>NC_064277.1:308181-616363 GCF_003254725.2 Canis lupus dingo
AAATGGACAAATAGTAAGCTTAGTCTAGCTTCAAACAGAACAAACCTCAGTTAAACTGGATAAATGTGCAAGCCTGGTTAAAGGGCAATACTTTAAATTATAAAAGGAGTAAGAACATTCTGGGATCAAAACTATTTTACAGAGAAAGCATAACTTCTCTTGAATGGCACAGCTTATTTTCACAAACAAAGAAATTAGGGCAAATAAGGAGAGCAGGAACCTCACACAGCCACACAGCAACCGGCGCACAGCGGAACCAGGCAGGCTGTCCTAGGCCAACGTCCAGACAACACCCCACAGAGACACTGCGCCCACCAGAGTCAGGAACAGAGACACCGTGTCTGGGCCCCCGAGAGGGAGAACCTTCTCCGAGATGCTACAGGGATCTGAGTGCTGTAGGTCCTGGTAAGGGTTGACCGGGGAGGGGGACGGACCTCAAGCTCCGCGGCCCCTCGGACTGGCGCCCACTGCCTCCCACCAGATCGGCCCCTGACGGTCCTTCTGCGGCTCCAGCTCTGGCCTCAGCTGTAACACGGGTGCAGGATGGGGCACCTTTGGGCAGCACCACCCTCGGGACAGACTCAACGCTCCGACGCTGCCAGGTTCTCACGGAGGGCCCAGCCCTACCTGAAGACAGGTGGGCAACCACAGGGAGGTCAGTGCGCCCTTACCCTGGCAGCGTTCCATCTCGAAGGTTCGTCAGCCCAGGTGAAACCCAGACTTAGCCGCAAGCATCTGCCTCCAGCCCCGCTGCCAGGTCTCCCCGGGTGTCCGAGTGCCGCGCACCGTGCTGAGCCCTCTAGGCGACAATCCGCAACTGCACTCTACTCGCAGAAGTTCCTTGTTTGGAAGTTTCACTTTGTAATTTAGACATCTTATTGTAAATAGGACTTCAAGTCATTTTTTACTATACTCTATTAAACTTACTATCTAAAATCTTAATGTGAATAACTTGCTGCTTAACAAATACATGTTCTTTATTAATTCAAAGACAAAGCACATGAAGATTTGTGTTCATCGGTGACGGAGTCATTTAACGCTCTTCTCTTTCTGGACTCTACTCAGTGGGCTTCCTCGGGGGCAGGCAATGGCAAAGCACTAGCTCCATGAGACACGGAGAGTCAACAGTGTGAGAGCAAGACACTGGAACAGACCCATCTCAATGGAAGTCTTTTCATATTCCGTTTTTGTCTTTAAAACATTTCTCATTTGCAAAGCAGATCTCCAAAGGAAACAATATAATAATCAATTGTACAAGTCATTCTAAATAGTCTGTAGCATCCTCTTGGGAAAACCAAATGGTATCCAGGTATTTTATATTATTTCAAAGATTAGACTATGTCAATAAAATTCTTCTCCACAACATTTACTGAGCACTTTATTATATATAAGAAATTACTCAGTATATGAACAGATACAAATAAGAATAGGATTAGCTTAATAAAGAGTTTGGTCTACTAGGAGAGGGAAAGCATAATAATGTATATTGTTATGTTTATCATAATGTTTAATAAGTACATTTAATTACAATGATTTACATTTTACACATTAATTAAATGAGCACATTATAAGTTACTTTTCCTTAAATGACCTCATCTGATTCTTAAAACTATCCTGGGAAGAAAGTCAGCTATACAGAATTATCTTCATTTTAGTGAAGACTGCATGGTTTGCATAGCAAAGCAGTGAAAAGGGCTCCGAGTTGTAAGAGCTCCTTATGTACCCCATACACAAGTCATGTATTAGATAGGATTTGCAAATATTGCCTCCCATCTGTGGGTTCACTTACTTTTTCCCCAGCTTTACTGAGGTATAAATGAAAAACACTGCATATATTTGAAGTGTGGGACCTGATGTTTTCATACATGTACATCTTGTGAAAAGATTACCACAGTGAAGCTACTTAACATATCTATCACCGCACATAATCACTTTTTTTTTTTTTTTTTTTTGGTGAAGAGAACACTTAAGATTTATTTTCTTAGAAAATTTCAAATCTACAATACAGCATTAGTAAGTGTAGTCATCATGCTGTACATTAGGTCTCCAGAACTTATTCATCTTAGTTTGAAGTTTGAGTCCTTTGACCAACATCTCCCCATTTCCCCTACTCCCAGGCCCTGGTAACCACTCTTCTACTCTGTTTTTCATGAGTTTGGCATTTTCAGATTTCATGTATAGGTGAGATCATACAGTATTTATCTTTGTGCTTCTGCCTTATTTCACTCAGTGTAATGTGCTTTTCACTGTATTGATAGTGTTTTTTGAATCACAAAATTTCTTAATTTAGATGATGGGCAATTTATCTTTTTTTTTTTCTTTTGTTGCTTATGCTGTTAGTGACATACTTAATAATCCATTACCAAATCCAAATTATGAAGGTATAGTTCTATCTTTTTTCCTAAGATTTTCATACTTTGGCTCTTCCATTTAAGTCTTTGATTCATTTTGGGTTACTTCTTGTTTATGGTGTCAGGTAAATATCCAAGTTCATTATTTTGCATGTGGGTGTCCAGCAGTACATTAGTTGAAAAATTTATTCTTTCTCTATTGAATGATCTTAGCACCTTTTACAAAAATCAACCGACTATAGATATATGGGTTTATTTTTGGGTTTTCTAATCTATTCCATTGGTCTATGTTTATCCTTATGACAGTAACATACTGTTTTGATTACTATAGCTTTGTATTAAGTTTTAAAATTGAGAAGTGTGAGTCTTTCAACTTTGTTCATCTTTTTCAAGATTTTTTTTGGGTATTCTGTGTCCTGTGAGTGTACACATGAATTTCAGGATCAGCTTGTCAATTTTATAAAGAAGCCAGCTGGGAACCTGATAGGTATTGTACCAAATCTATGTATCGATTTGGTGAGTATTATAATCTTAACATCTGGTGAGTATTATAATCTTAAACAATATTAATTTCTTCCAACAATGTTTTATAGTTTTCAGAGCATAAATACTGTACTTTTGTTAAACTGATTCCTAAAAATTTTATTCTTTTTGATGCTATTGTAAACAGAACTGTTTTAATTTCATTTTCAGGTTGTTCACTGCAAGTCTAACAGAAATGTAACTGATTTTTATATATTGATATTTTCCTGCAATCTTGCTAAACTTATTACTTCTAGTAGTTTCTTAGTGAGTTCTTTAGTTTTTCTACACAGATCATGTCATCTGTGAAAAGAGCAAGTTTTATTTCTTCCTTTCCAATCTGGATGCCTTTTATTTCCTTTTAATGCCTAACTGCCCTAGGTAGAAATTACAGTAAAATGTTCAACAGAGGCGGTAAAAGTAGATTTCCTTTTCTTATTCCTTATTTTAAAGAAGCAATAAATAAATAAAAAATAAAAATAAAAAATAAAGGGAAAACATTCAATCTTTCATTTTTAAATATAACGTTAGCTGGGGATATTTTGTTCTCCCAGCATCACTTTTTGGAAAGAGTATCTTCTTCCCATTAATTGTTTTAGCACTACTATCAAAAACTAATTGATCATATAATGAGAGTTTATGCTGGGTTTTATATTCAATAACATTGGTCTATATGTCTATCTTTATGATGATATTATACTATTCTTATGCAAAAGCTCTAGCTTTGCAGTAAGTTTTGAAATTAGGAAGTGTGAGTAATCTAAGTTTATTTTTCTTTTCTAAGATTATTTTGGCTAGTCTTGAGAGCCCATATGAATTTTAGGATAGACTTTTCTATTCTGTAAAAAACACCATTGGGATTTTGATAGGGATTGTATTGAATCTGTAGAATGTTATGGTAGTATTGTCATCTCAGCAATATTAAGTCTTCTAGTTCATAAATACTTTTGTTAGGTGCATATATGTTTATAACTGCGTCTTTCTTGATGAACTGAAACTTTATCAATACATAATGTCAACATCTCTTGTAAACTTTATTGATTTAAAGTTGATATTGTCTCAGTAATACAGCCACTCCAGCTCTCTTTTGGTTGCTATTTTCGTGGAATATCTTATTCCATCCTTTTATTTTCAATCTCTGTGTGTCCTTATATCTAAATTGAGTCTCTTATATAAGTATACAGATACGTCCTGGAATTTTTTTATCTAATCTGACAATTTCTACCTTTTAATAGTCAAGTATCATCCATTTACATTTAATGTGATTACTGATAAAAAGGGATTTGTTTCTAGGATTTATCTATTGTTTCCTTTATGATGTATGTATTTTTTTATTCTCCCAGTTCCTCTATTATTGCTTATAGCATACCATTTTAATTTTCTTTTTTTCCCCTTTTCTACATATTTTAATTTTCTTATTGGTTACTTTGGAGATTACGATTAACATTTTAAACTTATGACAATCTTATTTAAATATTATACAAACACCCTGTTCCTGTATATCTCCAACCCTTCCCCTTTACACTGTCAAAGCTTACCTCCTTATACATAATATGCCCATTAACAAAGATTTATAGTTATTGGTAGTATATGCATTTGTTTATTATATAGGAAAAAAAGAGAAATTACAAACAATACCCAAAGTACAGTAATACTTGATTTTATATTTGTCTATGTAGTTATCTTTATCAGTGTTCTTCATTTTCTCTTATGGTTTCAAGTTGCTGTGTAATATCTTTTATTTTAGGCTGAAGGAGTCCCCATGGCATTTATTGTAGGGCAAGTCAACTGGTAATGAATTCCCTTAGCTTTTGTTCATCTGGAAATGTCTCAATTTCTTCATTCTTGAAATATAATTTTGATGGGTCTACAATCTTGCCCAACATTTTTTTCTTTCAGAACTTTAAAGTATGTCTTCTCACTGCTTTGGCCACATGATTTCTTTTTTAAAAAGATTTTATTTAACTATTCATGAGAGAGAGAGAGAGAGGCAGAGACCCAGGCAGAGGGAGAAGCAGGCTTCACGCTGGAAGCCTGACGTGGGACTGGATCCCAGGGCTCCAGGATCAAGCCATGGGCTGAAAGCGGCGCTAAACCGCTGAGCCACCTGGGCTGCCCATGGCCATATGAATTCTGGTAAGAAATCAGATCTCAATCTTTCTGAGGATCCCTTGTACATGATGTCACTTCTCTCTTGTTGTTTTAAGAATTCTCTCTTTGCCAATGGGTTTAGACCATTTTCTTAAAAAGATTTTTATTTATTTGTTCATAAGAGACACAGAGAGAGGGGCAGAGACATAGGCATTCCCCACAGGGAGCCTGATGCAAGACTCGATCCCAGGACCCCAGGATCACGACCTCAGGATCACAACCTGAGCCAAAGGCAGACACTCCATCACTGAGCCACCCAGGAGTCCCTGGGTTTTCACAATTTGACTATTATGTGTCTCACTGTGGATCCACATGTCAATCCTGATTGGAATTCACTGAACTTTTCAATGTTTATATTCATGTCGTTCCTCAGTCTTGAAAGTTTTGGTAATGATTTCTTCAAAATCTTTCATCTTTCATTCTTTTCCTCAGATTTCTCTAATTCCTTTTTCTTTTTATTCTTCAAGGGGGATAAATTCACTTGTCTTACCTTCAAGCTGGCTGATCACTTCAAATCTGTTTAATTCCTCTAGTGAGTTTTTTTCATTTTAGTTTTGCACTTTTCAGCTCCAGATTTTTCTTGATTCCCTTTATAATTCCTATTTATTGATATTCTCATTTTATTTAGACATGGTTTTCTTAAATCATCTTAATTCTTTGCTGATGGTTTCCTTTAGCTCACTGAAGATATTTAAGACATTTACTAAGTTTGACTAATAATCCCATGCATGTATTTCCTCAGGATGGTTTCTTTTACATTCTTATTTCCTTTGAATGGGCCATACTTTTCTATTTCTTTGTATGCTTTTTGGTTTTGTATTGAGAGCTGGATATTGTGAGTACTGTGCTTAGGAACTCTGGAAATCAAATTTTTCTACTCTTCAGGAATGATTTTTGTTTCGTCAGGGCTGGAGCTCTCATTCTGTAACTCTTTCAAACTATGTTTGCAAAGTGCATACTCTTTGGTGTATGTGAGAAACTGAAGTTTCTCTACCTTTGTCTCTAGAGACAGCCACTGACATCACCAAAGTTTCTTTAAATATCTGACTCGCATAATTTGGTTACTGCCGTAACGCTGCTACAAACATATAAGGGTGCATGTATCCCTTCAAATTAGTATTCTTGTATTCTTTAGATAAATATCTAGGAGTGCAATTACTGGGTCGTAGAGTAGTTCTATTTTTAACTTTTTGAGGAACTTCTATACTGTTTTCCACAGTGGCTGCTCCAGTTTGCATTCCCACCAACAGTCTAGGAGGGTACCTCATTGCATTTTGATTTGCATTTCCCTGATGATTTGTGATGCTGAACCTCTTTTCATGTTCAAAAGTCCATTGACCGATGAATGGATAAAGATATGGTATATGTACAAAATGGAATATTACTAAGCCATAAAAAGAATTATCCTGCCATTTACAATGGAGACAGACAGTATTTTTTTTTTAATATTTTATTTATTATTTATTTATTTAAGTCACAGACAGAGAGAGAGAGAGAGAGGCAGAGACACAGGCAGAGAGAGAAGCAGGCTCCATGCACCAGGAGCCCGATGTGGGATTCGATCCCGGGTCTCCAGGATCGTGCCCTGGGCCAAAGGCAGGCGCCAAACCGCTGCGCCACCCAGGGATCCCGAGACAGACAGTATTATGCTAAGCAAAATAAGTCAGAGAAAGACAAATACCAAATGATTTCACTCATATGTGGAATTTAAGAAACAAAACTAATAATCACAGGGGGAAAGAGAGAGGCAGATAAAGAAACAGACTCAGCTACAGAGAACAAATTGATGGTTGCCAGAGGGGAGGTGAGTGGGGGATGGGTTAAATAGGTGATGGGGATTAAGGAGGGCACTTGTGATGAACACCAGGTGTTGTATGTGTTGAATCACTAAACTGTACACCTGAAACTAATATTAGAAAGTCCCAGAGACTTTTTTTTAAAGTACAAGACATAGTGCCTGAACCAAGGGCATGGAAGGCAGGCCAGAGCCAGCAGACAGCTGGACTAAAGGCTCCTTCCCTCTCCCCAGAGCCAGGACCAGCCCGGGGGGCCCTTCACCAGTCACCAGTCCACATAGGCAGAAGGCCACCCAAGGGAAAACTCTCTACCAGAGAGTCTTCTCCTCCTGGAGAGAGGGCAACACCCACTATAATGTTAATTAACTGGAATTTAAAGAAATACTTCAAATACACACATATTTTATATATATATATATAATATACATATAATATCATATATAATAAATATTAAATATATGTGATATTATATAAAATATATGTAATATTAAATCTATATATTAAATCTATGTAATAAATGTCTGATTCTCATGAGAGGGTAAAAAAAAAATTGCAAATCCTGTCTCAAATCTTCTCATGGTGGAAAAGCCACTTCAGCCCATAGCTGAATGAAACAATGGCTGACCTCTCTGCTATGCAATCAAAACTCACAACCCTATTTTTGGAGGTCAAAACCCTCATTGCCCACCGTGGCTCCAGTAAGCAGCACTAGGAATACATACAACCTGATCTGACAGTTGCCTGTCACAGGGGTAGGAGGTAGGGACAGTAGGGTCAAAGCTAAATTTGAACAAAATTTACTGAAATCTACCAGTGTCTTCACCAAGCTTTTTCCTGAATGCAGAAATTGTCCTGTTGGTCTCAAATGTCCAGAACAGTTGCCTCAGACATTTCTGCCAGTTCCACTGCTGTTCTGGTGGAGGTGCAACTCCTGGAGCTTTCTGTTCCGCCATCTTCCCTGACCTCAGTCAAAAGCTAGCTAATAGGGCAGCCCCAGTGGCTCAGCAGTTTAGTGCCTGCCTTCAGCTGGGGGCCTGATCCTGGAGACCCGGGATCAAGTCCCATGTCGGGCTCCCTGCATGGAGCCTGCTTCTCCCTCTGCCTGTGTCTCTGCCTCTCTCTCTGTGTGTGTGTGTGTCTCATGAATAAATAAAATCTTCAAAAAAAAAAAAAAGCTAATATTTACAGAGCATTTACTGCTGTCTATGCCACGTACTGCTCTAAGCACCTTTCATCCCCATTTCAACCCAGTAATGTTAGCATCCTCATCCTGCAGATGAGGAAACAGAGGCATCGTAATGAGCCTAATCAGAGAGTGGGGAATAACTGATTCAGGGTACATGGCAATTTATACTCAGATTTGTATATCATAAATACTTTTAAATACCATACCTTGCATACAAAACTGCAAGGGTTTGAAACTACCTTAAAAATCATCAAGTCTGGGGATCCCTGGGTGGCTCAATGGTTTAGCGCCTGCCTTTGGCCCAGGGTGCAATCCTAGAGTCCCGGGATCAAGTCCCACGTCAGGCTCCCGGCAGGGAGCCTGCCTCTCCCTCTGCCTGTGTCTCTGCCTCTCTCTCTCTCTATCTCTCTCATGAATAAATAAATTAATTAATTAAAAAAATTATCAAATCTAAGTTATTCATTTTGCAAATAAGAAAAGTTCAAGGAAGTCAGTGAACTATCCAAAGGTCACACAGAATCTACTAATGGCAAAGAAATAATTATAGTTTAGCTTACTAATTTCCAGTCCTGTTCTAGCATACATCCTCGCTTCTCTGAGCATCTGGGCATTTGGAGTGTGAACGAAAATGTTCTTCTAGGGAGAAGGATCTTTATCAGCAACATTAATAGAATGAAGGATAAAAATCATATGATTAATAGATCCAGAAAAGGCATTTGACAAAATTCAACATCCATTTATGATAAAAACTCTCAACAGAGTATGTATAAAGAGAATGTACCTCAATATAACAAAGGCCACCTATGACAAGCCCACGGCTAATATCATACTGAATAGTAAAAAGCTGAATGCTTTTTCTCTAAAATCAGGAACAAGACACTCTTGCCTTCTCATTCAACATAACATTGGCAGTCTTAGCCAGAGTAATTAGGCAAGATTAAGAAATAAAAGTCATGCAAAGTGGAAAGGAAAAAGTGAAAGTGTCACTGTTTGCAGATGACATAATATTATATAGAGAAAACATTAAAGATGCCACCAAAAATCTGTTAGAGCTAAGAAATGAATTCGGTAAAGTTGCCAAAAACAAAATCAATACACAAAAATCAATTACTTCCTATACACCAACAACAATCATTCTCAATGAGAAAAATTAAGAAAACAGTAACATTTATAACTGCATCTAAAAGAATAATATACCTAGGAAGAAATTAACCAAGGAGGTGAAAGATTTCTACACTGTAATCTAAAAGACACTAATGGAAGAAATTGAAGAAGACACAAATAAATGATAAGATATCCCATACTCACACTCATGAATTGGTAGAATTAACACTGTTAAAATGACCATATTAGGGCAGCCGGGGTGGCTCGGCGGTTTAGCGCCGCCTTCAGCCCAGGACGTGATCCTGGGGTCCGGGATCGAGTCCCGCGTCGGGCTCCCTGCATGGAGCCTGCTTCTCCCTCTGCCTGTGTCTCTGCCTCTCTCTCTCTCTCTCTCTGCCTCTCATGAGTAAATAAATAAAATCTTTAAAAAATTATTAAAAAAAAAAATGACCATACTACTCAAAGCATTTCAATTTAATCCCTACCAAAATTTCAATGACACTTTTCACAGAAATAGAACAATCCTAAAATATGAATGGAACCATAAAAGATGCCAAAAGCTAAAGCAATCTGGAGAAAGAAGCAAAGCTGGAGGCATCATGCTCCCTGATTCTGAACAATTATTACAGAGTTACCAAAACAGTATGGTATTGATTGTCATAATAACAGACAGATAGATAAATGGAACAGATAGAGAGCCCTCTTTCCCAGTCCCCTTCACAAATATGGTCATTTAGCTTGTGGCAAAGAAGTCGAGAATATACAATGAGGAAAGAAAAGTCTGTTTAATAAATGGTGCTGGGAAAAGTGGAAAGTCAGATGAGAAAGAATGAAACAGGACCACTATCTTACACTACATACAAAATCAATTAAAAATGCATTGAAGACTTAAACATAAGGCCTTAAACATAAGGTTCATAATATTCCTAGAAGAAAACATAAGTGATAAGCACGCTGACACTGGTCTTCGTGATGATTTTTTGGATTTGATCCCAAAAGCAAAGGCAATAAAAGGAAAAATAAACAAATGGGACAAAAAAAAAAAAAAACAAAAAAAAAACAAAACAAAACAAAAAAAAAAACAAATGGGACTACATCAAACTGAAAAACTTCTGCAGAGCAAAGGAAACCACCAAGAAAGTCAAAAGGCAACCTATAGAATGGGAGAAAATATTTGTAAATCATATATCCCATAATGGGTTAATATACAAATATACAAAGAACTCATGTAACTAAATAGCAAAAGAATAATCCAATTAAAAATGAGCAGAGGTTCTGAATTGACATTTTTCTGAAGACATATAGATGGCCAACAAGTATATGAAAAGATGCTCAATATCCCTAGGGAAATGCGATATCATCAGGGAAATGAAAATCAAAATCACAATGAGATATAACCTCACACTGTTAGAATAGCCAGTACCAAAGACAACAAATAGCAAGTATAGGCAAGGATCAACATGCACATGAGAAAATGCTCTGCATCATTTGCCATCAGGGAAATATAAATCCAAACCACAATGAGATACTACCTCACACCAGTGAGAATGGGGAAAATTAACAAGGCAGGAAACCACAAATGTTGGAGAGGATGTGGAGAAAGGGAACCCTCTTACACTGTTGGTGGGAATGTGAACTGGGGCAGCCACTCTGGAAAACTGTGCGGAGGTTCCTCAAAGAGTTAAAAATAGATATGCCCTACGACCCAGCAATTGCACTGTTGGGGATTTACCCCAAAGATACAGATGCAATGAAACGCTGGGACACCTGCACCCCGATGTTCACAGCAGCAATGTCCACAATAGCCACACTGTGGAAGAAGCCTCGGTGCCCATCGAAAGATGAATGGATAAAGAAGATGTGGTCTATGTATACAATGGAATATTCCTCAGCCATTAGAAACGACAAATACCCACCATTTGCTTCAACATGGATGGAACTGGAAGGTATTATGCTGAGTGAAGTAAGTCAATTGGAGAAGGACAAACATTATATGGTCTCATTCATTTGGGGAATATAAATAATAGTGAAAGGGAATATAAGGGAAGGGAGAAGAAATGTGTGGGAAATATCAGAAAGGGAGACAGAACATAAAGACTCCTAACTCTGGGAAACGAACTGGGGGTGGTGGAAGGGGAGGAGGGCGGGGGGTGGGGGTGAGTGGGTGACGGGCGCTGAGGGGGACATTTGACAGGATGAGCACTGAGTGTTATTCTGTATGTTGGCCAATTGAACACCAATAAAAAATAAATTTATTATGCAAAAAAAAAAAAGTATAGGCTAGGATGTGGAGAAGAGAGAGCTTTCAGGAATGTAAATTGGTACAGCCACTATGGAAAACAGAATGGAGCGTCCCTCAAGAAATTACAAAAAGAAATACCATACTACCCAACATTTGTACTTGTGGGTATTTATCTGAATAAAACAAAAACCTTAACTTGAAAAGATAGGTAGCATCATTTATACTAGCCAAGATATGGAAACAACCTAAGTAGTGACCACTGATGGATGAATAAATAATTGAAATAAATAAATAAAATGTGTGTGTATATATATGTGTATATATATTATTTATTCAATATTAAATATATTATATACACAAATACAATGAAATATTATTTGGTAATAAAGAAGAACAAATACTGGCATTTGTGACCAAGTGAATGGAACTTGAAGGCATTTTTCTAAGTGAAATAAGCCAGACAGAGAAAGACAAATACCATATGATTTTACTTATATGTGGAATCTTAAAAAAAGAAAAACTGAGCTGGCTCATAGATACAGAGAACAGACTGGTGATTACCAAAGTGGTAGTGAAGGGAGGGCGAAATGGGTGACTGTGGCCAAAGGAACAAACTTCCAATTGTAAAATAACAAAAGTCATATGGGTATTATGTACAACATGGTGACAATAATACTGTAATCACATATTTGAGTGTTTTCATTATTAGAAGAAAAATTTTGTGACTAAGTGATAGTCTAGTTAACACGACTTACTGTGATCATTTCACCATATATATAAAATATCAAATCATTATTTGTACATCTGAAATTAATATGTTACATACTAAATTAAATCTCAATGCAAAACTTCAATAGACATAAAATTTTTGTTTTACTTAATATTTAAATAGTAATATTTGAAAATGTTTGTAAAAGATTAGAATGACACAACAAAGATCTTTATTTTCACTATTAAAAAGTAAATAAACAGTATTTCCTTAGACATTCTTGAGGAACTTGGTATAAACTTACTCTATATTCTAACTTGATGTTTCGATTTACTGCCCAAAGTATGCAAGTCACTCAAAGAGCAAATTAGGCTTGGTCATTCAATTTCTTTTACACAAAGGAAATAAACCTAAAACAAATTTGTACCCCATTTTATTTAATATTCCAAATATTAAGAAAAATATAAAAAATAAATAGCTTAAGTTGAGCATGGAAATACTTTTAGAAATTCATTTGAGGAATGATGAAATAATATATTCATTATATGTGTGAAACTTTGATTTTAAGAAGTCTTTGTATTTAAGATAAGCACACGTACACAATGAATGATGAAAACATACTTAACTACCAAATTTAATAAAAAGTAAATATCTGAGTGTGATTTCTTTTTTTTTTTTAAAGATCTTATTTATTTATTTGAGAGAAAGAGAGTGTGCAGGCTTGAGAGAGACTGAGAGGGAGCAAGCACGGGCCTATAAGCGGGGGGAGGAGCAGAGGAAGCAGCAAGGCTCGATCCCAGGACCTATGATCCTGACCTGAGCCAAAGGCAGTCCAGTAAGCAAGTAAGCACCTGAGTCACCCAGGTACCCCTGGACTATGATTTCTTAAAAGGATTAAATAGTCATTAAATCTTAGAAGAATTAGATTTAAGTTCCTTTTCACACTTGAAGATTTTCCTATACCAAAAGATATCAACCTTAAACTCAACAGGAAGACAATCAGGTAGCTGAAGGAATAGTCAGAGATCATATTAAATAGCAATTTCCTCCCTCTCATTTCCAACAAGAGCAACTAAAAAATTTTTCAAAGACAGTAACTGCCCCAAAATGTCCTTCCTATTGAAATACCTAGTTAGATTAATTTAGAGACAGTGAGCTTTCTTAAAGGAGTGTTTATCAATTACAAAATCGATAGCATGCAAGATAAAGATTTGGGCTCAGATCCCAAATCTTATTTTCTCATACCACCACCACCCAGATAGACTACCCCCAGCATGTGACGGTACTGATTTACCATGGACAGACCGGAGCCCAGAGGTCACATGGAGCCCCAAGGCAGAAAAAAAGTGGTATATTCTAGTAGAGAGAGCTGAGTTTTAAGAAGGCCTGTGTGACCTTGACCCATCTCCTCCTGGGCTTTTGTGAGAATTTAATGTATTTATAATAACATGTATAAAAGGACAAAACACAGAGTGGTCCTTTGTGAAGATGACTTATTTCCTTTATTCACTGATCAAGATGACATATCAGTGAAGTATTGTTAGTATTTAGCTCAGTAATTCTGAATGCCAGGAAGCATATTTGCCAAAAAATAAAACAAAAAACCTGCCATGAGTCCAAAGAGAAGTTCTGTTTAGACTAGTCAGAAACTGTCCTGATAAAATAGACAAACTCTAGATGTGAAATGCATTCAGAATGGATGGTCAGAGCATAGTTGGAAAAGGTGGTTTCAAAGGGGTAGAAGATGGGACTATGACAAAGGAGTGTGAATAAATATATCCTACAGCTAATCCTGAGAACAAGCATGTCCTCTAACAAATAGAAAGCATTAAAAAAAAAAAACACATTTAAGAAAAAAAAAATCTCTATACATCCACATGTGAGGAAAAATAGGTCCTGTCCTCTTTGAGATTAAAACGTGGTGAACACAACATCAAATCAGTTCTGGATCTCACACTGTCTGTAGCCTCCTGACACCCAGCAGTCACCTGAGGTGACAATGGCAGCGGTTAGCTTTCTCTTTGCTGATTCTGGAACCCTTTATTGATTTGGGAGCCCTGTATATTTTGTCCACAAACATTGGTCTCAACTGGGGGGATGAGAGTGGAAAGTGGAGAGAAAGATCGTTACCAGTTCTCTAGTCATGGCCACATTTCCAGATGACATCAACTGTTCTCACCTTACCCCTTAAGAAAACTAAATGTTAAAGTGGCCTCTGTTGAAATTGAGAGTATACAATCTCTACCATCATCTGTTACATCAATATAAACACAAGTTATTTCAAAATTGGTATCTTTTTAAATCAGTGGAATGCTATGGTTATCAGAAAGAATGGTCACAAATACAACTCACAAGGATGGACAAAGGAATATTATATAATGTCAAATAGAGAAGAAAGTTATATCTAAGCCTGCAGTTAGAACTCTAGGTGAATCATACTTTCACAAACGTGAGTATTCCAAGAGGTATACAAAAAAAGAAGAGAGGAGAGGAAAGAGATCCTTTTCTGGTTATAAAAGTAGTAAATGTCCATTAAATAAACCCTGGAAAAATAAAAAAAAAAATAGGAGAAAAAAAAATCATTAGGCAGACATCAATGAATACTGTGGTGTAATTGCTGCTCTTTTTTCTCTTTCACGTTGTAATCATGCTTCACAAAGAAAATTCAGTATTTCACTTCTCAATGCTATTATACAAATATTTATATCGATATAATATCATATAATAAAATACAATGTGTCAATCATTATTTATAAGGTTTCATGCTGACCTATAGGACCCCTTACATATGACAGGAGATGGGCAGAGACTGAGATGTGGGACCTGCCAGAGAGACAGGGTGAGGAACTCACCAGAGACAGATGGGGTTGAGGGAGCCACAGGAAAGACAGGGATGAGGCAGGAACGAACGATCATCCTGCAACCAGGATGCAAGCTGGAAAAAGCCAATGGACCTAGAAATTACCATATTTTTTAATATGGAGTAACTGATCTCAGAAGCAAAGTGCAACTGAGGACCAAGTGCAATGGGCTCAGATCGGAATGTAAACTCAGCACAGAGAGAGAGGCTGCTGCCTGAAGCAATACGGCTCATGGGAAGGTGGACAGAGGGGAGGGCCCGAGGTAAGGGATGGAGCAGGGCACTGAGGAGGCTCGAGGGGTTAAATGCAGGATGTCAGAGCGCTTCTGGGCTGCATGTGGAAACTCCAAAATAAATGTGATCCTTGAAAATACCTGAAACATTGCCACGCAGATATGTCCAACACTCCACAGGCCCTGGTAGTGTAACCAGGAGCACAGAAGCACCCTGTCCTGCCTGCAGCGGAAAGACGAGGACGAGGGGCAGCAACATGCAGTGCCCTGCCCACGGGATCCTGCTCTCTCTGGGAAGAAGTGACCTGAAATACCCAGGAAAGACATCTTGGGAGGAAAGATGCTGTGTCGTAGCATCTTGTCTCTTCCATGACCCAAATTCAAGTTTTCTCTTTCAGATCAGGTTCACTTTACCATTATGCCCATCAACAAAGGAGGTGCTGTTACCATCACAAGTTTAAAGGTGAGGAAACTGAGGCAGATTAATGTCTCGAGATTACAAAACCAGGAACAGAGAAGGTGGGCTTGAAGTGACTCTGCGTTAAACAGTCTAACACTATACTTAGAAAGTCTAACAATTGACTCAGTTTCATTTTATAACAGAGTCCAAAGGGATAGTTTGAAGTGAAATGCTCATTTCTTTGGAGAAAAACACACACAGGTACTAACTGGAAAGTGGTAAAATGTGGGAATCACAGTGGACTTGAGAAGGGATAGATGATCCCAAGATAAATATAGAGGGAGAGTAGGGGCGGGGGGGGGGGGGGGGGGAGAAACAAAGAAAACAACCACCTTTTTTTTTTCTTTTTTCTTTTTTTTCTGATTATAAAAGTCATGCAACAGCCATCATAGATAACTTGGGAAAATCAGAAAAGTAGAAAGAAGAAAAAAAATCATTAATAGGCCAACCAGCCAAATGAACATATTGGTGCAATGCTGTAACTCTGGTGTGACATATAAAAGCAATTGCATTGGGCTTCTTGGACTTTTGTCCTTGAGCAAACCCAAGAGATTTCTGGCAAACTGCCTATATAGTCCAAACTTCTTGGCAGAAACTGGAAGGTTTTTCAGGGAACTGAGAATCCCAAAGGAACTGCTAGATGCGAGAGGACAGCTGCAAGTTGGATGAGAGAAAGAACATGTTCAGTTGTCTGGCACCTAAAGACTGAAGAATAGAACCTAAGTGGTAAACTTGAGGACTTCTAGAAAAGATGCTGTACCCCAAGAATCTGTACAAGCAGCAGGGAGAAGTCTTCCCCTGGAGTCACCACTACTACGTGTGAAAAGACATATTTGGAAAGAACAGTCCAGACAGTAAACATGTCCCACAAAGTAAAAGGACAGCAATTCCTATGAGGAGTCAAGATTCACACTGACATTTGCATTTTATAATTTAAGAAAGAGTCAATACCAGGGAATATTATGAAATGTTCTTTAGTTCAGCCAACAAAAGTGACCACTTTTGATAAGATCACTTGAAATTTTAATCAGGTATGGCCTATCAACATAAGATAAGCAAGAAAATTGTATCAGTTTAAGAGGTAGTACCTGTGTCTGTTTTTCCCAAAGGGACTAAGCATTTGCTTTAAATAGATATCTAATGCATTAAACGTCATTCTTATCAGAAGGTGGTCATTCGGGGGTTACATAAAAGAAAAACCAACCATCAAAGTTACTGCTTGTATTTGGTAAAGTGAACCTGATCTGAAAGAGAAAACTTGAATTTGGGTCATGGAAGAGACAAGATGCTATGACACAGCGTCTTTCCTCCCAAGACGTCTTTCCTGGGTGTTTCAGGTCGCTTCTTCCCAGGGGGAACAGGATCCCGTGGGCAGGGCACCGCATGCTGTGCCCCTCGTCCCCATCTTCCCGCCCGCTGCAGGCAGGACAGGGCACTGCTGTGCCAGCCAGTACCGCGGCACGCGTCTGCTCAACGACCGTCGCGCAGAAACCGAAGACTTTGCCAGTGTCAGTGCCATCCCCGCTCAGGAGGCGTAGAGCTGTTTCTCGATGCGGCCACAGCCAGTGTATAGACCGGGAACAGAGAGGCACGAGTGACCAGGTGACTGGCTCACCAGGAGTCCCGGGGCGGAGGAAGGGGGCCGGCTCAAGTGCCCTGCGCTGCGCACAGCATCGGTTTCCAGGGGAAGGCACGTGAAGGTAAGCGAGACCACATTAGGCAGACTGCAATTCCTATTTAAGACCACAACCTGTAGTTTCAGTCACATGGCACACTGGAATATAGGTACGGATAACTAAATGAAACAAATTTGTTAAGTACTGAATTATTATTCCAAAAACGATGTGACTTAAAAATGTCCACTATTTATATAAGTGAAAATTTTTTCACCTCTTTACACGCAAATTTTATTTCCTTTTCGTCTTAAACAGCTATTTAAAGGAACACTCCAGGGGATCCCTGGGTAGCGCAGCAGTTTGGCGCCTGCCTTTGGCCCAGGGCACGATCCTGGAGACCCGGGATCGAATCCCACGTCGGGCTCCCGGTGCATGGAGCCTGCTTCTCCCTCTGCCTGTGTCTCTGCCTCTCTTTCTCTCTCTGTGTGACTATCATAAATAAATAAAAAAAGAAAAAATTTAAAGGAACACTCCAAAAAAAAATAATAAAGGAACACTCCATGATAAAGTAATGACAAACCAGAGAAATAAGAGCAAACATTCTTCAAAGACTAAAACAAACCACGTCACCAGCAACCACAAAGGTATTGACGTGTACCGATAAGCAGCAGATGCGGCCCGAGATCCACCGACGCATATGCCGCTGCAGTGTTACAAGGTTAATGTGGAATTCAGATTCTGCCGCATGTTTTAAAAACAAGAATTGGGGATCCCTGGGTGGCTCAGTGGTTTAGCGCCTGCCCAGGGCGCGATCCTGGAGTCCCGGGATCGAGTCCCACGTCAGGCTCCCTGCATGGAAACTGCTTCTCCCTCTGTCTGTGTCTCTGCCTCTCTCTCTCTGTCTCTCTCTGCGTGTCTATCATAAATAAAAATATAAAAAAATAAAAAATAAAAAAATAAAAAAAAATAAAAACAGCAGAATTTGTTCCTTATCCAGAATGGAGTTTGTAAAGACAGTAATCGTAAGTTCTGAGTTACACTTGCCCAGTATCTACTGGCATCTCACTGGAACTAAGACATTGCAGGACTTTTCCACTTTGAGAGAAAAATAATTTGTGTTCAGTCAGAGGTATATAAAAGCTCAAGATATACTATTTATATTTGCATGCTATAAATATTTGTATCAAAGTTAAAAAAAAAGCTCTGTTTTAAGAATATTAGAAAAATACCTAGCACAATACGTTTCTGCAACAGAAGCATCAAATTATACTGGTTCTTTAAACAATTATAAAACTCAGAAATTTGGTACAAATATAAAGAGATCCTAGGTGTCTTTAGCAATACACCAGAGATTCATGTGCTTCAAACTCAGATGATCCTATGCACAATGTTGCCAGCAACATAAATTAAGAATTTATAAGGTAGCCATGCAGTGGAGCCCATAGGCTACCTAGGAAGAGTTAGGCCCATACTGGTTTCTGCTCTCCCATTATTTGCAATTTGACATAGCAGCAATGAAGACGCTTAAGAGATTTCAAATAATGAGAAATATATACACTGAAGTCTGTACAGCCAGTTTTTGACTCATCTCTAGTTTAGGAAATAACACAACGTGGTGGTACACAGATTAGCACAAACGTTGTCATCTTTACCATTCATGATCTCCCTGCAACTGCCCTCTTGCTACCAGTTCAGAACAGAGGATCAGTGTCTGGCCCACTGAAGAAGGCATAAAGGCTTACTTCTGATGCTTAGGAATGTTTTCCCAATTTATTAAGACATTCTCACCCCAAACACCCAGAGTTCTCTTATTTTCCCCATTCCTCTCATTCTCCCTATTTCAGGGGGACATATGTCCATAGTACCTGAACTTGGGATTCAAAATTCTTTTTCTCAGAGAAATAATGTTATAAATGTGGTTAAGGAGAGATGAAGTTTTGTTATCAGTAAAATGTTAGAATACATCAGTGTGAAACACACTTTTGGGAGCTAGCCTGGGAACAGAACCAATAATTTCTATTACTATTCTTTGGGCAAATGCAGTCTAAGTTCCAAGACAAGAAGTATGGGGAAGCAACCTATTCATATTTTCTGGGTGTGTACTTTGGGGTCAGAAAGTACAGAGTATGCAAGGTTGGGGACATGCGAACACTCTAATTTAGACCTACTAATCCTATTCCTACCACTATCATTACCCGTGACAACAGGTTTAGATTACAACATGTAGTTCAGGCATTATTTGTTTATGTGCATGCACAGGATCTCATTCTTCACGTAATGTGAAGGCCAGATATGTGACTATAATACACATGTGTTCCAGAAAACAAATGGCAGGAATTTTCAGCCCCAATATCTAGGCCTCAGAGGACAGTTCTGGCTTGGGAAGCATGGCTCACCCTGCAGCTAGAGCTGGAGCTCATACCCAGCATCTCACCTAGAGGAGGCCAGTGCTTAGGCGGAGTGGGTGGCAGCGAGCCCAGACTCACCAGGAGACAATGGCTAAGGACAAGCTAAACCAGTGACTCACAACCATCCCCTCCCCTGGCCCCCAGAAGCCCCCACCCCGAGGTCAGTGTGCTGTAGATCACGGCTGCAGCTCTATAGCTGAGTTCACTAGGCCTACGGCTTTGTTTTCATGAGCTGTCCTTCCTTTGGCCCAGCAGAGACAGTTGTCGCCGGCTGACAATAGATAATGTAACAGGAGTGCTTATGGCCTTCAGGAGCTTTAGGAAACGGGCATCTCTTTAAGGTCACATAAAAACTCGTTAACAGGGATCCCTGGGTGGCGCAGCGGTTTAGCGCCTGCCTTTGGCCCAGGGCGCGATCCTGGAGACCTGGGATCGAATCCCATGTCGGGCTCCCGGTGCATGGAGCCTGCTTCTCCCTCAGCCTGTGTCTCTGCCTCTCTCTCTCTCTCTCTGTGTGACTCATAAATTAAAAAATTAAAAAAAAATAAAAAAAAAACTTGTTAACATGCCTGAACCATACCTGCTTGTCTGAGACTTTTGCCTTTATTATTTTATTCAGTTCTTATAACAACTGTGTCAGGACAGAGTTAACATCCTTACTTGATAGATGAGTACTGTTCACAATTGCTTTGCTGTCAGTGACAGTGTGATGTTCTTTCCATGTTACATTGATTTTTACCAAATGTAGTAAAAACTCACATATGATGAATGCCTTGAATACCCAATCTCTCGGGAGAGGACACAAACTAAATATAGGTTTCCCTTCATGATGGAAGCCATATTATGCAGTCCAAAGGAAAAACAGGCCTTGGTTCCCAATCCCAAACACTATCACCTCCATTAAAATGGAAAAGAATCTGAGCTCTATTATATTCTAGCTGTCAATGGTACAGAATTAAAATATAAAATGTGTAATATATATACATACACACACACACACACACACACACACACACACACAGTTACTAAATCACTGATGGAACAAACAAAAAGTTCCTAGACCACATCATTATAGTCAAGTATTTATCTCCCCAGTTCCTGCTGTAGAGTGTGCCATGAGATTTTAGTGATGGGAGAGCTTGGAATTATATCTTCTATTTTTTTCATCTCCTATACTATGCCAGAAATGCTAGGAACACAGTAGGCATCAATAGATACATTGAAATAATTTTTTCTCAGTTCCTTCAGAAAGTCATCCTTATCCTGGAATTATTATTTTATATAATAGAATGCTATGGCTGAATTCATTTCTCACATATTTTCTGGTTGACTTTTTCCAAAGAATACATATTGTATACTATACATATATAAAACGTCTTCTGAATTCTGTGCTTTTAGGGCAGTAAAATAATGATCCTGAATGTAGACTGGGAGAAAGTCAAAGCAAAGCAGAGATTAAAAAGTACAATAAAAAGGGAACTGATTATATTACTGGTTTACTTATAAATACTGCAGATTAAGTCAGGACCATCTAAGATTTAGGAAAAATCTATGAGTCAAAGAGGAAGTCTCAAAGGAAGTTGAAAAATACACTTTACTAAAGGAAAATGAAAATATGCACTGCAGAGAGGAAATCTTTTTTTTTTTTTTAATTTATGAGAGAGCGAGAGAGAGAGAGAGAGAGAGAGGGAGAGAAAGAATGAGACGCAGAGACACAGGCAGAGGGAGAAGCAGGCTCCATGCAGGGAGCCCGACGTGGGACTTGATCCCGGGTCTCCAGGATCATGCCCTGGGCTGAAGGCAGTCGCTAAACCGCTGAGCCACCCCAGGGATACCCGAGAGGAAATCTTACAGCATTAATTGATGTGCAAGGAAAGATTTTTCCTTTCCTTTTCTTTTTTTTTTTTTTTAAGTTTTTACTTATTTATTCATGAGACACACAGAGCAGGAGGCAGAAACATAAGACAGAGGGAGAAGCAAGCTCCCTGCGAAGAGCCTGATGCAGGACTCGGTCCCAGGACCCAAGGATCATGACCTGAGCCAAAGGCAGACGATCAACCACTGAGCCATCCAGGCATCCCATGGAAAGTTTCAAATCAATAATTAAGCTCCCTCATCAATGACCCTACAAAAGGAAGAGCAAACTAAACCCAAGCAAGCAGAGAGAAGGAAATAATACTGAAAAGAATACAAATCAATAAAGTTAAAAATAAAAAAAAAAAGAGAAAACCAATGAACAAAGAATTGGTTCATGGACAAGGTCAATATTATTGACAAACTTCTACCAAGACTGACCAAGAAGCAGAAGACACAAATCACCAAGGCGTGTGGGTGGCTCAGTCCCTTTAGCATCTGACTCTTGATTTCTACTCAGGTAAGGACGTCAGGTTTATGAGACTGACCCTCCCACTGAGCTCTGTGCTCAGGAGGGAGTCTACTTCTCTCCCTTTGCCCCCTCCGTCCCTGACTCTCTGTCTCAAATAAATAAATCTTAAAAAAAAGACACATATTATCAGTATCAGAAACGGAATAGGGAATATCACTGCAGACTCTGCAGAAGACATCAAAAGAATAAGGGAATACTACACACAACTCTACAAACATAAATTTGACACATTAGATGAAATCAATTCCTTGAAAAAACAATCACAACTCATACATTATGAAATAACTCCTATCATTCATATGAGATCTGATGTTTTTTTTTTACATTTACATACTTGTTTGCATTCATCAGCACCCTCATCCAGGCATCCATAAGATGACAAATGGTTGAGCACTCATCTACACACCCCCGTATTTCCTCTTTAGCAGTCTTGATCATTCAAAAACAGTAGGTAACAGTACTGTCTACAGAAATTTACTTTTTAAAGGAATTAAGAAAACTTGCTTCAATTTCTTGTTGAGATTTTCTAGATCTTCATCTGATAAAGGTCTCTGGAATTGGGTGTCTGGTTTTTTTCAGTAAAGATCAGATACAGGTATGTGATGTGTGTGCGTTTGTATATATATGCATAAACATGTTTTCTGATAATTTTAATTAATGTGAGATAAATGAGATAAACTGATGTTTTAGAACCTTTATTTGAAATGTGCGATACTGCCATATACCAAAGTCTGAATGTTGCTAATACTAACATAAAGAAAAATTATTAAGTCTAGTATTTAAAAAAATTATCCTACCAGTACACTTTAGAAACATCCCAAAAACATGTCCCTTCACCATGAGAAGGTAGGTATGCACAGTCCTGTGGTGATGAGCAAAGGCACCTGTGTGAGTTAAAACCAACTGGGCCACTTACTAGCAGTGCCCACTAGAGCAAGTTTCCCAACCTAACATAAAGGTAGCCACAGTTTCTAACTGTAAGATTATTGTGAGGATTAAATGAAATCATTCATATAAAGAATTCACTACAAAGACAGGTTTACAATATGTTCTTTTAAGAGTGTTAAACTGTTGTTTTTCACTATAAGTAAATTCTGAAAAATGTCCATTATCCATTAATTTGCCTCATAACTATTTCATGAATACCTACTATTTCCAAAAGTTTCATAAGGCAGTCTCTGACTTTAAAGGTGCCTACTCCGTAGGGACAGTAAGGGAAAGACAAGAAAGAAGAAAACTTGCATAGAGTATGGCAAGTAGGACAGGTAATACCGTAAATCATGCAGGTGGGAGGGATGTCTTGGAAAATGGGAGTTCCAAACTGCTGGTGCTAATGCACAGTGGAGCTCGAGAAAGTTCTCAAAAGGAAGTGATGCCAGATATCAGCCTTGAAATAAAAAGTTGAATGGTAGGCTGGCTAGTGGAGTGGAAGAGTGCTGGCTGGCAACTGTCAAACACTTTTAAAAAAAAAAATTATTTTATTTATTCATTTTAGAGACAGAGCCAGCGATCAGGGGGAGGGGCAGAGGGAGAGGACGAGCAGAATCCATGCTGAGTGTGGAGCCCGACAGAGGCCTCAATCCCACGACCCTGAGATCATAACCTGAGCCAAAATCAAGATGGATGCTTAACCAAATGAGCCACCCAGGTGCCCCAAGAAGGTCAAAATACTTTATTATATTTTTGCAACTATAGTTTTTTTAAAAAAAGATTTTATTTATTCTTGAGAGACAGAGGCGGGGTGGTGGGGAGACACAGGCAGAGGGAGAAGCAGGCTCCATGCAGGGAGCCTGACGTGGAACTCGATCCCGGGTCTCCAGGATCACGCCCTGCGCCAAAGGCAGCGCTAAACTGCTGAGCCACCCAGGCTGCCCAACAGGAAGTGTTAACTGAGTTTCAGGTCTGAGAATATGCAAACAAGCCACCAACCGTACGGCTTCCCTTAGGAAAAAGGGATTCTTAAGTAGGAAAGCAAGGACCTTACATTGTCTGTTAAGTACCAAACTCCATTTCTCAGGACTGCTGGAGGTAAACTCCAAAGAGGTTCCATGCACTCTCATTACACCTGACTCTTAAGACTTCCAGGAATCAGGGTGTGGTTTTTAATTTCTTATTTCTACATTTTACTTTTAAATTGTTTAAATTCTTCAGAAACATAAACTGCCTTTGACATCACAAAAAAGACAAAATCACATTACCCTATTTCAATAACAATTCTTTTCATCATTTTTTAATTTGAACTCAATTAAGTAACATATAATGTATTACTGGTTGCAGAGGTAGAGTTCAACGATTCATCAGTCTTCTATGATACCTACTGCTCATTGTATCATGTGCCCTCCTTAACATCCGCCACCCAGTCACCCCATCTCCTCAATGCTCATTCCCTCCAGGAATCAGTTTTTTTAAAAAAGCAGGGACTTCAGCTAGAACATGGCTCTTACATTTCATAATTAGCTTGTCATTTCATAATTATCAGATATAAAAGGTGAATATACAGATGAGGTAATACTTTATTGTATATATGGTTCATCAATTGATTCACAAGTTTACAGTCTAATGATCAGGCCTTTCTCTTGTGGAGGGGGAGGAGAGGAGTGTGTGTGGTGTGAAGGAGTGAGATCACACACAGTGTGGGAAGGGAGTAAAGAGAGAGTTGAGGGAAAAGACAGGACTTCCCCATCCTGTCTGGCCTCAGGTCCCTTCCCACCTTTATTATTATACCTGCCCCACTCCTCCTCTTGTTCCGAATTCCTGCCAGGCACATGACCATCTACAGCAAGGTGTCAAAGCTCCTCCAGCCTCAACAGCAGAGCCGACCCTCTGCCCCACTGCATGTGCTACCTCTCCATGGCACTGGCTCTGCTCCAAACCTATCTTGGTGCTTCCTCTCAGCTCATCCTGGCCCTCCTCAGTTCCTGATGACTCACACTTTGTCGGTGAAGGACACCTTCTCCTTACTTGTCTATGTGAACTCCAGGCATCACTTCTGTTCAATGTCCTCAGCCCTTGTCTCTCCCTACAAAGGTCCACAGCCCTTATATTTGACATTGTTTCTGCCCTTACATCTGGGCCCAGCTACAAAAAAGTCACATGATGGACAAAACTGGTAATGTAACAAAACTATCACTTCTAATCTTACTTGTTTCTTTCGTCTCCAAATCAGTTCCCCCTATGAATCCCACACATAGGTTCTATCAGGCTTCACCACTTCCCTCAAGCTTCTTACTCCATACCTTCAGCCCTTTTTCTCACCAAAAGCATCATGCACAATTTTGTAGGGGGAAAAGTGAGGCTTGATTTCTATACCCTAGTGCCTATACACTTACCTGGACCTAAGCAATCTGTCCATTCATTGAACAAATACTACTTTTATACCAATCATGTTCGAGGTTCTGTAACAGTTGCCAAAGATATAAAGATTAATAAAATACAGTATGCATTCTCATAAAGTCCATCCACCCCTGCCATCCTCTCTCCTACTGACTTGGAAAAGTCATAGTGCACGTACCCAGGATTAAGTCCCTCAGTGTACCTCTCTGTCTCTGACCTTCTCTTGTAACTCTGCCCCTTCTCCCATCTTCAGTCTCTTTCCATCCAAAATTTTCTTGTTTTTAGAGAGAAATATCCATGGTTCCTCAAGTTAAAGAAAAGAAAAAGGCCTTCTTCACTGTGATTTATACTAGCCATCACTCCATTTTTTAGGTTTTTTCTTAGCCATGCTTCTTGAAAGAATAACCGTTTGCCTTGACCTTCAGTAACACTGTCTCTCCTCAGGCAGTCCAGTCCCTGATGACTCCAGGACGGTGAACTAAGGGGCACTTGTCATCTTATTTCATCTCTCCTTTGATCACCTTTTCCCCCTGGACACTGAATGACTATCAGCCCCTCTGGTTCCTACTGCCCATTACCAGTGGCTCATTGCTGAGGGTCCTTCTGCCCTTGTAGGCCTCACTGCACATGATGGTCAACCTCATGTGCTCCTCAGCTCCACACCTACTTGCTAGTCTGCAACTTGGCTGAACATTTTGTTTGCCTTCTAACTATCTAACAACTGATTGGATTATATGAATTTGCAACAAACCTGTCAAAAATGGAACTAGAAGTCTTCTCTGGCTTCAGTATTACCTATCTTGGCTAACACCCCCA
This sequence comes from Canis lupus dingo, assembly GCF_003254725.2. NCBI lineage: Eukaryota > Metazoa > Chordata > Mammalia > Carnivora > Canidae > Canis > Canis lupus. The sequence continues at coordinate 334,355 of NC_064277.1, forward strand.
TCAACATGCATTTGTCTAAGTCAGAATCTGGAATTTGTCTTTGACTCTTTCCTCTTCCTCAACCAATCCTGAATCCTTCTAAACGGCCACTCCGCCTACCTCTAGCTCACCCCTCACGCTGCTGTCAGACTGACCATTGGACACATACACCTGTGCTCCTTGCACTCCATCAGTGCTCCCTTCCATCAAAGGATAATGGAGCACGCTGTTGAAATATTACTCAGGTATTTAAGTTGTAGCAAGTCTATAAGAATGGATTCATCTACTTCTCCTTGCAATTCTAGCAGTTTTTGCCTCACCTGTTTTGATAGGTCTGTTAATAGGCACATACACAGGACTGTTACGTCTTCTTGGAGAAGTAGCCTATCGATCATTATATAAGGCTCCTCTTTAACCTGATAATTTTACTTGCTCTGAAGTCAGCTTTGTCTGAAATTAACATAGCTACTCCAGCTTTCTTTTGATTAGTATCAACATGGTATAGCTTTTTGCATCTTTTTACTTTTTTTTTTAAACTAAGGTCTAATTGATATATAACATTGTACTAGTTTCAGGTGTACAACATGATGATTTGATATTTGTATTTTTGCAATGTAGTTGCAAAATTTTTTTTTTCTTGTGATAAGGACTTTTAAGCTCTGCTCCCTTAGCAACTTTCAAACATGCAATATGGTAAGTATTATGAACTGTACTCACCATGCTATGCATTACATCCTCCTGCCCTATTTATTTACCACTGGAAGTTTATACCTTTGGATACTCTTCAGTCCTTTTGCTCATCCCTCTAATTACCTTCCCCAGCCAGCAACCACCAATCTCTTCTTTGTATCTATGAGCTTGGCCTTTTTTTCTTTTTAAAGATTCGACATTTAAGTGAGATCAGATGGTATTTGTCCTTTTCTGTCTGACTTATTGCACTTAGCATAATGCCTTCAAGTCCCATTCATGTTACAAATGGTAGGATTTCATTTTTTGTGGTCAAATAGTATTACATCATATACTTCTTTCTATCTGTCCATCCATCCACCATGGACACGTAGGTTGATTTCTCTACCTTGGCTACCGTAAATAATGTTTTCATGAACAGAGGGATGCACACATCTTTTTAAATTTGTGCATTTGTTTCCTTTAGATAAATACCCAGAAGTGGAATTGCTGGATCATACGGTTTTCCTATTTTTAATTTTTTGAGGAACTTTCAAACCGTTTTCCACAGCAGCTCCAAACATTTACATTCCCACCAACAGGGTCATCCCTTTACTTTTATTAATCTGTGTTTCTATTTTTCAAATTTAGAGTGAGTTCATATAGATAACTTGGTTGTTTTTTCCACTCTGTCAGTCACTGTCTTTTACTTGGTGAATTCAGACCACTGATGTTAAGACGATTACTGATATAGTAGGATTAATATCTACCATATTTGTTATGCTTCTCTATTTATTGCTCTTGTTCTTTGTTCCTATTATTGTCTTACCCTCTTTCTGCCATTCTCTGGTTTTGAATGAGTATTTTAGTTTTCTCTTTTCTTAACACATCAATTATACTTCCTTCTAAAACTTTTTAGTGGTGGCTCATGAATTCCCAATATATATTCTCAACTAATTCAATTCAAAGAACACTATATCACTTTATGGGTAGCCTGTACACTTTATAACAAAGTATTCCCAACTCCTCTCATCCCTTATAACATTGTCATTCATTTCACTTATATATAAGCTAAAAATCACTGAATACATTTTTGGTATTGTGTGGAACAAATGATTATTTAGATCAATTAGGAATAAGAAATGTATTTTATTTTACCTTTACTTATGGCTTCTTTAATGCTCTTCCTTTATGTAGATTCTAATTTCTGATCTTTCTGTATTTCTAAAGAATTTCTTTTAATATTTCTTATAAGATGGTTTATGTTGACAAATTCCCAAGGATTTTGTTTGTCTGACCTAGTGTTTCTCTTTTACTTCTAAATAATACTTTTACTATATTGGATTTGACTGATTTTTTTCCTGTTAATACTTTTAAACATTTCATTATGGTCCTCTTCTTGTTTGCATGGTTTCTGAATAGAGTCTGATGAAATTCTTATCCTTGCTTATCTACAGGTAAAGTGCTTTTTTTCCCCCTCTGGCTTCTTTCAAGATATTTTTTTTGTCCTTGATTTTCTGTTTGAATAGGATATGCATAGTCACAGATTTTGTTTTGTTTTTCCTAGTAGTGTCCTCTGAACTTCCTAGATCTTTAGTTTGTTGGCTATAATTAATTTTGGAAAAATTTCAGCCATTATATATTGCTTCGAATATTTCTTTCAATCCTTTCTCTCTTCTCTAGTAGTCCACTATGTGTGTGTCACACTTTTTGCAATTGGCTCACAGTTCTTAGATATTATACTCCCTTTTTTTCATCTTTTTTTTTCTTTTTGCATCTCAGTTTTAGAAATTTTTATTATTTCTTTAAGCTCAGTAACTCTTTCCTTGGCCATGTCCAGTCTACTGATGAGCCCATTAAAGGCATTCCTCATTTCTGTTCTAGTGTTTTTTATTTCTAGCATTCCCTTTACATTCTTTTCTAGGATTTCTATCTCTCTGCTTACAGTACTGATCTGTTCTTGCATATATTGTCCACTTTTCCCTTTAGAGCCCCTAGCATATTAATCATAGTTGTTTTAAATTCCTAATCTGATGAATTCTTTATTTTTCTTTTTTTAAGGAGAGAGAATGTGCATGCACAAGAGAGAGAGGAGGAGGGGCATAAAGAGAGGGGCAGAGAGAGAATCTTAAGGCGACTCCATTTCTAGTGCAGAGCCTGAGGTGGGGCTAGATCTCAGGACCTTGAGATCATGATCTGAGTGGAAATCAAGAGTCCAATGCTTAACTAACTGAGCCACCCAGGTGCCCACCGAGCCTGATGAATTCCAACATCACTGCAATATCAAAGTCTGGTTCTAATGCTTCCTGTTTTTTTTCAAACTATGATTTTTGTCTTGTAGAGTGCTTTATAATTTTTTATAGAAAACCAGATATCAAAGGATCTATGGAGTACATATGCCCCTCACATGAGGGTTTGTGTCTATGCTATCTTTACTGTTTGCTATAGCTATAGTGGTCAATGTGAAACTTTCCCCCTGGTGTTTGTTGCTCCCATTGTCTTTTCATTTCCACAGAAGCTTCTTAAATAAGGTCTGAGTTACAGGATTCTTTCAGATTTATTTCTCTGTTATTAGGACTCAGTCTGGACTGTGAACCTCCCAGGTACTTCTCAGCTTTCCGTCCTTACGTGAGGTAAGAAAACTAGAGGGATAGTCTTTCCTCCTTTATCGAATATTAGTTGCCCATAAAGTTCAGGGTCCACTTCTGGATTCTCTATTCTGTTCCACTGATCTATGCGTCTGTTTTTGTGCCAGTACCACACTGTCTTGATGACCACAGCTTTGTAGTACAACCTGAAATCTGGCATTGTGATGCCCCCAGATATGGTTTTCTTTTTTAAAATTCCCCTGGCTATTCGGGGTCTTTTCTGATTCCACACAAATCTTAAAATAATTTGTTCTAACTCTCTGCACCCCGATGTTTCTAGCAGCAATGGCCACGATAGCCAAACTGTGGAAGGAGCCTCGGTGTCCAACGAAAGATGAATGGATAAAGAAGATGTGGTTTATGTATACAATGGAATATTACTCAGCTATTAGAAATGACAAATACCCACCATTTGCTTCAACGTGGATGGAACTGGAGGGTATTATGCTGAGTGAAGTAAGTCAGTCGGAGAAGGACAAACATTATATGTTCTCATTCATTTGGGGAATATAAATAATAGTGAAAGGGAAAATAAGGGAAGGGAGAAGAAATGTGTGGGAAATATCAGAAAGGGAGACAGAACATAAAGACTGCTAACTCTGGGAAACGAACTAGGGGTGGTAGAAGGGGAGGAGGGCGGGGGGTGGGAGTGAATGGGTGACGGGCACTGGGTGTTATTCTGTATGTTAGTAAATTGAACACCAATAAAAAAAAAAAAAAAAAAAAAAGAAAACTAGAGGGACCTGGAGTTGAGTATTTCCCTTCCCCCAGGTCAGATGGGCTTCAATAAAACCCCAATAGGTGAGGCTCTGGTTAAACAGTTTCTCTCGAGGGCAGGTCTGTTAGATTAGAATGCTCTGGCATATTTCAAGAGGGCTACAGTGCCCTTCCTTCCATTGGAAGCCCATAGGGATTTTTGTCTCATCTTCACTGTGAGAACCTGGTAGGACTTCCGGAAGTAGAGCTCACAAAAGTATGCTTGTTCCCCCACCGAACCCTAAGACTGGGGCCCTGGAGTGGTTAACGCTTAAGCTAATTCACAAAGTCTCTAGCAATCTGTCAATTACACTTAAGGCTTTTCCACCCTGGTACTAGTTCCATGGATGGGTTTCCTCCTGGGCTTCTGCTGGGAACATGGGAGTCTCTGCATCCTCTTGTCTGTCTCTCCAATTTTGGGGTGGTAGTGTGCCCTAGGACTGTGTTATACCACCTCACAAAACTGGGCAGAATGTGTGTTAGGAAGGATTCTTTCTTCACTAAATGTGAGGATGTCTGGAAGGATGTTGTGGCACCAGCCTGAGCGCCCCTAGGAATAGTGTATTTGGGGGTCGTGGGGTGCCTGTGACTCCATTAGATCTAAAAGAGCTGCTGATTTTGTTTGTTCATTTTTTGTCTTGTGAAAATGGGCATGATGATTTCCAAGTTTGTTATATGCCAGACCAGAAACCAGAGGTCAGAACTCCAGTTTTTGATTGCTTCATTTTGGCCTCTTTGAGCACTGTCTTGTTAGCATTCCTGGGTGTCCTCTGCTGCCACCACCACAGCACTCTATGCTTGGCTTCGGGAATCCTGTACTTGTGGTTCCTCCGGACATCAGGCAGCTGAACGGACCACTTCCATAAAACATCTAGGCAGGAACCTGGTTTGGTTTTTGCACTGTTCACATCCTGCTGCTGTATGACAGCTAGCTGGCTTTTATCCAAGAGAAGACAGTAGTTTCCCTGTGACCAAAATCTGTGTCTTAAATGTTCTGATTTTTCTTAGTACCCAGCAAAGCAGTAGCAACGTAGCAGGGCCCTTTTTTCTTTGGTAATAGTAAACTCGACATTTACTGATATTTATCCAATTAAATATTCAAATTTCTTCCAATTATATAAAACTAAGTCTAAAGAGAGGGTAACCTGGCTCTAGTTCAACTAGCCGCACCATATTCAACTAATAAATTAAGGGCAGGAAGAAACACATATGCTCAGCATCAGCAGAGCAGTACGGTGCCACTGACCCTCAGGCATCTTCCCCACACTCCTTGTTCCAGTATCATGTGGCACAGTCTCCGCAGGAGGAAGCAGACTCTGGGAACAGCCACGGACAGGCCAGCCTTCCCTCCGTCCTTTCACCAAATGAACGGCTGGCTCTCAGTTCAGCTCAGGAGAATGGCTCCTAATGCACTCTTCCCAGGGCCGCTCTGGCTGGTGCCACAGCGTCCTTCCAGACATCCTCACATTTAGTGATGAAAGAATCCTTCCTGACACACATTCTGCCCAGTTTTGTGAGGTGTGATTGTGGGTTACCTGGAGCGACAGTGAGTACGTGGAGTCATATTCCTTATTACTCCGGGGGGTTGGAAGCACTAAGATCTAAGCCCTACAGATCTCACCTGCAAATCCAGAGGCTTCTACAGGGCCTGGGGCTCCCTCTGGGGCAACTCAGGGGCCACCCTGGGGTTAGACCAGCCCCAGCGCCACCGCTCTGCCTCGTGCTTTCCCATTATACAAGTTCTTTCTTTATACATAAAGCTTTGAAAAGAGGAAAACCTGTACTTGTTAGCAGAGTAGAGGGAGAGAGACCAGTTTCTGTGTCGTTGTATTTCGTTTTAGGCTTCCTCTTCTTCTGGTAAATGGAGTATCAGGATTCTCCACAGAATCTGTGACACAAAGCAGCCACCAGCTGCCCTCTGGCATGGTATGTAAATGAACTCAGTCACCTCGGGTTTTCCCCTCTTCTTTCCCTGCTCTTCACGGAGGACACAGAATCACAGGGAGTAACGAGCCGCAGTTTGCTCTGTGCTTCAACAGCAGGCAGGAAGCCAAACTGCAAATACAATGACTGGATTCAGTTTTACAAGCAAACACTGGAACTGAATTCACCCTCGTCCGGGAAGAATGCCTCGGATCAGAAGGAGCAGGAAATCCAATTCAAAACAGGGTGTGTCATCTTTAATTCACAGTATGGCCTTTACACCTTTAATGAAGTCTTCTGGAAATAAAAGCTTCCTTCTGTAAAAGGTCCACACAAAAGGCTAAATTTTACTCAAATGGGATCAGGAATATGTGCATTCCCATGACTTGCACACTTGGTACAGACTGTTAGCTGGACTCTTTCTCCTTTGTATGCGAATTATTTAAGTCTTAGAAGATATGAATAATTATTTAACTTTCCCAACTCACTTTCAACCTCTGACCCCTCTCTTACATCACGTACCATCAACTTCCCTCTTATTCTCTGGGTCACTTGAATAACTGGCTACGAGAACTCTTTGAGATCCTGAGAGAATGAGACAGTCACACACTTTGGACCAAACATCCCCTGAAATGTGGCAGGAGGTTTACATGCCTGTCTCCTGTGCCTCTCTTTGGAGGGGATGGCACTCCGGGAGGGGACAAATGCAAATGCCAAGAGCCTGCCATTCCAGCAGGGGCTTGTCAGAGGAGGTCAGGCCCTCCTGCCCAGCTGCCCATGCGAGGCCTCTCCAACACCACGATTACACAGAAGCCCACAGGGACTGCTATCAGGCCCTGAACAGTGAGCTCAATGACAGTCACAAACACTGTCATTTGGATGTATGGTAGGAGAGGCCACAAGAAACCAGCACGAAATAAAGACTTCCCAAACGTAAACATTTTGGTGAGGAGTAAGAAGCTTGGGGGTGGTGGGGTGAGGTATTTCTCAACCCCATGATGGCATTACTTTATGTGAACTCTTAACATTTTAGGTAATTTATAGCATCAGGTACAGAGTTGCCAGATTAACCAAATAGAATATAGGATGGCCAGTTACATGTGAACTTCAGATAATCGAGGAGTAACTTTTTAGTGTAAGTATGCCCGCTATCTTAACTGAAACTCACATTTATTTGGGTACCTTCCGTTCTAGTTGGTAATCCTACTCAGGTGTCATTTCTAATGATCCCTAATGTAACTTGCATTTCAAAATACAAATAAAAAACCCGGGCTGGGATTCCACAATTGTGAATCAAACCAATGCCACAAGCTGTGCCTGACACCTTATGACACTCGGTTTTCTCATGGGGCTGTGGACAAAGATGCCACCCCTCCACCCAACGGCAGGAACACAGAGGGGCCCACAGTTCTGTAGAAAGACTCTGCAATAACTCTTGAATACTAAAATTTTAACACCAGAGAAACTAGGTTATGTAATGGTGTATACCACACTTCTGTTTTCCTGAGGAAGTTAGCACTTCTTATTGAAAAGACTGTGGCTTGCTCACGCTGTTATTACTATTAAAAAAAAAAAAAAACATGTTCTTTTGCATACTCAGGCAACAGAGTGGCATGTAATAAAGAAAAGAGTGGCAAAACCTGGGTGCAATGGTTTTACATCGGGGACAAAATGCAATCTCTGTCACTATCCAACATAAAGGCAGATTTGCACTGAAGTCAAAAGGATAACAGATCCCTAGAATTGCAGCCTGTATTGCTCTGGACTCCAGATAATCTATTTAAGTTGGCAGCTATACTGAGGAATTTCTAAACAGCTCAAGTGTTAAAATTACACCTTTTAAACTTCTGTATTCAGTTAGTAGTTCCCCCTAAAGCACACACAGTCCTCAAACCTCCATGAATAATGGGAATATGCCTTGCTCCACTTATCAGGTTCTCAGTCTATACTAGTTCTGTATTTGGCCACAGAACACACATTCTGGGCCATAGTCCAACTAAAGCCCACCCCTGTGTGAGAACTCAATCTTACTGGTTTGGTTAGGGTCAAATAGAGCAAAATAGGTTTTCAATAAAATACCAAAAGCTTCACAAAAATGAAGACAGGTGAAAATACACCAAAGTAGTACCAAGGTTCAAAATCTAAAAGAAAAACTTCCTTAGAAACAAACAAACAAAAAACCCCACTAATTCTTAATGTTAAATGCTGCTTTTAAAACAATGTGGCAAAAACATCATTAGGTTATTATAGATTTCACAGATATTATATATTAAAGAGTTTTGTCAGAAATAGTAATACTAGGGGTGGCTGACTGGCTCAGTTGGTCACTTACGTGACTCATAATATTGGGATCATGAGTTAAAACCTGTTGGGAGTAGAACTTACTTAAAAAAAAAACGAAAGAGAAAAAGAAAAGAAAAGAAAAGAAAAGAAAAGAAAAGAAAAGAAAAGAAAAGAAAAGAAAAGAAAAGATAGTAATACCACCAGGAAGAAAAAAATTCCATTCAAAAACAAGAATATCCCGTAAATAAAATATTTTTTTAGGATTAAAAAATAAAGACAAATCATGTTTTAATTATGCAACAAATACTTTCCACTTTCATCTTTTTGAAAAGAGCAAAGCAATAGAATATTATGCAGACAACACAGTGTTATTTTGTGAGTTTTGATATGAGCACATATGAACCCAACCCAACCTCTGCAAACGGGGAGGGGGAGAGGCCCGGTAGGGGAGGGGAACCAGTCCACCTAAGGTCACTCTGGCAGCCAAGAGCAGCACAACTTCCTCTTTCCCTTTGAGCTCACAGGCCCTAGCATTTCCAAGCTGGCTCCGACCAAACCTTTAGCAGCTTTTCCTGCTGCTGACAACCAAATGGAGAAAATAAATGAATTTTAAAACGGTTATTTTCTTCACAAATTTGGGGAAAGAGACCATGTAAGGAGAAACACATGTGAGTCCATACAGTCACGTATTATTACGGGTGCTACAGAAACCAGACAGCCCAAGTACACGCTTAATCTAAAACAACGAAGCAGGGCGGGAACAGGATGATCCTTTTAGTGCTAAAATTCTTTTTCTCCTGCTCATACATTTCTAAGAACTGGAAACATCCTTCATTAACACAAAATACTGCCCTATCTTGCTGATTAGATTAGATTTCCATCTGCAAAAACTAACTGGAATGCTTCCAAATATGAAATGGATTTTTCCTCTCTTAGAACAGCAAAAATATCTGGGTATTTTTTCAATACCTTCTAGTTCTGTATTTTCTTCTTTACAGCCACATACATTCCATAATACCCAGGACATAAATTTCTGCTTTTAATTATTTGTTCTTAAGGAGAAAGTAGTAAGGAAAGGAAGATGTGTGAAACAGAGTTACCACTAGTTTATTAGTCAAAGAAACTTCAATCAAATCTTCATAGTAAAACTGAGGTTATCCTCAACTTTTACTTGGTTCCATCCCCCTAAAAAGAAGTCAGGCTTTTGATGCCGAAGTGGATTCTATCTGATTTGCCTCTGATTTGCCAACCCGCTTTCAGGAGCCTCTCTGCTGGCAGATGACTTGGTTCCAACATTCTCTCTCAAAATGCTACACATGCATTGTCCCCTGAACAGGTGAAGACTCTACTCTTCTGCAGAGCAAGGCCATATCCTCATGTATGTGGAAGCTGATCTGTACTGCAAGACAAGATAATGCTTCTTCTCAAAAGGAAGGCTTTGCAGTCATGTCCCTGGAAAAATTTTGAGTCTCATCCAGTTTCTTTACATTTTCTCAAGGTCACAGACATCTTCTCCTGTCCTTAACAGACTACAGGAGCCTCAAGGAAACTTGACTAGATCACCTGCATGCTAAACACTAACGCAAGTCTAAGACAAAAATGGGGTCCTTTTCTGAAGCCAGATAACCAGAATGCCATTCTGGGGTCTGATATGCCCAGGGTCACACAGCTCTGTGACCCCTACTAGTGGTGGGACATTTAGCAAATTTAATCTCTGACTTTAGTTTCCCCATCTGCAAATTTAAGAAGATAATGCTTCCTTTACACTGTGTTAGTGACTAAAAAACAGAATAACCTACACAAAGTATTAAATATGACTAGCTTCTTTTTTTTAGGAATACAGGAGGAATTTTCATGCCATCGGTAGCACACTGTCTTGGGCTGCCAAAGGTTAGATGGGGAGATCGGGGAGTGGTGGTAATCCGTTCAGAGACCAAGAAGGAGAAAGTCAGGGTACACAGATTCTTAAGGTTAAATTTTAAAATGAATAAACACAACAGTCTGGAGCCAGACTTCTTGGAACTTGCCTGATACAAGCATAAAACTCAACCATTCAAGTTTTGTTCGGTTCATATCAAACACTCACAATGTGCAGCAGTTTCTACAGGAAGTTAACAGATCAACTGAACAGGTCCCTGCCACCCCCAGGAACCCCCGGGCTCACTCACACAAGTTAAACTGACCATTAATAACCAGGGAGTCATCAAAGAGTCAGGTGATCACTAGAGGGCTTATACAACATGTCTCGCCATGTTATTAGAGGAACATTACTCTAAAATGCCTCTTTAGAATGCTCCAGGAAAACCGAGAAAGAAAACTAACTTAAACTCAAAGAACAGATACTCTATATTCAGAATCCATGCAATGAGTCTGTACTATCTGCAGTGAGTTGAGGTTATACTTTGACAGCTAATTCTCCTTCCCCCAGGAGTCAAATGAATTTTGCTATACTGAGGGTACAAGAGTTTAATACAATGGCAACCGGTAAAATTTAAAGATCTGTCAGGCTCTGTGCTTATGGACTAGCTTAGCGGTCTTTGAAAGTGATCTTGTACTTTGGATTTGAATTTTTGAAGACCCTGTCCATCATATATATAATATACAAATATTATATATATGTATATAAAAGATTTCTTTATTGATCTTATAGAGAAAGCGAGCACCAGAGAGAGTACATCAGAGGAGGCAGGGGCAGAGGCAGAGAATCCCCAAGCAGACTCCCTGCTGAGTGCCCTGTGAAACACAGGGCTCTTTTCATGTAATCATTACTCCAGTGGAGATCAAGAGTCAGACTCTCAACCCACTGAGCCACCCAGGTGCCCGCCAAACGTATTTGTTTTTAAATTATTCATACGCTGATGAAGCAAGGCACTAATTTTGTGCAAGGTTTACAGACTACCAACACAATGAAAGAATACAGAGCAAAGAAATAAATCCTATGGTGTAAAGGAATATAGTATGTGATATGAGAAATATTTAAAAATCGTTGGGGAGGATTATTCAGAAAGTAATGTTGATAAAGCTATTTGGAAAAAAAATATGAAAATTGGTCCCTATCTCATTTTATACACCAAAATACAATGCAGATGTATTCAAGTTAACTGTAAATAAGACCATAAAGTTACTAATAGAGAAATAAGCATTTTATTGATCTCATGATTTTAAGGTGTCTTCAGTCTACAGTAATAATTTCACAGCCTTTTATTTTCTGGTTATTTAATGTCTACATATTATAGCTTTAGATTAAAAGCTTGGTTTTTCCAAAAATCTAAAAATCAGTGAAGATGAACATAATCATTTTAGATAATGAATTTGAAATAAATATAGCAAAAGACCATGGGGTACCAAAGATTAGCTAATTAAAGGAGAACCTACTGTGTTTCTCTGAACCCCTACAGAGCAGTAGCTGTCTGGGGTGACCTGTAGTCACAGATGTGCACATCATACCAAGTAACCAGTATCTGTGGGTAGGGAAGGACTAGAATTGGAGTAAGGAAAGCTTGATGAGGAACTCTTTGCATCTGCTCCACACTTTTATTTTGCAGGTATCAGAAAGTAATTGTTTACTGGGGTATTTGAGAATTGTAAACTGTACTATGTGATTAACATCAATATTTATTAGGGAACTGCAAACCAAACCCATGATAAAATATCACTTCACACCCATTTGAATGGCTTTTTTTTTTTTTTTTAAAGAAGAAAAATAACTAGTGTTGGTGAGGATGTTGAGAAATTCAAACCCTTGTGCATTGCCAATTGGAATGTAAAATGATACAGCTGCTCTGGAAAAACACTATGGTGGTTCTTCAAAAAGATTAAACATAGAATTACCATATGATCTAGCATTTTCACTCCCAGGCATGTATTTAAAAGAATTGAAAGCAGAGATTCAAACAAATACTTGTACACAGATGTTCATAGCAGCATTTTTTCACAATAACCAGGAGGTGGAAACAACCCAAATGTCTATGAACAAATGAATGGATAAACAAAAGGTGGTAATATGGTGGTAATACAATGACATATTAGTCAGCCTTAAAAAAGAATAAAATTTTGATACATGCTATAACACGGATGAACCTTGAGGGCATTATGCTAAGTGAAACAAGCCAGACAGAAAAAGACAAATACTGTATGATTCCACTTACATGAGTTACTTAGAATAGGTAAATTTATAGAGATAGAAAGTGTAACACATGTTACCAGGAGTTGGGGTTGCAGGAGGTGAGGGAGAATGAGGAGTTAGTGTTTAATGGGTACAAAGTTTCTGTTTGGGATGATGGGAAAGTTCTGAACATGAATAGTGGTGATGCTTTCACCACGTTATGAATGAACTTAATGACAATGAATATACCTAAAAATATTAAAATGGTAAATTTCATGTTATGAATATTTTACCACAGTTTTAAAAAGCACATCATGGACTACATATGAATATACGTGAGAGCTTATAGAGCAAAGGATATATTTCTGCCTCAAAGTGAACAACTTCACATATTAGGTCAACAAACTTGTTATATATCTACACTTATGAGATATGTACTGAAAAATAGTCTAGATACTTAGTACCTAGAATATTATAGAGTAAAAAGCCCCAAATCACATAAATATAATATTCATTAAACATTATCATAAAAACATACATGTAGTTATCCTGGCCCTGAGCTTTGTAGATTACCCACCTAAAGAGATCAGGACCTTTCCCACGGATCCTCGGAGGACAGTGTGACAGGCTTGTCATAGGCCCATCACTAAGTGCACTGTCATCAGTTTTCGATCTTTCCTATACAAGCAGACAGCAGAACTGATGGCTACCACCAATCGGTAGGCATTTGGTTCTCATGCATATTAGGCAGATGTTGAAAAAGTTTGTCTTTGCTAAGTGTTTGGAGGACACAAATTTAAAAAAGAGAACAGTATCTCACTTTATGAAATAGGAATTTCATTCCGTTAATAATTCCTTATAAGCACCCCACAAAATATGTCAATGATTTCTTTCGTATTTTTTAGCAGAAGACAACATTGGCAGGGAGGAAACTTAAGTGACTTTGCTTATTGTCAGAGAGCACACTAGAAACAGTTTCAGGTAGTAGCTTCTACAGCACAGAGAGCCACTCTTCCCTGTACAGGATCAGTTCAAAAGAAGGACATGTGTTCTTCCATCTGTCAATCTTCTAAAACAAACAAATGGGAAAAAAGTGTTCTATGTTTCTATGACTGCTTGCTAATGGATAGCCATTTAAATTCTTCAGGAGTGGGATGCCTGGGTGGCTCAGTGGCTGGGCGTCTGCCTTTGGCTCAGGTCATGACCCTGGGGTCCTGGGATCGAGTCCCACATCAGGTTCCCCACAGGGAGCCTGCTTCTCCGTCTGCCTGTGTCTCTGCCTCTCACTCCGTGTCTCTCATAAATAAATAAATAAAATCTTAAAATAAAATAAAATGAAATAAAGTAAATTCTTCAAGAGTATAAGAGAAAGGTAGACTTAGAAATGAAGGGCATCATGGCTTCTTTGAAAAACAGTCATATGCCAGAAATTTGGCATGCTGCTTGTAAGGTACATGCATGCACATAAGAACATAATTTGCAATATATATTTGTATTTATTAAATTTTGCTTTAAAGCAGTTTTGAATATCTCTGTCATACATATATTTGTATTTCTCTCATCTCCTTCATTAGATTGTTTTCTTAGCATTGCCTATTCAAATTATTTTCAATCACCAACTCTGAAAGCTTTGGAATGATATCAAAAGAAAAAGATCCCACAGAATTTTGCAGAGATTTGAGTATCCTCCCCCTTTATACCTCACTGTACCTTTAGATTTTACCAGAGCAACTGTAAAGGCATACTACACATGCTTATGGACACATAATCCCCGCTCTGGTCGGTCAGCACCCTCCCCTGCAACCAAACAGAGAACGAGGAGCACATCTTCTTTGAGTCCTCAGCACCCAGTCTGTCCTGACACTGACACTTACTTACTCAGTAAGTATTTGTAGAATTGATGCGTGAACACATTTGGGATACATTAACTCTGTGAGACCAGAGATCACTATAGAAGGTGAATTTTTGTTACAGAAAATCCCACTACCCCAAACCTAGCAGTTATTTCCATATCGAATGAAACAGAAATTTCAATCAGTAATTTCAGATTTAGAGAATTTAACAAAGGTAAAATAGCCAGGGCAGAGCCAAACACACACAAAAAAGGCAACAAATTCTAGTTTTTCTCTTAAATCTTGCTAAATAATATTTTTAGTTTTCAATAAATTTTTACTATTAGATTCAAGGTCTTCTAATTAAAGACTTTTATAAAAGTATATGTTATATGCAAAGTATGTGCAATACTATAATACTTTTTTTGGACCAATCTCCTGGCTGCAAGCACCACTGTGACTGACATATTACAGCCCTGCAGTTAGTCACCATCCCAGCCTGTGGTGCCGCAGGGTTCATCAGTGGGGCAAGAGGCAGAGAGAACAACAGCAGGAGACTATAGCAAAAACAACCTGTTTTCCAAATTCTAGTAACAGACTGTAGAAAAACACACATTTAGACACACACCTAACCCTGGAACTTTTAGTCATTTTAAAGCTATTAGTGAGGATCTTATCCCAAGCAAGAGTCTCTCCTCCATCCCCACCCCATGTCTAAAAATAAAATAGGACATTACAGGGGCATATTTTGCTTGCTTCCGCCAGGAGCTCAGAAAACCCCCCAGACCTACTGTAGCTGGATCAGTGCATTGTATACTATGAGTCAGCACTTCTCCACAATTCTGGAAATTCCTTACCAGCAACATGACCTATAACAGGAAGCCAACTTTCCATTTCAATGTATAACAGGAAGTATTCAAACACATTTCACCTAAACTGGAGAACTGCTGTTAATGTAACTGCTGTCACACACCAAAATAATTAAAAGTCCACAGAAAGGCATCCATTTAAGAAAAATTTTTTTACCTCAAAGTACAGAGACACAAAGTTTGATTTGCTAACCCAGTAAAACGAATGTGAACAAAGGTACTTTGGTGGATAGAGGACAGGAAAATACAAATTAAGTTTAAAATTTAACTCCATTACTGTCCAATTTTCTGTTGCACACACTATTGCAGAATTGCACGATCTGGCAAAACCTGTGTTTATTATATTAAGCGTCTGCCAAATTTTGTTTTGAAAATCGGCTTGGCCAGTAATGTGATATACAGAAATAACAATAGAAATGTAAATATTTTGAGGAAAAAAACCCTTTACACCAATACTTTAACAGATATACCTCTCCCCTCAATCAATGGCTTGACGTTATTCGATTAGCACAAAATACATTAACAGGTTCAGGAGATTCTATGTCTCAGAAGTGACTTTTTAGAAAATTAACAGACCCTAAAACAGTCTGTACATGAAATTCATGCACAAGGGTGACTTTTTTTCTAGCTTTGCCCTAAGAAAACTGCTTTTGTAATGAAAATGTCAGCTACAAAAAGTTTTCTATAATTCTTAAAGAGAGTTTCAAAATTTAAGTTCAGTAAAAAGCCAAATGGCTCAGCTATTACAGTCATTAATAAATGTATTTAACATTCGTGCAGCATCAGAATGCAAGACATCTGGTTCTAATTTCAATTTTGGCTCAGAATAAAAGTGCCTCCCCCACAATAGTTTGATTATAAACTGTTCTTTTCCTCCTCTCTTTTTTTCCTCTTTGGAAGCTGTTGTCCTTCATTCTTGCTGGAAGCCACCTGACCACTGCCAGGAAGAGGAATGCAAAACATTCCCAGGAGCGGCTGTGACGTAAGCACCACATTCCACCTCTCCACAGTCAGGGCTGTCGGGAAACTCCAGCCTCCAGCAAAATCCCTCAAATGAGATAACAGCTGAGGCCTGCACTAAATCATACTAAAAACTCCCACGTTCTGCTTTAAAGATGGACAGTTAAGGAGAGAGAGGCAGACAGACAGAGGAAGGAAGGGAAAGAGAACACAGCTGCCTTTATAAGGCACATTTACTGTTAATCTTCAAAACTGTTTATTTTTTCCTGGGGGAGTGGGGGTCGGGAACAAGGCAAAAATGACTTACAACTATGGTCACAGACCAATCCTCTTAGGCATTTGTGTGCAGACAGGGTAAAATAAACAGAATGGGCTGGGCTTCAACCTGTAGACCTTCCTCAATTAACCACAACAACTGGTTTATTATGCTGAGTGAAATAAGTCAATCGGAGAAGGACAAACATTGTGTGGTCTCAAGTGGGAAATATCAGAAAGGGAGACAGAACATGGAAGACTCCTAACTCTGGGAAACGAACTAGGGGTGGTGGAAGGGGAGGAGGGCGGGGGGGAGGGGTGACTGGGTGGCGGGCACTGAGGTGGGCACTTGACGGGATGAGCACTGGGTGTTATTCTGTATGTTGGCAAATTGAACACCAATAAAAAATAAATTTATTATTTAAAAAAAAAAACTGGTTTCCAAAGCCCCTCACAGAAGAGACAAGTCCTATTGAAGGATGCTTTAGCTATGTTAAGAAATAGATGCATTTTCTCTAAAGAGAAATATTGTAAGATAGAAACTGAAAGGTCTAAATATTCTACAGAAAATGCTAGCATAAACATAATCCTCTTACAGTTTTCTTTTGTGACTTCCTAAATTGTCAGTATTTTAACATATTAACAAATATATTACAGATGATATTTTGTACTCTTTTTTGCACATGCTATATATCATATATTGTCCCATGCTGTATTATGACCTATACTTTATGAAACTCTAAAACTATAAAATGTTTCTTGGGGAGAAAAGGGGACATATTTTTAAAAAGTGCTTTATACACGTAATTTTCTTTAGTTGCTACTAAATGATGTCCTTGGAATAGATTTGCAAGCATGGATAATTAAATTATGAAATTTCTTATGGCATTAGCTACATGCTGCCATATTGATTTCCAAAAGAATTACGCTCAATTATAAGACAGTTGTAAGCTTCCCGTATCCACTGTACTGTAGCTTTGTCAGTATTTATATGTATATGCACAAATAATTGCACATATAATTGGCATATAAAAACTTGCCAAAGATAATTTAATCTATATTTTTCTGATTAATAATGAGACTGAAGAGTCCTTTCTGAGTTGAGGTTTGGGCATTTTTTGTGGTTAGAATTTTTGGAAAAATATAGCATAATCGTAGGCATTATCAAAAAAACAGATTTTTACAATGCATCAAAATGTTAAATAAAGAAACACTGAATTTGGGACCTGAATGAACCAGCACAAAAATTATTCAAGTATAGGTAAAATGATAGTTTTATTATGCCTCTCTTTTATGAAAAAGCTAATGTAGTAGGATGACATGCCCCACAGAGTGGCTGAACATAAACGGTACATGTTACGTAAAGTTGGTATGGCAAACATACGAGTCTTGACCTGGTAGACATAATACTCTTTACTTTAGACAGCAAAGGAAAAGCCCAGAATATAGCAAAGAATTTCTAGGATGGGCCTGCAGTGATATTCAAAGAATTTGGTATTATTTTTATAGTCAGAAAATGGGAAATCTTCCTGGAGACTGTATGGAAAGGTTTGTAAACACTGGAAGTATTTATTGCAACCAACCCACAACTTGGCACTGTTTTGTATTACTCGTTTTTGTTTTTTTTTTAAATGTAGTTTTCAATAATGTTCTGGTTTGTCTTTATAAATCATAATTTGAATATTACAATGTATTAATCACAGAAGAGAATATTTAATCCAGGTTGCTTTGATAAAGAAACTGCTGACCCCGATTATTCAAGATGGGAATAAATACCAATGAGTGTGTGTGTTGCTCATTAGGGGAATGATGCAAAAGAACTGTGAGACCAGTTGGCCAACAATGTGTTTCCCTTTGGCAGGTCACTGTAACAGAGAGGGAGGGAGGGATCCTCTCTCCAGCCTTGATGAAAAAACCTAACATCTGTCCTCCTGGTATCAGCTCTGAAAGTCACAGTTAATCTTTGCTATTTTGATAGTATCCGCACACTGACATTATAGTCAATTTAAAGAGAAAACAGTACCCACCTTGTTTATTCACTCTCCTTTGGGTACCTCTAAATCACTCTGCTATCCAAATGCAGATTATGCCTCATGTAGTTTCTTTACTAGCCTGCCTTTTAGAATAATGCCAGAAAACCAGGTACCCAATGACTAGACTGTGAGACAAGGCCCCACACAGTGTTTACATACAGCGTCAGTTTCCACTAAACCTTTACACTTGCAGAGCTAATGATCCTAGCATCCTTTATCAAAAGATGAAGTGTTTAAAAGCTGTAATTATGCTAAACTAAAAATTGTAAAAAGCTTTTGTGACACAATATATATTCTTTGTAAGTGTACACAGACGTTTTGCAGAACAGACCTTCTGGTCAGTAAAATTAAAAAGACTGAAATTATACAAAATATCTTCTCTGACCACAATGAAATAAAATTAGAAATAAATGGTACAAGGAAATTTTTGGAAATTCACAAATACATGGAAATTAAATAATGTACTCCTAAATAACTAATAGGTCAATGAAAAAAATCAAAATATTACAGGGACACCTGGGTGGCTCAGCGGTTGTGTGTTTGCCTTTGGCTCAGGTCATGATCCTGGGATCCGGGAGCGAGTCTGACGTTGGGATCCCCGCAGGGAGCCTGCTTCTCCCTCTGCCTGTGTCTCTGCCTCTCTCTGTGTCTCTCATAAATAAATAAATAAATCTTAAAACATAATAAAAATATTACAAAGTATTTTGAAAGAAATAAAGTGGAAAATACAACAGAGCAAAACTTATGAGATACAAGTAAAGCAGTGTTCAGAGGAAAATTTTAGTTGTGGATGGCTATATTAAAAGAGAAGAAAGACACAAATCAACTTCAGCTCCTATATTAAAAATACAAAAAGAGCACACTAAACCTAAAGCAAGCAGAAAAAAGAAAATGGCAAAGATTCGGCAGAAATATGTGAAACAGAGAATAGAAAAACAAGCAACAAAATCAACAAACCAAAAGACAGTTTCTTGAAAAGACCAAAAAAATTAATAAACCATTTGCTAGACTAACCAAGAAGAAAATAAGAGAAGACTTAAATTGCAAAAATCAATAATCAAAGAGGAGAAGGAAACACTACCAACCTTAGAGAAATCAAAGAGATTATATGGAATACTTTAATGTAACAGTATGAGATACCTACAGATATTGAGACTCAGTCATTTTATCAGAGTACAAAGCATCTCTCCAAGCATAAAATTTAATCCTCTATTTCTCTTCAAAATTTTACTTTTCCCTGCATGAACTGAGATTTCAAATTTCAAATGTAGGGGTGCCTGGGTGGCTCAGTTGGCTAAGCATCCCACTGTGATTTCTGCTGAGGTCATGACCTCAAGGGTCCAGAGATCCTACCCTGTGTCAGGCTCCAGGCTCATGCTCAGTGGGAAGTGTGCTTGAAATACTCTCCCTTTCCCTCTGCCCTTCCCCTTGCTCTCTCTCTCTCTCTAATAAATCAATCTTTTAAAAAAATAAATTTAAAATCTATTTGCCACAATTACTCACATGTAAAATAGTTTAATTTATATACTTGCTTGATAGAATTATTAAATGAAATACCTTAAAGGAACTTAAAAGATTATCTAGCATATAGTAAATTTTTAAATATTACCATATTTCTTAATAATTATTGTTTTAATATCCTGTATTGTTTATTATGAGGCATAGCATTCTGTAACCTGTATATTTTTACTTCTGATTTGTTCGATGTTATATTTCTCTGTGATTTTTGAATTCAAAAGTTCTGAAATTGCATGCTCATTTACAAGTTAAGTCAGAAATGAATTAAATAATTGGTAGGCACTCCATATTTATTAAAATGTGTGGGGTTTTTCTGAGTTCACATTTATTATAGCCAAAAGGGAATCATTAGATTTCTATCCACTTAACTCAACTTGTATCTGAATAATGACATAATTTAATCCCAACTGTTTATTTTTAACTATCACTGATTCTCAACATACTTCTCAATTATTATGTTGTTCCTTTATTTAGAACTGTAAGATCATTCTTTGCTTCCCAAGGCTAGATTAAAATCTTTACATTTTGTATAAGAATAATAGCAATAGAGCAACAAATAATTTTCTCTAATGTCATTTAAGTGCTTATTTATTAAACATTTTCCCATCATAGAATTTAGATAACAACATAACACTTTTTTACAACAAGCAGTTTATTTTCTCTATATACTTGCAAAACATTAGTACCAATATAGAAATAAAACTCCAGTGAAAATCATTACTTTTTTTTTTTTTTTTTTTTTTTAAAAAGGCCTTAAGAGAGATTAATGCCTTAGTTGGCTGTGCTACAGCAACTCTGATTGGTCCAAAAATTGAACAGATATTTGAAGGATATAACAAGAGGCAAAAGAATGAAACATTACAGAGGTAGGGGCCTTGAAGTGGGCCAAAAGGGGGAACTGGAGGCCAGAGGGTGAGTCTGGGTAGAGGAGGAGGACCCAACTGGTGGCTGTTAGATGTGGGGTGTAGAGGGTAAGTGTATCTATGAGGAGGCATCAGCGGGGAGATCCACAAATACTATGGGGAAGTTTAGGACCTGGGTGACTCATGGGAGATCCAAAAAGAGGCCCCCACAAAGGCATGCCCATTAGAGGAGGTCCAAGATAAGGCATTCCCAGTGGTGACTGGGATGATGGCTACCCCACAGAGCCTGCGGATACCCTAAACCATGAGGGCCATGGCAACCTCATACCAGAATTAAAGATATTTCAAGAAAAGAAAACTACCAACCACTATCTCCTATGAAGAGAGATGTGAAACTGCTCAACTAAATATAAGCAAACCAAATCCAGCAACATATTATCAAAACAATTATACATCGTGCTTTATCTCAGGAATGCAAGGTTGGTTTAACAACTGAAAATCAATTAACTATATCCACAGAATAAAGGACAAACACCATATGATCTGAATAGACAGGGAAAAGTCATCTGATAAAATCCAACACATTTTCACAACAAAAATTCAACTAGGGACACAAGGGAACTTTCTCAGTCTGATAAATAGCATCTATAAAAACCTTACGACTAACATTATACTTAATGATGAATATCTCTCCCATGATCCAAAAAAGGACAAAGATGCCTACTCTTGGCACTTTTATTCAAAATTGTAGTAGAGCTTCTAGTGTGAAATTGGGCCAGGAGAAAAAAAAAATGTATCAAGATTGGAAAGAAAGAAATAAGACTCTCTATGTGAAGATAATTAATCTTGTATATCCTAAGGAATCCTCAAAAAAACTATTTAGAGGGATAAATGATTCAGCAAGTTTACAGGATATAAGAGCAATACAAAATCAATTGTGTTTCTACACCACACTAATTAATAATGCTAATATGAAATTGAAAGCAAAAATTCCATTTACATTAGCATCAGGAAGTAAAATACCTAGGAAAAAATTTAATAAAGTGCAAGATGTGTACTCTGAAAAATATAAAGCACTGATGAGAGAAATTAGATTCTAAAATAAAAGGAAGATGCCTCATATGGACAGAAGACTTAATATTGTTAAGACAGCAGTGTTCTGTGAATTAATCTAAAGATTTAACATAATCCCTATGAAAACCTATCTAGCTTTTTTGCAGAAACTGACAATTTAAAAATTCATATGGATTTGTAAGGGACCCACGGGAGTCAAAACAATATTAAAAAACGAAGTTGGAATAAAGTTGGAAGATACACACTTTTTTATTTCAAAACTTACTACAAAGCTACAATAATCAAGACAGGGTGGCACTGGCATAAAGATGGACATATATGGATCATCAGTGGCATAGGAATGGACACACAACCCAGATGGCCAAGAGACACATGAAAAGATGCTCAACATCACTCATCAGCAGGGAAATACAGATCAAAACCGCAAGGAGATACCATCTCACACCTGTCAGAATGGCTAAAATTAGTAACTCAGGCATCTCAGGAAATAACGGATGTTAGCGAGGATGCAGAGAAAGGGGAGCCCTCTTACACTGTTGGTGGAAATGCAAGCTGGTGCAGCCACTCTGGAAAACAGTGTGGAGGTGCCTAAGAAAGTTAAAACTACAACTACCCTACGATCCAGCAATTACACTACTAGATATTTATTCAAAGGATACAAAAATGCTGATTCAAAGGGGCACATGCACCCCAATGATTATAGCAGCAATATCAATAAAAGCCAACTTATGGAAAGAGCTCAAATGTCTGTTAACTGATGAACAGATAAAGATGTGATATAGATATTTATAATGATATAAAAATGTATAGGAATAATAATAATGTAATATATATAAATAATATATACAGGAATATTACCTGGTGATCAAAAAGATTAAAATCTTGCTATGTACAATGATGTGGACAGAACGAGAGTATATTATGCTAAGTGAAAAAGTCAGTGAAAGACAAATACCATACGATTTCACTCATGTGGAATTTAAGAAACAAACCAGAAGAACTTAGGGGAAGGGAAGGTAAAGTTAGATGAAAACAGAGAGGGAGGCAAATCATAAGAGACTCTTAAATACAGAGAACAAACTGAGGGTACTGGGGGAGGTGGAGGGATGGGTTAAATGGGTGATGGGCACTAAGGAGGGCACTTGTGATCAGCACTGGGTGTTACATGTAAGTGGAGTCACTAGATTCTACTCCTGAGACCAATACTACATTATACGTTAACTAACTTGAATTTAAATTTAAAAAAAAGGGGGGGATGTAGGCCAGGTGGCTCAGCGGTTTAACACTGCCTTCAGTCCAGGGCGTGATCCTGGACACCCAGGATCAAGTCCCATGCTGGGCTCCCTGCATGGAGCCTGCTTCTCCCTCTGCCTGTGTCTCTGCCTCTCTCTCTCTCTCTCTCTCTCTCTCTCTGTGTGTGTGTCTCATGGGTAAATAAATAAAAATCTTAAAAAAAAAAAAAAGAGAATGGACAAATAAATCAACAGAAAAGAAATGACCCTCATTTGTGGTCAGTTAATTTCATCAAGGGTGCCACGAATAATCTTTCAACAAATAGTGGGGGACAACTCGATATCCACAGGCAAAATAATAAGTTCAGACCTCTTTCTTACATCATCTATTAAAGTTAACTAAAAGTAGATCACAGATCCAAATGTATGGGTTTAAACTATAAAACTTTTAAAAGAAAATATCAGGGTAAATCTTTATAACCTTGAATTAGGCAATGACTTCTTATATATAAAACCAAAGGTAAAAGTGAAAATAGATAAATTTTATTTATTATATACATAAAAACTATAATAAAATATAGTTATATATAATTTAAAAATATATTATATATAATATATATATATCTTATTTTATAGATAAAATAGATATATTTTATCTATATATAAAACCAAAGGTAAAAGAAAAAAATAGATAAATTGGATGTCATTGAAATTAAAATTTTTTATGCTTTTTTTTTTTTTAAAGATTTTGTTTATTTATCCATGAGAGACACACAGAGAGAGGCAGAGACACAGGCAAAGGGAGAAGCAAGCTCCTTGTGAGGAGGCTGATACAGAGCTTGATCCCAGGACCCCGGGATCATGACCTGAGCCAAAGGCAGATGCTCAACCACTGAGTGAACTGGGTGACCCTAAAATTGTTTATGCTTAAAGGCACCATCAATAAAGCAAAAAAAAAGAAAAAAGAAAAAAAAAAGAACCCACAGAAGGGAGAAAATATTTGTAGGACATAAACATAATTAGCCTTGAGTCCTGAATACATACAGAACTCTTATAACTCAATAATAAAAAGATAAATAACACATACAGAACTCTTACAACTCAATAATAAAAAGATAAATAACACAACTAGAATATAGGCAAAGGACATGAATAGGCATTTCTCCAAAGATGATACACAAATGACAAAAAAGCACATGGAAAAGATACTCAAAATCACTAGTCATTAGAAAAATGTAAATCAAAACTACAATGAAATACTATTTCATATTTACTAGGATGCCTATTGTCAAAAAGACTATTGTCTTTTTGGTCAATAAGAGAAATTGGCACCCTCATTTATTGTTGGTAAAGTAAAACGTAAAGTGGTGTGGCCACTCTGGAAAATAGTCAGGCAAGATCCTCAACATGTTAAATGTAGACTCAGCATATGACCCAGAAATTCTACTTCTAGGTATACACCATAGAAAAATGAAAATTTATGTCCACATAAAAACTTGCACATGAATATTCATAGCAGCATTATTCAAAATACTCAAAAATGGAAACAACCCAAATATCTATCAACAGATGAATGGATAAAAAAATGTGGTATATTCAAATAATGAAATATTATTTGGCCATAAAAAGGGATGGAATATTGACAGATGCTACAAGGATAAACCTAGCTACTATGCTATATGAAAGAAGCCATTTACAAAGGACCATATATTTAAGGATTCCATTTATACGGAATTTTCAGTATAGGCAAATCCAAAGGGACAGCACACAGAAGACTACTTGTCTAGTGCTAGGGGCTTGGGGTCAATGAAAACTGAATGCAAACGGTCACTTCTAGCATGGTGAAAATGTTCTAAACTAATTGTAGTGATGGGTATACAACTCTGAATATACTTTAAAAAAATGACTGACATTTTAAAATGGTGAAAACTCTAGGGTATTAATTATATCTTAATTTTTAAAAAGATGGATTGATTGATTTAAACAAGCGAGAAAGAATGCACAAGCAGGCAGAGTGGCAGGCAAAAGGAAAGGGAGAAGCTGACTCTGAGCAGGGAGCCCCAGTGGGACTCAATCCCACGACCCCAGGATCATGACCTGAGCCAAAGGCGGATGCTCAACCAACTGAGCCACCCAGGTGCCCCTAGATCTTAATTTTTAAAAGCAGCTCTCATATAACTCTGTATGGATTATGCCTTGTTTTACTGAAATGATATTAGAGGACACCTGTACCTTCTAAGAGGAAGAGAAAGAAAGTGAGATGAGAATCTCAATATACCAAGTTCCAACTTATCTGGATATAACAAAATGCTCCGTTGGTGAAAGTCAGGTCAATTCCTTGACATTCGTAAACATGCATTTATAAGAATGCTTGTAGGAGGCTGTGTAGATGGCTCAGTGGTTGAGCATCTGCCTTTGCCTCGGGTCATGATCCCGGGGTCCTGGGATCGAGTCCTGCATCAGGCTCCCCGCAGGGAGCCTCCTTCTCCCTCCGCCTATATCTCTGACTCTCTGTATTCTCATGAATAAGTAAATAAAATCTTAAAAAAATAAAAAAGAATGCTTGTAGGAACCAGTGACTCTAAAATGCATAAGGCTTGGTGGTAGTATTGCTACCATGCTATTTGATTTGATCAGATCTTTGGTCTATGTAATACATATACAAGATAGCAAGATAAGATTCCAAGCAGTAACTTCAAAAAATATTGTTACTAAAATACAGTTGGCTATAACAATCCTAAAGATTCACTAGGAAGGCTCTATCTCAACATGGAGAAAGTTACAATAACAATAGCCCCATGCAACCTCTCCCTCGCTAAACTGAAAACATAAATTATGGCCAGATCACATGAATGAACATTAAAAGATTCAAAATTAAGAGATGCAAAATTTTTTCATTAAAAGATGCAACATTTTTTTCAAAGGTGGACTAAAAAAATCAAAAAGCATTTTAATTTTACTTCAATCCTAGAACTAGCAGGGTAAGCAAATTCCTCATCAAGTGAAAGTGAAAGGAATTCATGGATTTGGCAAATCCTGCATGTCTGTGTGAAGAGAAGAGGGTCTTGATTAATCTCATACCCTAATAGCCACTGTAAGATCCATACACAGTGGCATGCCACCTGATAGAAACTTAGCAGGCCTCTACTCTCATTTGATCCTCATAAAAGCCCTGCGGAATCCAGTATTCCAAGCCTTTTGATGTTGAATGATAAAATCAGAGAATCAACTGTGATTTGTAAATTCGGTCAACATCAAGTCTGACAGTACACACAAATCTTTCATATTTTTGATGTAATTAAAATATTTTACACTAACATTTATTAATATATTCATTAATATCTGTATTTTTAAAATGCTACATTTAAAAAAATGTGGAAATCTTTCACTAGTTAATAAAATTAATTGTGGGGGCGCTTGGGTGGCTCAGTTGGTTAAGCTACCAACTCTTGATTTTGGCTCAGGTCATGGGATTGAGCCCCACATCTGGCTTCATGCTCAGCACAGAGTCTGCTCGGGATTCTCCTTCCCCTTCTTTCCCCTGCTTGTGCTCACGTGTGCTCTAAGTAAATAAATAAAATCTTTTTTTTATTTTAAATAAAAAAAATTTAAATAAAATAAAACATGATAAAATAAAATGGGCAATTGTTCTTCAGATCAAACAGTCTCATTTATTCTCCTGGATAGATCCTGTTTGTAACTTCCTGTATTTGGAAGAAAATTTTTCACTACCTCATAAGTCTTTAAAAATGTAACTTGAAATATAAGTATTTTCCCTTAAAATGCATTAAATTAAAAAATAAGTATTTACATGGAATATAAATCTAATAGGAAATAGTGACTAGACCAAAAACTCTTCACCAGTAGTCCAAACGTCAAATGAAACATTTTATAACGCTAATAATAAATTAGATTCTATTAAGCCTCTGGAAAATACCACCTTAAAAATATGGAGATATTTGTAGGTTTTTGTAAGTTTATAGGATGCTTATAAGTTTGTAAGTTTTAGGTCCAAACCTAAAGCATTCACAGCACCAAGAGTGAATCCTAATGTAAACTTTGAGTTTGTGTTTGAGTGATGATGATATATCAATGTAGATTTATCAATTATAATAAAGACAGCATTCTGATTAATGATGCTGATAATGACAGAAGCTGTATATGTGTGGGTGCAGAGGGCATATAGGAAATCTCTGTATCTTCAGCTCAATTTTACTATGAACCTACTAAAGCTGTTCTAAAAAGTAAAGTCTATTTTTAAAAAATGGAGTTTTCACTATAAGGGCAGAATTTAAAAGATACTTTTAAGAAGTAAGTTCAAATTCTTACTATAAAATCTTTTTAAAAAAGGAAAACAGTAAGAAGCATTTAATAATTTACTTCCTTTTCTTTTCTCATAAGAGATCTTTGGAGAGTTTTTCACCAAAAATAAAGCTTTTCACCGTGGAGGTGTATCAAATGTCATGTCCAAAGTCAGAGACAATTGAGTATTAAAAATAATGAAAAAATAATAATATGTACATATCTAAATAAATAAATAACTGATGAAAACAGCAAACACTATCTGAAAATGAACCATGACACCCAGGCAGTTGGTGTAAGAGATAGCTCCACCACATGTGCCCAGAATCTCATTCTCCTGATTCACCTGGTGTTATATGTGGCAAAATTGCAGAAAAAAACCCAATCACTGAGGATGAACGGAGGGCCTCATGAGGGCCATGTTTTCAGTGCAGGGATAAGCCAGGCAATGAGGAAAAATTATAACTGGCCTAAAGGATTTGGAAAAAAATGATTCTCAAGTAAAGATGCTAGTATATAAGAATTACCTAAACGATGACTACAAGACATGTATGTATATTACACACATGACAATTTTTCATTTTTTATTTGGTTCCAAAATGAAGTTTTAAAGAACAGTCCTGTTATTTACTCCTCTCTCTCTGTGTTTTGAAGGAAATATTAAATTCTTTTAAAGGGATGTTCTATTTAATAATAAATGAAGCTTTGTATTAACTTAAAAAAAAAAGCCAGACTTCTGTTTTTAATTCCATGTAATAAACATCTTGTTACTAAAGGACCAAAATCTTACTACAATAATATAAAGAAAAAAAATAATATAAAGAAGACCAAAATCTTAAAAATTTACCAACTCCTGGATGAAAAGTATTTTTAATGAGTTGTCACTAGATGGACCATTTTTAAATCCAGTGATACAATGGAAAAGAAAAAAAGGATCTCCTCACCATCTGAGCACAGGGAGTGGCCCCTTGCCATGCACACACTAACTGGGCAGGCTGCTGGCCTGCTGGCCTCCAGCAAGCTCCAGGTCTGCCACTAGGACCAGGACAAGTTTTTAGCTTTTATTTCATAGTACTGCTGAAAAATAAATAGGTCTGAAAAATGTTGGGAAGATGAAGGCAAGTCCTAAAATTACTACTAAGAATGGCCTTTAACATTTTCCTATTTTTGGAGTCCCATAGCATTAATTTTCTTTCTTAAATAATGTTTTCCAGGAAATACATTTTAAAAATCTGTTTATATTATATATATTTATATATAATTATATATATCTTGAGATAACTGGGAGCCTCAGCAGTTGAGCGTCTGCCTTCAGCTCCGGCTTAATCCTGGGGTCCTGGGATCGAGTCGCACATCGGGCTCCCTGTGAGGAGACTGCTTCTCCCTCTGCCTGTGTCTCTGCCTCTCTCTCTGTGTATATCTCTCATGAATAAATGAATAAAATCTTTAAAATGAATAAAATCTTTTAAAAAAGTTTTTTTTAAAGATTTATTTATTTATTTATGATAGACAGAGAGAGAGAGAGAGAGGCAGAGACACAGGAGGAGGGAGAAGCAGGCTCCATGCAGGGAGCCCGACGTGGGACTTGATCCCGGGACTCCAGGATCGCGCCCTGGGCCAAAGGCAGGCGCTAAACTGCTGAGCCACCCAGGGATCCCCTAAAAGATTTTAAAAGGCAGGTACTCAACCACTGAGCCACCCAGGTGCCCCTGTTTAAATTACATCTTAAAAAAGCTAATTATGCTATTCATGGAATTTTTTCATTGTTATAGGTTTAAAGGTAGTGCACAACTTTCAACCTATACGGAATAAGTGAGTCTTTCTACAATATCATTCCAAATTATAGCAAATTCTATAATTGAAGATCTGTTCTTCATACAGCACTATGCCATATCCATAGTTCTTGTTCTCAAGGAGCTAGCAATCTGCAAAGCAGAAAGATAGGAGAAACCTATGTAACAGTTCTTATATTAGGAGAACATGACAGATGCTATATGAGACATTAATTTTCAAAAGCAAACAAAGAAGCGAGCAAACAAACAAACAAACCAAAAAAAAACAGTAGAGTTTCAAACACTGGAGAGAGCCCATCCAGCTGGAAAGAATCAGGCCAGACTTCATGAGGAAATGGAATTTGAGAGGTCTTAAGTGAAGAGTTAAGACATTCCAGGCAGAGCGAGGGGGAAATACCAGGAATATTGAGTTGGTTCATTAACTAGGCCACAGAATAAGTAACAGAGCAACAGAAATACACTTGGAAAAGTTCTATGAGGGAATCATAACTTGCACACCAAGAAGCACAGCCTATTGGCGTCCACTACATGGAACTACCTAAGGACAGTGAGCAGATGAGCAGCATCGCCAAAGCTATCTATTTTCAAAATTGTGTCAGGGCTGTAGCAACACTAGTGGTAAGATATAAAATGGTTTGGGGAAAAACAAAACAAAACAAAACAAAACAAAACAAAACAAAACAAAACAAAACCCCCAGGACCCAGGACCCAGGACCCAGAAGTGGGCAGGTAACCAGCTGGAAGTCAGTCACCACAATGCCTCAGGCAAGTAAAAAGGTAGCAATGAAAACTGAAAAGAAAGAAAACCAAAGAGCTACTGTGGAGGGACGTCCATGAAGTCGTAGTCACTTACTTGTTACTTATAATTTGGTATGCCATGTTCCCCAGATTCCTCCAGTCACCAGGAATAAGGAGTAAGTTCATGAGGCCTAAAATGTAGCATGGCTGCCTATTTCTAAGAGAGGAGACAGCTGATAGATTTTCAAAGCGAACCCCTATATAAAGATTTTCCTTTGTCTATTTTACAAGTTATTTGGTTTTATAGCTTGGGAAAAAATATTTCTTTTTAAAGATTGTATTTATTTATTCATGAGAGACACACAGAGAGAGGCAGAGACACAGGCAGAGGGAGAAGCAGGCTCCATGCAGGGAGCCCGATGTGGGACTCGGCCCTGGGACTCCAGGATCACACCCGGAGCCAAAGGTAGACACTAAACTGCCGAGCCACCCAGGGATCCCTGGGAAGAATAAAATTACTTGTGTGGGCAGCATGGGCCACTCTCACCACATTATGTCCTGTTTCTTTACATGTGGCATGGGAAGGAGCAACTCTGATGCACAGAGGTTGGATTATCCAGACTCCACTTACCAGTTTAGGGAGCAAGGGCTCCTGGAAAACTACACTTGGAACTACCCAGGGGTTGAGTCACGCTGGATAAAGGTGGAGAGACCTTGCTGCCTCCTACACTTCCTGGCCCTCTGTGGCCTGGTTGCTTTCTATAACTCTGCAAGGGGTTGTGTGCTAAGAGACCTTGATATGGAATTATTTTAAAAAAACCCAAAAGGCTCAATAATGGGTCCCTGAAGTCTCAGCATGCCTATATCTCATACCCTTCTGAGAACATTAAGATAAATAGCAGAGAATAACTACTCTGAGTAGTTCTCCCTGGGCCTCCATGCTTATATCTAAGTCACATTCTTTGCTCTCTGAAACCAGGTTTTGTGGCTAAGATGGCCTCTCTGATTCAATGTTTTATTTTGGAATATTTTCAGACTTACAGAAAATATGCAAGAACACTTTCATGCTATTGACCCAGATTTGTGAATGGTGAACCTTTCATTATACTTGGTTTGTCACCTTCTCCAAACACATATGTACATACATATTACTGTGGTTGTGGTTGTTGGTTACTATTATCATTTTACTGAATCACAGAGAGGGATTTCATGGTCATCATGCTCATTTAGTTAAAAAAAATTTTTTTTTAAGCAGTTTTAGGTCATAGCAAAATTGAAGGGAAAGTGCAGATTTTTTCCATAGATGCCCTGCCCCTATATGCATCACTTCCCCATTATCAGTATTCCCCCAGCAGAGTGGTACAATTATTACAACTGATGAACCCACATCAACACATCATAATTGCCCAAGGTCCACAGCTTATAGTATGGTTCATTCATGGTGTCATATATTCTCTGGGTTTAGAAAAATGTATAATGAATGATATGTA
Source organism: Canis lupus dingo (assembly GCF_003254725.2). Lineage (NCBI taxonomy): Eukaryota > Metazoa > Chordata > Mammalia > Carnivora > Canidae > Canis > Canis lupus. The sequence goes on from NC_064277.1 coordinate 365,674, forward strand.
TCCATCATTATAGTATTATACAGACTATGCTCACTGCCTACGAATTATCCGTGCTTCTCTTACTTATCATCCTCCTCCCTTCCACAACTCTTGGCAACCACTGATCATTTTACTGTCTCCCCAGTTTTGTCTTCTCCAGAATGCCATATAGCTAAAATCATACAGTGTGTAGCTTTTTCAGATTGGCTTCTTACATTTAGTCATATGCATTTAAGGTTCCTCTAAGTCTTTTTATGGCCTGATAGCTCATTTTCTTTTAGTGTTGAATGATATTCCATTTTCTAGATGTACTATATAGTTTATTCACCTATGAAGGACATCTTGGTTGTTTTCAAGTTTTGGGAATTGTGAATAAAACTGGTGTAAACATCCATGAGCAAGTGTTTACGTGGTAAGCTTTTAGTTACTTTGGGTAAATATTAAGGAGCATAACTGCTAGATTGTATGCTAAGAGTATTTTTATTTCCTTAAATTTTATTTATTTATTTACTTAGTTTTATTTATTTATTTGAGTGCAAGAAAGAGAGCAGAGCAGAGAGAGAGAGAGAGAGAGAGAGAGGGAAGGAGAAGCAGAATCCTCACTGAGCAGAGCCTGACTCAGGGCTCAATCCCAGCACCTCAGGATCATGACCAGAGCCAAAGACAGATGCTGAACTGACTGAGCCACTCAGATGCCCCTAATTTTTATTTATTTTTTAAAAGATTCTATCTATTTATTTATTTGAGAGAGAGAGAAAGAGAAAAGGTGCAAGTGGGAAGACAGGTAGGAGGAGAGGAGAGACCTGCAGACTCCATGCCGAGTGCAGAGCCTGACACAGGGCTTGATCTCGTGGCCCTGAGATCATGACCTGAGCTGAAATCAATAAGCAGATGCTCAACCAACTGAGCCACCTCAGGCTCCCTGAGTATTTTTATTTTTGTAAGAAATTGCGAAAGCATCCACAGCAGCTATATCACTCTACATTCCCATCAGCAATGAATGAGAGTTCTTGTTGCTCCATAGCCTTTCCTATTGTCAATGTTCTAGATTTTGGCCATTCCAATGTGTGTGAAGTGTTGTCCCCCTGTGGTTTTAATTTCTATCTTCCTGATGATATATGATGTAGTTTGCTGTCTGTGTATCTTCTCTGATGAGGTGTCTATTAAAGTCTTTGGCCTATTTTTTAATTGGGTTTTCTTATCATTGAATTTTAAGAGTTCTTTTTTTTAAATTTAAATTTTGTTAATTTCCAGACAGTACAATATTGGTTTCTAGAGTAGAATTCAGTGATTTATCACTTACATACAACACCCAGTGATCATCACAAGTGCCCTCTATAATACCCATCACTCATCTAGCCCACTCTCAGCCCACCTACCCCATCAACCTTCATTATTTTCTTTATCATTAAGAATCACTTATGGTTTGTTTTCCTCTCTCCTTTTTTGTTTTTCCCTTTCCATATGTTCATCTGTTTTCTTTCTTAAATTCCACATATGAGTGACATCATAAGGTATTTGTCTTTCTCTTATTTCACTTAGCATAATACATTCTAGTTCCATCCACATCGTTGCAAGTGGCAAGATTTCATTCTTTTTGATGGCTGAATAATATTTCTGTATATAAGTATCACATTGTCTTTATCCATTCAGCAGTTGATGGACATTTGGGCTCACCATAGTTTGGCTATTATTGTTGATAATGCTGCGATAACCATGAGGGCGTATGTACCACTTTAAATAAGTATTTTTCTATACTTGGTATAAACACCTTTTAGAGCAATTGCTGAATTATAGGGTAGTTCTGTTTTTAACTTTTTGAGGAACCTCCAAAATGTTCTCCAGATATATGTTCACAAAAATTAACTCAAAGTGGTCATAAACTTAAATGTTAAATGTAAAACTGTAAAACTCCAAGAAGATAATACAGGGGAAAACCTAAATAGTCTTGACTATGGCAATGACTTTTAGTTAAAACATCAAAGGCATGCTCCATGAAAGAAATAATTGATAAACTGGATTTCATTAAAAATAAAAACTTCTGTTCTTTGTAAAACAATATCAAGAGAATGAGAAGACAAGCCACAGACTGGGAGAAAATATTTGCAAAACACATCAGATAAAAGACTGTTACCCAAAATATACAAAGAACTCCTTAATACCTATTCTATTATCTCTAGCATGTTCTGCCCTGGGGGAAGGGCAATGCTAGTGATGGATTTGGATTGATTGGGGCACTAAACACAGGACTATGAGTTTCATGCACCACAGCCAGGAGCAGCGGGGCCCATCCTAGGTTAGCATGTCCACCTTGTTGAGCCTTAACAACAAATTCACAGGAGCTCCAAAGAGCAAAAAAAGCATATGATGTGCCCACATTGAGTGTTTTGGGGTACTCATTTGGTCTCAAAGTGTTAATGTCTGTAAGACAAGTAAGTTCTCACCAAAAGTTACTATATAGTAGGTCCTATGGGGGATATATTCCAGGACCCTAGAGGATGCCTGAAACTGGATAGTTCCAAACTCTATATATGCTTTGTTTTTCTCAATACACACATACCTATGATAAAGGATAATTAAAAAAAAAAAAAAAAAGGATGATTTAAAAATCAGGCACAGTAAGAGATTAACAATAACAACTAATAATAAAACAACAATTATAGCAATACACTGTAATAAAAGTCATGTAAATGTAGTCTCTTTCTCTCAAATATCTTTATTATACTGTATTCATCCTTCTTATGATGCTGTAAGATGGAAAAATGCCTCCACGATATGCCGAAGTGAGGTCTGGACTACTATTACTATCGTTGCTACTAGTGTTTCTATTTGGTTCCTGACCAAGAGAACAGCAGAACTTCAATACATCCAATCCATACCTTTATTTAGTGACTTCTTTGTGTCAGGTCATATACCAGTCACTCGGTCTATATCTTCCCTTGTGATGAAAACCTACATCCTCATTTCGGAAATTCATTCTTGAAAATCAGTTCAAATTATTCTAGAAGTGACAATCACTGAAATAGTTTGCTAATTAACTTCACGAAGAAGTACCAATATTTTTAGTAGGAGGCTCTACATAGTGATTTACCAGATTCAAATTTGGGTATCAAAACTTGAGAGCTGGGATGCCTGCATGGCTCAGCAGTTTAGTGCCTGCCTGCAGTCCAGGGCGTGATCCTGGAGTCCCGGAATCAAGTCCCGAATCGTGCTCCCTGCATGGAGCCTGCTTCTCCCTCTGCCTATGTCTCTGCCTCTCTCTCTCTGTGTCTCTCATGAATGGATAAATAAAATCTTAAAAAAAAAAAACAAAAAACTTGAGAGCTTTCTCTAGATAAAACTCCATTTCCATCCCAACTCCATCCCAAAACTCTCCTAACCATGCTTCTAAGAATTTAAATGAGCCACTTCATTGATCAGAAGGAAACCAAAAATTTTATTTTATTTTTAATTTTTTTTAAATTTATTTATGTATGATAGAGAGAGAGAGAGAGAGAGAGAGAGGCAGAGACACAGGCAGAGGGAGAAGCAGGCTCCATGCACCGGGAGCCCGATGTGGGATTCGATCCCGGGTCTCCAGGATCGCGCCCTGGGCCAAAGGCAGGCGCTAAACCACTGCGCCACCCAGGGATCCCGAAACCAAAAATTTTAGATCATAATTATAATATGCCTCAATGGCCTTACAGCAACAATTATTGATTTTTTTTTTTAATTTTTGCAGGCTATATCCCAGCATGGAGCCCATTGTGGGGCTTGAACTCATGACCCCGAGATCAAGACCTAAGCTGAGATGAAGAGTTGGATACTTAAATGATTGAGCCACCCAGGTGTCCTAGCAATTACGGATTTTATTCTGGGTCACAGACCATTGTGAAAATTGGATATAAAGGGGTCTTCTCCCTAGAAAAAAGTAACACACACATAAATTTCACATATTGTCTGTTTTAGAGACAAAGTGGTGGTGCTGTTTATCAATTTCCTTGTCTTATCTTTGGGGTTCAGCTTCTCACTCATGTCTTTGGGGCCTAATCTGTGTGACTATCTATCCTAAATGGTCTATACATTCCTCTAGGCTGACTGCTTTTGGGATAGCAGTTACTCCCAAGGATCAGCACTTGATACTGGTAGTACTTGGTACCATTCAGGGCTTATTAGAATCAAGAAAAGCAATAAGCCTGGACTATTTGGGGTATGGACTAGCTTCATAGCTTACTCTTATACTGCCATTTTCTATTAACTCTGTTGAATGGCAGGAAGTAAAATGGATAAAGTTAATATAAGCTAGATGATATAAACTATAAGGATTTTTAAAAGAGATTTTATTTTTAAGTTATCTTTCCACCCAACGTAAGGCTCGAACTTACAACTCAAAGATCAAGAGTCACATGCTCTACTAACTGAGCCAGCCAGGCAGCCCAAACTATAATGATTTTTAACAGATAAAAAACAAAACCAAAAAAAGGGGAACTTACTCTAAAAGAAATAACTGAACAAAGATCTAAAGATATAAGAAAATCTGTTCAAAAATAAGACAGGCCCAAGAATATAATAAGAATCACATACAAATGCAATAGTGATTAAAAAAAAAAAAGAAGAAGAATTAAATTGTATAGCTTCTTGAATAGGAAGTGGTAAGATCTTTAAGGCTGAGGAAGCTAAAGAACAGGAAAACTGGACTTGCTACCATGTCCCTGGGCAATACCCCCACTGCCGAGGGGCCCTGAGATCCAAATCCTTGGCAAAGCAACCCTAGATAAGCAGCTTTCACCTTCACACATACATTATCATAAGCCAGGTACCTGACATTTGTTTTTAAGTACATTTAGTTGCTTCCCCCCTTTCATGTTTTCAAGATTCATCACAATTTAAAATCTACCTTCTAAAAAAAGGAAAAAACAGAGACAACATCCAAACTGATACTCCTGGTATTCTTTATTATCCAATAAATCATCAACCAAATGGAAGTTTTATAGGGTTAGAGATGACATGGTAAGATTTACAGGATTGAGGAAGACAAGGAACAGAAAGACTTACTAAAAAGATGGCTTCCCATGAAGACTGAGTTGAGGAGAGAAGCAAACAAATTCAGAATGGGAACATCAGAGGAATCAAGGGGCTGAGCCTTTCTTGATCTTACCAACCTCTCTTCACTGTTTGGAAGCATCTCTGAAGCCTATAACAGGGATCAGTGTTCCAGCAGAGCCCAACATAAAATTCTCTTATGACACCTCTCACTTGTAGTTGCCTATTCCATTATTCTTTCCCTCACTAGACAGTAAGGTAGGCACCCATGTAATCTATACAGAACTGTTGTCCCATGAGTATTTGTTGGCCCTGTACATGAGAATGAAAAGCAAAGGCACCAACAGGAGATGGTATCCTCTAGAAGAAATGAGAAATTTAAGGATTTACAGAAGCTTGAAGAGACTAAGACTCTCAAAGGGTAAAATGAAAGAGGGCAGCAAAGTCAATTAAAGGGAGATCTGGGTTTCAGAAGCAAAGAAATGTATAAAATAAAAAATTAAAAGGTGTAAGTAAACACTGGATGGAGCTGCAAATTTCAGGCGCCACAGTAACCTGGAGGGGATCAGCAACAGGAAAAATCATTTTTAAGACAAAGATTGAGAAGTATTTACCCTATGTTTACTTCTAGGAGTTTTATGATATCAGGTCTTTGATACATTATGAGTTAATTTGTGAGCAGTATATGATAGGGATCTAATTTCACTTTTCTGCATGTGTTAATCCAGTTTTCCTAACAACATTCATTGAAGAGAGTTTCCAAACTTAAAAGCTTCTGCACAATACAAAAAATAAGTAAATAAAATAAAAAGGTAACCTACAGAATGGGAGCAAATTTTAGCAAACCACATATTGAATGAGGAGTTAATACCCAAAATACATAAATAACTCATATAACTCAACAACAACAACACAAACACCTGATTAAAAATGGATAGAAAACTAAATAGAAATTTTTCCAAAGAAGACATCCAAGTAGCCAACAGGTGCTCAACGTCTCAAGATGCTCAACATCACTAATCATCAGGGAAAGGCAACTCAAATCTGAAAATGAAATAGCACATCATAGCTGTTAGGATGGCTATCACTAAGAAGATAAAAGAAAACAAGTGTTGGTGAAGATATGGAGAAAAGGGAGCAATGTACACTGCTGGTAAAAATGTAAATTGGTTCAAACACTATGGGAAAACAATGTGGAGGTTCCTTAAAAAAATTAAAAATAAAGCTACCTTGTGAACCAGCAATTCTGATTCTGGGTATATACTCAAATAGAGTAAAAACAGCATATTGAAGAAATAAATGCACTTGCATGTTTATTGCAACATAATTCATAAAAGCCATGGTATGGAAACAACCGAAGTGTCCTTTGATGGATGAATGCATAAAGATCAGATTAATATTATTGAGTCATGAGAAAGGAAATCCGGACATTTGTGACAATCATGGATGGACCTTGAGGGCATTATGCTAAGAGAGATAAGTCAGAGAAAGACAAATACTGTTAAGATAACACCTATATATGGAATTAAAAAAAAAAACCAAAAACTATAAAAAAAAGAGTAAAATAGTGGTTATCAGGGGATTGCATGTAGAGCAACAGGAGAAATACTGCTGAAAGGTACAAACTTGCAATGAGTAGTCAGTCAATAAGTCCTAGAGATCTAATGCATAGTATAATGAATACAAACAATATGGTATTATGATCATCAAATTTGTTAAGAGACTAGATTCTAAGTATTCCAACCACCAAAAAGAAAGGATCATCATGTGAGGTGATAGAGGTTCTATCACAACCACAATCATATTAAATAATTAAATGTATCAACTCAATATGTTGTACATCTTCAATTGACAAATATTATTTCAATAAAAAAAGAATGAAAAACAGGGACTAAAGACTACCATTTCCAGAGACTTCCTCTTAACCAACTTCAAATGGTTGGTTTTTTAAGCTCAATTGTGCATACGTAACCTTGTGGTTCATATATTCGGTACAATTATTCACATGTGCTGGTCTCCCAAATTGCTTTCCTAGCTCTACCAGTTATTTTCTCCCTTAGTGTTTATTCTAACAGTTATTCAAGTTGGGTGTGAACTATAAAGCAGGCATTATGCTAAATGTCCGAAACTTGTAAACGAAATAATGTCTCTGACAGAACAAACTGCACAACTAGAGGGAAAAAAGAGGCCACATTGTGGAAGGCATGAAATACAGATATGTAATCTGGGGGAGAAAAGGACCATGGGTGCTGGAGAAAGGAGGGAGCCCTGATCACAGAGAGAAGGGAGAGCAAGAGAGAGGACAGCACAGGGGATAGCACAATGGAAACACTTCCCCAAAGACACTGACTGGGAAACAAGAGGCACTGAACTTTTACAACCAGCAGAGCTCAAAGAATGGGGTTTTAGAGGTCCACGCTGTGTGTGGTATGGAATTCGGTGGCGAGGGGGTAGTGCTCCTGTGGAGAAGGAGAACAGATAGGCTGGTAGTGTTGACCCATGTCTGAGGATGCTCTGGGACCCACTTTTGGGAAGAGACCCAAATTTATGTATTTTGGGTATTAACTCCTCATTTAATATGTGGTTTCCCTTTCTTGGAACACATCTGGGAGATAGCAATGCCTGTCTGGGGTCAAAAGAGCCAGTGGACACCATTACACTTATCCCCTCCTCAGCAAAGGCTTAGAGCCACCTGCTGAGGATGGCTAATGTGGACACTAGCTCTTTGCTGTGCTTTACTCCAAACTCCAAAGCTCCTGTGCCTTGGTGCGACTGCATTTCTGGGACAAACCTGCACTTCTGGGACAAACCTGCACCAGCCCTAGGGCAGGGAGTCTCTCCCCACAAGACCAGCATGGGACTACACTAGGTCGGTTCCCCTAAAGTTTGGACTTTTAAAACTCCGTTGATCTGCCTAGGATAAAACAGGTGCATTGCACTGCCAAGCAGGCAGATACATGAGGGAAGATAGTTCGCTCTTCTGTTAGGACTCCCAGGACAGTGAACTCCCCTCTTTGGGTGGAGGAGGGGCAGCTGGAACCATTTCTCCCCGCAACTCCCAGCATAAACTAACTTCAGTAAGCAGCACAGTGCCAACAGTGGTTGCCTAAACCTCTTACACCAAGCCCCACCTCCCTGCACTCAACAAGTGCTGCTTTACCAGGGAAAGTGCGCCTGAGAACCAGAGCAGTGGACCCCTCCCCCAGAAGACCAGCACAACCAACCCCCCCTCCGCTGCACCCCCTCATACGCCACATCTACTGATCATAGAGTGCTGCAAAGCTATAGCTCTAGTGGAAATAGCATCAGGTTTCAATTAACAAGAACAGAGTACACATGGTTTAAACTTCCCACAGTCTGACCTAGGTCCAAACACTCCCCAGTATAGAGAAGAAGAAACTCTGCAGAGCATGACCTGAGGCAAAAAGCAGCCAAAACACAGCAGAGTGCACACAGGATATACTAGAGACACTTCCTGAAGTGCAAGGCATTCGACAGTACAGGACCTCTTCTTTATAAAGCCATTACTCTCGGGAACAGGAAACATAACAGGCCTTCCTAACACACAGAAGAAGACAGAGACCTAGCCAAATGCCAAAATGGAAGAAAATTCATCCCAAAAGAAAGAATAAGAAAATGTTGTTGCCAGGGATGTGATATAAGTAATATGCCTGCTATAGAATTTAAAGCAATAATCACAAGGATACTAGCTGAACTTAAGAAAAGCATACAAGATAACAAGGGAGTCCCTTACCACAGAAATGAAAGACCTAAAAACTAGACCAAAATAAAAAAATGCTATAACCAAGATGAGAAACCAATTGGATGTAATGACCAAAAGCATGGAAGAAGCAAAAAGTGTGAAGTGATATAGAAGATAAAACTATGGAAAATAATAAAGCTGAAAAGAAAAGGGAAAAGAAAAATACTGGATCACACGTGTAGACTTATGGAACTCAGTGACTCCCTAAAATGCAGTAACATATGTATTATAAGAATCTCAAAAGAATAAGAGAGGGAAAAGGGGTCCTAAGATTCATTTGAGCACATTATAAGCTGTAACTTCCCTAATCTGGGGGAGGAAAAAGATATCAAAATCCAGGAGGCACAAAGAACTCCCACCAAAATTAACAAAAGCCAGCCAACAACAAGACATATCAGGATTAAATTCTCAAAACATAGAGATAAGGAAAAAAAATCCTAAAAGCAGTAAGATAAAAGAAGTTCTTAACTTACAAGGGAAGACAAATAAGGTTAGCAGCAGACCTCACCACAGAAACATGTCAGGCCAAAAGAGAATGGCATGAGATATACAACTTGCTGAATGGGAAAAAAATATGCAGCCAAGAATACTCTATCTAGCAAGGCTGTCATTCAAAATAGAAGGAAAGATAAAGAGCATCCCTGACAAACAAAAACTAAAGGAGTTCATGATCACTAAGCCAGCAGAGCAAAAAATACTGAAGGGGGCTCTGAGTGGGAAAGAAAGACCAAAAGTGACAGACTAGAAAGAACAGAGAAAATCTCCAGATAAAACAACTTATCAAGTAATACGATGACACTAAATTCATATCTATCAATAATCACTCTGAAGGTAAATGGACTAAATGTTTCAATCAAAAGACATAGGCTGTCAGAACTGATGAAAAAAAACAAGACTCATCTCTATGCAGTCCACAAGAGATTCATTTTACATGAAAGATACCTGCAGACTGAAAGTGAGGAAATGGAAAACCATTTATCACGCTAATGGGCATTAAAAGAAAGCCAGACTACCCATACTTACATCACACAAGTGAGATTTTAAACCAAAGAACATAACAAGAGATGAAGAACGGCACTAAATCATTTAAAGGGGTCCATGCATCAAGAAGATCTAACAATTTTAAGTATTTATGCCCCAAACTTGGGGGCATCCAAATATATAAAACAACTAATAACAAACATAAGGGAACTCAATGATAATAAAATAATAGTAGGGAACTTTAACACCGCACTTATACAATCAGAGAGATCGTGCAAGCAGAAAATCAACAAGGAAACAATGACTTTGAATAACACACTGGACCACATGGACTTAGCGAATATATTAAGAACACTCCATCCTAAAGCAGCAGAATATACGTTCTTTTAGAGTTCACATGGAACATTTTCCACAATAGATCACACACTGGGTCACAAATCAGGCCTCGACAAGTACAGAGAGACCGGGATCATACCATAAATATTTCCAGACCACAACACTATGAAAGATGAAGTCAATCACAAGAAAAAATCTGGAAAGAGCACAAATACATGGATGTTAAAGAACATCCTACTAAAGAATGATTGGGTTAACCAGGAAATTAAAGAAGAAATATAAAAATACCTGAAAACAAATGAAATGAAAAGATGGAATACAGCAAAAGTGATCATAAAAGGGGGCCTAACAAGTCTACCTCAAGAAGTAAGAAAAATCTCAAACAACCAAACTTTACACCTCAAGGAGCTAGATAAAGGAAAACAAATGAAGCAGAAAGCCAGCATGAGAAGAAAAATAATAAAGATCAGACAGGAAATAAATGATATAGAAACAAACACAAAAACAAACAAAAAAAGTCCCAGAAGAATAGATCAAGGAAACCAGGAGCTGGTTCTTTGAAACAATTAATAAAATTGATAACCCCATAGCCAGACTTATCAAAAAGAAAAGAGAAAGGATCCAAATAAGTAAAATCACAAACGAGAGAGGAAAAAATAACACCTCAAAAACACAAATAATTATGAAAATATCATAAAAAATTATATGCCAACAAGTTGGGCAATGTAGAAGAAATGATAAATTCCTAGACACAGGGAATCCCTGGGTGGCTCAGCGGTTTGGCGCCTGCCTTTGGCCCAGGGTGTGATCCTGGAGTCCCGGGATCGAGTCCCGCGTCGGGCTCCTGGCATGGAGCCTGCTTCTCCCTCCTCCTCTGCCTCTCTCTCTCTCTCTCTCTCTCTCTCTCTCGTCTATCATAAATAAATAAATAAATATTTTTAAAAAATTCCTAGACACATATAAACTACCAAAATTGAAAAAGGAAGAAATAGAAAAGACCCATAATCAGGAAAGGAATCGAATCAGTAATCAAAAATCTCCCAACAAACAAAAGTCCAGAGCCAGACTGCTTCCCAGGAAAATCTATGAAGTATTTAAAGAAGAGTCAATGCCTATTCTTCCCAAACTATTCTAAAACATAGAAATGGAAGGAAAATTTCCAAACTCATTCTATGAAGCCAGCATCACCTGGATTGCCAAACCAAATACTTCACTAAAAAAGTTAATTACAGGCCAATATTCTTGAAGAATTGGATGCAAAAATTCTCAAAAAGGTACTAGCAAATAAAATTCAACTGTACATTAAAAGAATCATTCACTACAGTCAAGTGGGATTTATTACTGGGATGCAAGGCTGGTCAATATTTGCAAGTCAATCAGTGTGATACATTACGTTAATAAAAATAGGATAAGAACCATATGATCCTTTTAATAGATGCAGAAAAAGCATCTGTCAAAGTACAGCATCCATTCTTGATAAAAACCCTCAACAAAGTAGGGATAGAGGTAACATATCTCAACATATGAAAGACCCACAGCTAATATCCTCAATGGGGAAAAAAAAACAAGAACTTTTTCTCCGTGGTTGGGAACAAGACAGGGATGTCCACTCTCACACTGTTTTTTAAGATATTTCTGAAGTCGTAGCCTCAGCAATCAGACAACAACAAAAAGGAATCCAAACTAGTAAAGAAGTTAAAGTTTTACTATTCACAGACGACGATATTCTATCTAGAAAACCCAGAGACTCCACCAAAAGATTGCTAGTACTGAAACATGAATTCAGTAAAGTCAGAAGATAAAATATCAACATACCAAAATCTGTTGCGGGACACATGGGTGGCTCAGTGGTTGAGTGTCCTGGGATCGAGTCTCGTATCAGGCTCCTATGAGGAACCTGCTTCTCTCTCTACCTCTGTCTCTGCCTCTCTGTCTCTCTCATGAATGAATTAAAATCCTAAAAAAAAATATTTGTTGCATTTCTATACACCAATAATAAAGCAGCAGAAAGAGAATCAAAGCATCCCATTTACAACTGTATCAAAAGCCATAAATACCTAGGAATATACCTAAACAAAGTAGTAAAATACCTGTACTCTGAAAACTATAAAACACTGATGAAAGAAATTAAAGAGGACACAGAGAAATGGAAGAAAATTCCATGCTCATGGATTGGGAAAACAAATATTTTAAAATATCTACACTATCCAAAGCTATCTACACATTAGTGCAATCCCTACCAAAATACCATCAGCATTTTTCACAGAGCTGAAACAAGCAATCTTAAATTTGTACAGAACCACAAAAGACCCTGAATGGCCAAAGCAATCTTGAAAAAGAAAAGCAAAGTTGGAGGCATCATAATTATGGACTTTAAACTGCATTACAAAGTTGTAGGCATCCAGACAGTATGGTACTGGCATAAAAATAGACACATAGATCAATGCAAAAGAACAGAAAACCCAGAAATGGACTCTTTGACAAAGCAGGAAAGAATATCCAATGAAAAAAGACAGTCTCTTCAACAAATGGCATTGGGAAAACTGGACAACAACATGCAGAAGAATGAAACTGAACCACTCTCTTAAACCATACATAAAGATAAACTCAAAATACATTAAAGACCTAAACATGAGACAGGAAACCCTCAGAATCCTAGAGAAGAACATAGGCAGTAACCTCTTTGACATCAGCCATAGCAATTTCTACTAGACATGTCAATGAATAAGGGAAATAAAAGTAAAATAAACAGTTAGGACTTCATCAAGATAAAAACCTTTGGCAAACCAAAGGAAACAATCAACATAACAAAAAGGCAACATACAGAATGGGAGAAGATATTTGCAAATGATATATCTCATAAAGGACTAGTATCCAAAGTATACAAAGAACTTATTAAAGTCAATAAACAACAATCCAGTTAAAAAAAATGGGTGGCAGACATGAATGGATATTTTTCCAAAGAAGACATCTAGGTGGCTAACAGATACATGAAAAGATGTTCAATATTACTCATCATCAGGGAAATACAAATCAAAACCACAATGAGATATCACCTCACATCTGTCAGAATGGCTAAAATTAACAACACAGTAAACTATAGGTGTTGGCAAAGACAGGAAGAAGGGGAATGCTTTTATACTATTAGTGGGAATGCAAACTGATGTAGCCACTCTGGAAAACAGTATGTTGGTTCCTCAAGAACTGAAAAATTGAACTATCCTATGATCCAGCAACTATCCTACTAGGTATTTACCCAAAGGATACAAAACACTAACTCAAAGGGATACGTGCACCCCCAATGTTTACAGCAACTATCAACAATAGTCAAACTATGGAGAAAGCCCGTGTCCATCGAATGATGCATGGTAAAGAAGATGTGGTATATACATATATACATCACACACACACACACACACACACACACACACTGGAATATTACTCAGCCATAAAAAGTAATGAAATCTTGCCAACAATGAGGATGGAACTAGATTTATTATGCTAAGTGAAATGAGTCAGTCAGAGACAGACAGATACCATATGATTTAACTCATATGTGAAACTTAAGAACCAAAACCAACAAGCAAAGAGAATAGAAAGAGAACCAGAAAATAGACTCTTAACTATAGAGAACAAATGAGGGATGCTGGAGGAAAGGTGTGGTGGGGGATGGGGTAAAATGGGTGACGAGTATTGAGGAGGGCACTTGTGATGAGCCCTCAAGGTTATATGTAAGCAATTAATCTCTAAATTCTACTCCTGAAACTAATATTACACCATATGTTAACTCACTGTGATTTAAAAAAAAATTGAAAGAAAAAACAAACAAAAAACAAAATAATGCTGTGAAGGAGCTCACTGTCGTGATCACCAGCTTTTGGTGTTCCTTGGGGCCCAATACCTAGCCACATAGATAGCCTCTACTGTCTCCTGGGGATATATAGCTTCAAATTTATTAGTAGATAAAACAATATCCCATCAATGACTTACTTGCTAAACCTTTGATCACAAAACATCTCTAGTTTTCCTGTTTTCTGGACATCCTCAGTTTAAAAATAACCACTTTTATTCCATTGTTTTTATTAGGAAATTTTCAAACATACAGCAAAGTTGAAATAATCTTAGAGGATTAATAATCCACTACTTAGACTCCACTATTAACATTTTACTACACTTAACCTAACACACCAACTTATTATCTCTGATGCATTTCAAAATAACTACAGACATCAGTACACATCTACCTCAAATACTTTAGCGAACGTAAAGACTGCTAACTCTGGGAAACGAACTAGGGGTGGTAGAAGGGGAGGAGGGCGGGGGGTGGGAGTGAATGGGTGACGGGCACTGGGGGTTATTCTGTATGTTAGTAAATTGAACACAATAAAAAATAAATTAAAATAAATAAAAAATAAATAAAAAAAATAAAGACCCCAAAAAAAATACTTTAGCTCCTTATCACTAACTGATAGTCAATATTTTAAAGTTTTATTAAAGGTAAATTTACATACAATGTAATGCAGAATTTTGAAATGAACATTCACTGAGTTCTGACAAATGCACATGCGTATATAACTCAAACACCTGTCAAGATATAGACCATTACTACCATCCTCAGAAAAGCCCATCATGCCTCTAAGTCCTACTTTTCATCATTAATCTTGAAAGTCTGAGAGCTATATTACAATTCTCCATTTTTTATTCAGCATATCTATACAACTGTCAAATTACATATTTCTTTCCCCAGATCTCTCTCATAACTAAAATTCCAAATTAAATGTAATGATCAAAAATAGCGTTACATCTTATATCAGTCGTGACATTGTGATGGTGTAAAAAGGAAGAAAATCAGAAGGTAACAGCACCCAGCATACTTTAAGGAGCAATGTCCCAACACAGCTCCAGGGCAGATGACTCATACTGTATTCTTCAAGAAAGTCTTTACCTTTTCTGCAATTCTCATCCACACTATTCAATAATCCCATGAATGCAGGTGGCTTCAGATCCATCATTGCTAGTTATCTTGAATTAACATTTCAATATCCCTAACTTTTGCCTCTATTACAAAGAATGGCTGCATTTATCAACATTCTATCAGAAAAGTACTGACAAATTTAATAAAATCAGTATTAAAAGCCTCTGAAGTTTGGATGTCAAGTAACCTTGTGAACACATAAGCAGTGTAGTTTTCTTCTGACAAACCTGCACCATTCTCAATTAAAAGACTAATTGCCATGAAGGAATGAAGAAGACTCCTCTCAAAAAACTCTAGGACTAAGATATTTGGACCCTTTCTACTGGATCAGCTGCCATGGATAAGACAGACATGAAATCCAAAATAGGCCACATGGCGAAGCACACACAGGCTTCCCACAGATCACTGGAAACAGCAAGGACATCGATTCAAGATCACACATTTTCAGTTTATGTGAATGAAGCTATTCACCTCTTCAACATTTGATGTCATCCGCCAGCTAAGCTAGCCACTTGCACCATCATGCAGAGTGCTGGAATTTCTTCTTTATACGAGCAAAAGAGTTTCAAGTACAAACCATTCATTTTAATAAAATGATGCATGCTATTATACCTAGGGATTTAAAACTTAACATTTCCCCCCAGGTTATTAAATGAGGACATACTCAATTAATCAAACACTTAACCCACATAGTAAGAGACGTTTGTGTCTAAGATACTATATTTAAGCAATTCTCTAAACATTGCTTAGTAACAATTTTTAATAAAATAACAGCTTAAATCACCTTCTTCCTCATCTTCTATTTAGACATTAAAGCCATCTTGTCTTTATATTAACCTCTGAATCTTCAGTACCTAGCACAGTGTCTGATACCAAGCAGCTCTTATTAACAGCACATGGATGTATTTGATTCATTAGGTAGATTCAAAACAGGCAGCTATTGATAAAACAAAGGGGAAGAGCAGGTCCACTTTGATCTGTTTTCTGGCCACTGCTCAGCCCTAGAAATGTATCACCTGGAGGACAAATCTCAGCAATAGCATTTGGCATTTAGCACTCCTAGTGCTTTTTCTCCTTTTACTTGGTAAATGATAGTGGTGGGCTGTGGCTGCACAGCTCCCTATAGATGCCTATTTATGACACCGTGATAGAAGCTGTACCCATTGCACAGTCAAAGCCACGAGAGAATGGTCTCCTAGCAGATCAGATGACTTCTACCAAAGTGAAATAGAATTATGTTCTACAACCTTTTTAAAATTTTATCTTGCTGACTTTATACCACTTTGAGATGATAAAAATGCTTCCCTCCTTAACCAAAATAAGGAATAAAAAATTATTCAAAAGCAACTTATATATTATTGTATTACCATAAGCTAGGAATGACATAGATAAGCAACTGCCACTGCTAATTAAAAGTGACTTCAGATCAATTACTCAAAAACCAACGTTGTCTTATTTGGTAAACATTCCCCTACACTCAACAGGTTTATTTACCTTAGGCAAATCATTCAGATATACATTTTATAGCCAGTTTACTTGGAGGGTCTATCTGATACCACACTGCAATCATATTTTATAAGCATTTGACTGTAATTTCCCTTCTAATGGATAACACTCAGAAATGTTATTGCTTTATGGGATAGAAACTCAAGAACTTTACTCACAGTGACCATGTATTCAAGGTGAACCCAAATGTCTTTTCTAGACCTGTGGTTCTGTTGCAGGTAAGCCCTTGGTGCCTGCTATAGACTAAATGCTTGTGTCCACCTCAAATTCACATTTTACAACCTAACATCCAATGTGATGGTGTCTGGAGGTGAAATCTTTGGGGTACCACCGGGGTGAACCCCTCATGAATAGGATTAGTGGTCTTATAAAAGGGACCCCTCAGGACTCCTTCTGCCATATGAGGACGCTATGAGAAAGCATTGTCTGTGAACCAGGAAGCAGACTTTCACCAGACACTGAGACGTTCAGGCCTTGATCCTGGCCCTCCCAGCCCTGAGAAGTCTGCAACATCAATTCCTGTCGTTTATAAACCACCTAGTTTATGGTAAGTTATTATAGCAGCCTGGATGGACTAAGACAGCATCCTTCTGTGCAAGCGGAATGGGCACTCCATTTAAACATACATCACTCTTAGGCTCCACATGTTCACCAGCTTCAGCTCAGCTGATTTTTAAAGCACAGTCAGCCAATTTCTGACTAACCAAGAAACAAATAATATCTTGAACCTGCTCCTTGTATTTTCTCTACCACTGTGAAGGTGCAACCATCTATGCATTATAAAAACCCCAAACTTCCAAGCTAAAAAATTCAGTCTGCCCTCCAAGCCTTCATCCCCCTGGGCATTCTCAGGACCCAGCTGCGTCTGCCACCACCACTGTCTCCACTAGCTGGCTCATTCACCACCTTTCACCCAGCCACTGCAAGAGCCTCCTCACTGCTACGCTTGTTTCTAGCCTCAATGCCCCATCCTGCCCCAACTCATTCTTCACATAGTTTTGGGTGAATTTTCTAAATCACACACCTAATTATGTAATCTGTTACTCCTCTATTTTCCAGACTGAGTCTTGACCTAGCCACACAGCACAAGTCCCTTAGGCTCTGGGTGCTGACAGCGCTAGCTTCACCCATGGCCACACCCTATCTTCCTTATAATGAGGCTCCTTTACTTTCCAAAAAATGAGTTATTTTGCCACAAATCTTACCTGCTGTCCCCAGCTCATCCATCTCATCCTCTGGATATCAGCACAATTCCACCTTCCTGAGGCTGCCTGTACTGGAGGCTCTCTCTGCCCTCCCATGCACTCTCTCTACCCATCATGCTGTAGCTGGCTGCTTACAGAACTGTCACCACTAGTTGGACTGGCAACTCCATTAAGGTACTGACATGAGTATATTCCCTGCACTTGGCACTCTGAAAACATCTTCTGAATGAAACAAAGAATAAAAGTACATAAGCAGCACAATGTTAATTAAACTCACTGCTACCTAATCCTTATCAAAAGATCATCTGAAAGAAATATCTGCTGAGAATTGGCTTAAAGATTTTGCTCTTTTATACTTTTCTCTAGATATCCCCAAAAGTACTCTTAGATTAAGTATATGAGGACTACTTTTTTTATTACCTTTATTGTAAAAAACACCAAGTTAATGCTGATTAATTTGCTATGAAATAAGTTAATGTGAATAATTAAATCCCTAAAATTCATTAAACATCTGCTACACAGATACTGGCTGTAGATACAATGTTTCAGTAAATTTAACATAAAGTATTTTTATCTTCATTTCATTCACTTAGGATTATGCTCAGAGATACTCGAAACAGTCCCATGATAAGAGAACCAAAAGATACTATAAAATCCACAATCTCACTGAATAAACCTGATTTCTTATGCTGGCTGCTTGCACCAACAGTTATTAAGAGAAATACTTCTCATTAAACCAGTTACTATACTTGCTATACTATATTGTTTTATTTCTATATTACAGCTTTGTTCTTATAAGGAGAATTGTTTAAAGTATCACTATCAGATATAGCAGTGTTTCTCGTGTGTACCAGATCTGTTTGCATGCAGAGGCTTGAGCCTCACTCAGCACTGATTGAGCTTCCCCCCTTACCACCGTTTGCTTCCTTCTCTTCCAGGCAGATTTTCACACTTGAAACTTTATATTTTTAAAGCCATTTGAAATCCATTTTGGAATAATATAGGATATATAAAGAAACAAATAAATGATATGCTCACTTAGGTCTATGAAAAATGAAAAGTACTAGAGTAGAGGTGGTAGTCCAGGGGTGACAAGTCCCTAGACAGATAAAATAAAAGAGGGGCAAGGTGCCTGGTAGAAAGAAGAAACAGAAGGCAACAAGTGGGAAACTGAGTTACTGAGGATGTCACTCATTGAAGGTTCCAACTTAACAATCACAGTTCAACTTCAGCTACCATTTATTGAACTACTGCTAATTACTGGCAGCCTTCTGGGTGTATCTGGATGTTTACACTTTCATAATCTCCTTGAACAAGCTAGTGACATAGTTATTAATTCTCCCTCTTTTTTTTTTTTTTAGTAATTAATTCTCTATGTCACATCTGTGGAAAAGAAAAGTCATGACAATCAAAGACCTTGTCCATAAATATCAAACATTCTGACTTTTCTAGCTATTGCCTGAAATTTAGGCTTCCAATCAGCCTGCATCAGGTAGCTGATGGAGCAGGTAATTAATGGTCATCTGAGAACCTGAAAGGTATATGGGCATTTCTCACACCTTTGGGACATCAATAGGTTTTGGTATACCCTTAAATAGTGAAAGCCACTAAGTAAAAAGACACTGGTTTGGACAATCACAAAAGTTTGAGAGATAACCAGGAACTCAGGCCAGGCTTATGGCCAAAGTACATCATCCACATGAGGCCAGTCTGGTAAGACTGGAAGAGGTGGCAGTTTTACCTAATGTATAAAAACCAACAGATTGAAGAAAAATGGAGAATCGGGAACACATTCCAAGCAAAAGAACAAGATAAATCTCCAGAAACTGACCTTAATGAAACTTACATAAATTATTCATTCAGTAAAGAGTTCAACATAATGGTCATATAGATACTCAGTGAGAACAATGTATGAACAAAGTGAGAATTTCAACAAGAGACAGGAAATACTTTAAAAGTTTCAAATAGAAAACACAGAGCTCAAGGATATATTAACTGAACTGAAAAATTCACTAGAGGGGTTCAAAAACCGTGTAGGTAAAGAGTCAAAAAGTGTCAGTGAATCAGAAAATGGCAATGGAATTTTTCCAAACAAAGGAACAAAAAGGATAAAAGAATGAAAAAGAGTGAAGATAGTTTTAAAAACTTATAAGACACCATCAAGTGGATAACATACATAAGAATGGTCTCACAGGAAGAAGAGAAAGAAAAGCACAAAAAGTATATTCACAGAAATAATGGCAGAAAACTCATATAACCTAGGGAAAGAAACAGATATTCAGATGCACAAAGCCCCAAAAGATCAAAGTAGGATGAATCCAAAGAGACACACACTGAGGCACATTATAGTTAACTTGTTAAAAGTTAATGAAAATGAGACTCTTAACAACTGCAAGAGAAAAATAGTTTATTACACAAGAGAAGAGCTTATTACAACAAAATAATTATCAATTATCAATCAATAATATTCTACTGGTCGAACTGCCCTTCAGAACTGAAGAACATTTAGAGTTTCCCATTCAATCAAAATCTGAAGCAGTTTGTGACCACTAGACTGGCTTCGCAAGAAATATGAAAAGGATTTCTTTAAGCTGAAATGAAAGGACTCTAATTAGTAACATGAAAACATAAGAAAGTATAAAATTAACAGGTAAATATATAGCTAGTTCAAAATAATCTAAAACTGTAATGGTTGTAGATAAATTGTAATCCTAGTATAAAGGTTAAAAAATTATTAAAATACCTGTAACTACGGTAATCTGTTAATGGATACACAATATAAAAAGATGCAGACTATGACAACAAAAGCTAAACTGAGGTGCAAAAATTTAGTTTATGTGTTCAAGCTGAACAGTTACCAACTTAAAATGGACTGCTGTAACTATGACATATTTTATGTAAACTTCATGGCAACTACAAAACAAAAACCTACAGTAGTTACATCAAAGATTAAGAAAGGAATCAAAATACATCACTAAAGAAAATCATCAAATCACAATGGAGGAAAGCAAGAGAGATGGAAAACAAAAATAAAACCACCTGAAAACAATGAGTGAAAAGGCAACAGTAAGTCTGTTGATATGATAAAATGATGAAAAATAACTTTAAGTGTAGGTGGACTAAATTCTTCAATCAAAAGTCAGAGAGTAAGTGATAAAAACCAACAACAAGAATAACAACAACGAAACCAAACATCATGTTGCATACAAGAGACCCACTTCATCCTTAAGGACATACATAGACTAATGAAGTACTAGAAAGATATTCCATAAAAAATGGAAACCAGAAGAAAGCAGGGCTCACTATACTTATGTGAGACAAAAGAAGGTTTAAAACAGAAACTGTAACAAAAGACAAGGAAGATCATTATACAAAGGGGACAATCCACAAAGAGGATAAAATAATTATAAATATTTATACACCCTTATGAGAACCTAAAAATAAAATGCAAACATTAACCCTGGGGGAAATGTTCAGATGGTAGAGAAGGGGACCCTACGTTTGTTCTCTGGAATTCAGCTAATAGTTATCAAATCATTCTGAACATGTGCGAAATCAATCAGAGATCTGAGAAATGAAATGCTGTAATTCTACAAATAGAAAAGCAACCACTTTTTGGAAGGTAGGAGGTACAGAGACTTGAATCCAGGGCAATATATTGGAGGATTGGGCAGAAAGGAAGGAGCCTGCTTAAGGAGGCTACCACAAACTATTGTAAACAGCAGAGAACAAAACCAGAACTTTCAGAAGTCTGCTACAGTAAGGGATTTCCGAAGCTTAAAAGTGTCAGAGCATCAGCAAAGCACAGTGGATCCCAGGTGGCACAGCATGGTCTCAGGATCCCTAGGGTCACAAGAAGAACAAGGATGCCTGAGTGTGGTAGAGCTTCCAGGCATCAGAGTTGGAAGGCCAGCTGAAAAGAGTGAGTCTAGGTGCCAGCTTTCTGCTCTGGGTTGCTATAAACCATGATCTGCTGCGTGGTCACACGACCATTTTCCTGGTATGGCCCAGCAAAAGGCAGAGCGAGATGAGACTCCCACCTCCAGCCCCCAGGAGGAAAAGTGTGAGTCCATACTGCAGGAGACTGTAAAATTTTGAGACCTGAAACTCAGTTACGCACCTGAGATAAAAATGTTAAGTCACAGGCTGTGTGAACAGAGTTTGGACAGAAACCAAGGAGACAAAAATGATTGACTGCTTTTCTGGGAGGACTCAATGAGGAGTGGGTAGTGTGAACTTTCAGCTCCAGGGCTAGAGGGCAAGGTACTGCCACTTTCATCTCACTCCTTGAGGCTGAAAGCTGTCAGACAGCAAACAATGCAACACAGTGGAATTCAGAGCTGCTTACACTAATCCCGGAAAGGCCTTAACCTACAAGGGTACACATATGGCTGGCAGTAGACCTGTCCACAGAGACCTGGCAGGCCAGAAAGGACTGGCATGATATATTCAATGTGTTAAATGGGAAAAATATGCAGCCAAGAATGCTTTATCCAGCAGGGCTGTCATTCAGAAGAGGAGAGATAAAGAGTTTCCAGGACAAACAAAAAACTAAAGCATTCAGAACCACTAAACCAGCCCTGCAAGAAATATTAAAGGGGATCCTTTGAGTGAAGAGAGAACCCAAAAGTAACAAAGACCAAAAGGAACAATCTCAGAAACAGCAACTCCAGAGGTAATATAATGGCACTACATTCATATCTTTTAGTAACTACTATAAATGTAAATGGACTCAGTGCTCCAGTCAAAAGACATAGGGTTTCAGATTGGATAGGGAAAATAAAACGTATTGATATGCTGTCTACAAGAGACTCCTTTTAGATGAAAGACAGCCCCAGATTGAAAGTGAGGGGGTGGAGAACCATTTATCATGCTAATGGATGTCAACAAAAAGGTGGAGTAGCAATCCTTATATCAGACAAACATGATTTTATTTATTCATTTTTAAAGATTTTGTTTATTTATTCATGAGAAACACACACACACAGAGAGAGAGAGAGAGAGAGAGAGAGAGGCAGAGACACAGGCAGAGGGAGAAGCAGGCTCCATGCAGGGAGCCCGACACAGGACTGGATCCCAGGTCTCCAGGATCATGCCCTGGGCTGAAGGTGGCACTAAACTGCTGAGCCACCCGGGCTGCCCAAAAACAAGATTTTAAACCAAAGAGGACTATTACAATAATAGTAGAGGACTTTAACATCCCACTCGCAGCAATGGACAACATCTTATAAGTAGAATATCAATAAGGAATTAAGGGTTTTGAATGACACACAGGACCACATGGACTTAACAGATATATTCAGAGCAATGTCATCCTAAAGCAACAGAAAACACATTCTTCTCAAGTGCACATGGAACATCCTAGAGAATAGATCATATACTGGTTCACAAATCAGGTTTCAATTGCTAAAAAAAAGACTGAGATTATATCATACATATTTTTAGACCACAGTGCTTTAAAACCTGAAGTAAACTACATAAAAAGTTTGGAAGGAACACAAATACATGGAGGTAAAAGAGCATCCTAACAAAGAATGAATGGGTCAACCAGGAAATTAAAGAAGAATTTATAAAATACATGTGAGAAAATGAAAACAAAAACAAGATAGTTCAGAAACTTACAGATGCAGCAAAAGTGATCAAAAGACGTAAGTATACAGCAACACGGGCCTTCCTCAAGAAACAATAAAAGTCTCAAATATACAACCTAACCCTACACCTAAAGGAGCTAGAGAAAGAACAGCAAAAACAGCCTAAATGCAGCAGGAGAAGAGAAACAATAAAGACTGGAACAGAAATCAAGGATATAGAAATCAAGTCAATGGGAGAACAAATCAATGAAACTAGGAGCTGGTCTCTGAAAGAATTAGTAAGATCAATTAATCCCTAGCCAGACTTATCAGAAACAAAAGAGAAAGGACACAAAAAAATAAAATCATGAATGAAAGAGGAGAGATCACAACCAACACTGAAGAAATGCAAACAATTATAAGAGAATATTATGAGCACTTCTAACAAATAGGCAATCTGAAAGAAATGGATGCAGTCTTAGAAACATAAATTACTAAAACTGAAACAAGATGAACTAGAAAACCTGAACAGACCCATAACCAGCAAGGATACTGAAGCAGTCATGAAAAGTCTCCCAAGAAACAAGAGTCCAATGTTGAATGGCTTCCTAGGGGCATTCTACCGAACAATTAAAGAATTAATACCTATTCTTCTGAAGCTATTTCAAAAAACAGAAATGAAAGGAAAACTTCTAAACTCATTCTATGAGGCCAGCATTACCTTGATCCCCAAACCAGACAAAGACCCCAAGAAAAAGGAGAATTACAGACCAATAACCCTGATGAACATGGATGCTAGAATTCTCACCAAGACACTAGCCAACAGAATCCAACACTACATTAAAAGGGTTATTTACCACAATCACCAGGAGTGGAATTTATTCCTGGGCTGCAAGTTTCAACATTCATAAATCAATCAATGTGATACACCACGTGAATAAAAGAAAGGACAAGAACCATATGATCCTTTCAATAGATGTAGAAAAAGTATTTGACAAAATACAGTATCCTTTCTTGATTAAAAACTCTCCACTACTTAAGGATAGAGAGAATATACCTCAGTATCGTAATAAAAGCCATATATGAAAAACCTACATCACATGTCATCCTCGACATGGAAAAACTGACAGCCTTTCCCGTAAGGTCAGGAACACAACAGGGACATCCACTCTCACCACTATTGTTCAACACAGTTCCAGAAGTCCTAGCCTCAGCAATTAGACAACAGAAGGAAATAAAAGGAATCCAAATTAGCAAAAAAGAAGTCAAACTTTCACTTTTCGTAGATGGCATGATACTGTATACAGAAAACCAAAGACTCCATTAAAAAATTGCTAAAATGTTATAGGAATTCACTAAAGTCACAGAATATAAAGCTTCACTGACTTTACTGCACTGAAGTCAGTTGCACTTCTATACACTAACAATGAGGCAGAAGAAAAAAAATCAAGGCATCTATCCCATTTACAATTGTACCAAAATCCATAAGAAACCTAGGAATAAACCTAACCAAAGAAGTAAAGGACCTCTCCTCTAAAAACTACAGAACACTTATGAAAGAAACCGAGGAAGACATAAAGAAACGGAAAAGCATTCCATGCTCATTGGAAGAACAAATATTGTTAAAATGTCTGTACTACCCAAAGTAATCTACACATTCAATGCAATCCCTATTGAAATACCATCAACTTTTTTCATAGAGCTGGAACACACAATCCTAAAAGTTGTATGGAACCAGAAGACACTGAATAGCCAAAGGAATGTTAATAAAGAAAACCAAACTGGAGACATCACAATTCCAGACTTCGATCTGTATTATAAAATTGTCATCGTCAAGACAGTGTGGTACTGGCATAAAACAGACACATAGATCAATGGAACAGAATAGAGAACCCAGAAATGGGCCCTCACCTCTATGGTCAACTAATCTTCAACCAAGCGAGAAAGAATATCCAATAGAAAAAACACAGTCCCTTCAATAAATGGTGTTAGGAAAATTGGACAGCCACATGCAGGGAATGAAACTAGACCACTTACAACATACACAAAAATAAATTCAAAATGAAAGACCTAAATTTGAGACAGGAATCCATCAAAATCCTAGAGAAGAACATAGGCAGCAACCTCTTTGACCTTGGACACAGCAACCTTTTGCTGGGCACATCTCAAAAGACAAAGGAAACAAAAGCAAAAATGAACAACTGGGATTTCATCAAGATAAAAAACTTCTGCACGCAAAAGACACAGTAAACAAAACTAAAAGGCAACCTATGGAATGGGAGAAGATATTTGCAAATGTCCTATCACATTAAGGGCTAGTATCCAAAATCTATACATATGTGTGTGTGTGTGTGTGTGTGTATATATATATATATATATAGTCATCACAAAGAATGAAATCTTGCCATTTGCAGCAATGTGGATAGAACTTGAAGGTATTATGTTTAGCAAAGGAGGTCAGTCAGAGAAACAAATACCATGAGATTTCACTCATAACTGGAATTTAAGAAATAAAGTAGGTAAACATAAAGGAAGGATAGGAAAAATAAAATAAGATGAAAAATGAGAGGGAGGCAAACCATAAGAGGCGCTGAACTCTAGGAAACAAACAGGGCTATTGGAGGTGTGGAGGGTGGGAGGAATTATAATTAGCTTATGGGGATTAAGGAGGGCACTTGATACAATGAGCACTGGGTGTTATATGCAAATGATGAATGACTACATTCTACCTCTAAAACTAATAAACACACACACACACACACACACACACACACACAAATTTAACAGACAGAGCATCCAGACAGAAAATCAATAAGAACACTTTGGACTTAAATGACTCATTGGTTAGAGGGGTGCCTGGCTGGCTTCATTGGTAGCACATGAAACTCCTGATTTCAGGGGTATAAGCTCAAACCCCACTTTCATCATGGAGCCTACTTAAGTAAATAAAATTAAAGAAAAATGACATGTTAAAGTAGATAGACTAGAGTCATAGATAGACCGTTCTATTCCATCAGCAGAATACATATGGTTCTCAAGGACACATGAAACACTCACCAAGACAGATCACATATGTCACAAAACAACTCTTAACTAATTTAAAAAGAATTTAATTTCTGTCCATAAGGGCATGACACTAGAAATCAAGTAGAGAAAGAAAGCTGGAAAAATTCACAAAAGTGGAAATTATGTATATCATGTTACCAAATAACCTGTGGATCAAAAAGAGAAATTTTTAAAATATCTTGAAACAAATGTAAATGAAAACACAAAACACCAAAGCTTAAGGAATGCAGCAAAAGCAGTACTAAGAAGGAAGTTCATAGTGATAAATGCCTACATAAGAAAAAGACCTCAAATACACAACCAAACCAAATTCCAGGAATTAGGAGAGAAGAACAAATTAAGCCCAGAATTAGTAGAAGAAAGGAAATAACAGAGATCACAGTAGAAATAAATAGGGACCGAAAAGACAATGGCAAAGATCAATCAAACTAAGAAATGTTTTGTTGAAAAAATTTAGGTAGACTTATCCAGAGGGGAGGTAAAAAAGAGAGGAATTAAATAAATAAAATAAAAATAATAAAATCAGAGATTTTACAACTGATACCATGCAAATACAAAGGATCAGAAGAGACTACTATGAATAAGTATATGCCAACGAATTCGACAACATAAAAGAAATGGATACTTTCAAAGTATACAGCTTACCAAGACTGAATCATGAAGAAACAGAAAATCTGAATAGGTGAATTGCTAATAAGGTGATGGAATCAATAATAAAAAATGTCTGCAAAGAAAAGTCTAGGACCAGATGGCTTCACTGATGAATTCTACCAAATGTTTACAGAAGAATTAATACCAATCCTTTTCAAACTCTTCCAAAAATTTAAGTGAAGGGAACACTTCCAAACTCATTAGATGCAGCCAACATTACCCTGATACTAAAATGAGACAAGGACATCATAAGAAAAGAAAATTATTGGCTAATATTATTGATGATCATAGATACAAAAATCCTCAATAAGTACTGACAAACCCAGTTCCACAATTCATTAAAAGGATCATACACCATGATCAAGCAGGACTGACTTCAGGGATGAAGCATCAGCAAGGATTTCAGACCAACCAGACACAGGCCAAAGAACCTGGCAGCTTTTCTATCTTATTTTTAATACAGTGGTATATCCACCCTGATGGTAAACCTGTCCAGCCAAATCTCCACAACACACTTTGCAAAATCAGTGGTGGTTAGCCAATTAGTTAGCTTTGGCACGGAGCTGTGCTCGCTTGCCTGTGACAGCCTGGAAGCCGGTTTTGATGCTGGCAACAGAGCATGGAGAATGACAAGTTTCACACTGTAAGAAATAGAGTCGGGTGTCCTTTTGCAGGATTGTGTCCGGTGATCAGCACGTATGACAGGTAACGTATTCCTTGATATATCTTCTCAAAACATTTTCTATCTGTTTCTGTTGGAATCTTCCTTTGATTACAAGTTGATTATGACCATCTATAGAACTACTTGTACCCAATTCAGCCAATAAAAATGCAAGAAGATGTTTGGGCTGATGATGTAATAGTTTACAGATAGATATCTGTAAAGTTGACAAAAGAAGTTTTCTTTGTTCCTACTCGGACAACCTGTGGAGGTTTCATGACAAATTTCCTTTTTTCTCCAGCAACCATATCTGGATTCTTTTCCCTCATAATGTTGAACACTCGATTCAGTAGCTCCTCATACGTGTAGTCTCTTTCGGAGCCTGCCCAAGCAGGACCTGTCTGGTTACTGAATGAGATACCATCATCTTTTTTGCTGTCTTCATCTTCTAAAGCTTCATCTTTCTCTAGTATTTCATCCTCATCTAGGAACTTAACGTTCTTCTTTTTCTTCTTTTTATTGCCAAGCATAATGTCAAGGTTCAACACCCACAAATCAACATGGCACACCATATTAATGAAGCAAGATTAAAAATCATATGATCATCTTAATAGACGCAGAAAATGCATTTGACAAAATTCAGTATTTATTCCTGATAAAAACTAGCAACAAACTGGATACAGAGGGGATGTACCTCAACATAATAGAGGCCATATACAACAGCCCATAGCTGACATCATACTCAACAGTGAAAACCTATAAACTTTCCCACTAAGGTCAGGAAAAATATAAAGATGCCAACTCACAAATTTTATTCAACACAGTACTAGAATTCTTAGCTGGAGCAATTTGCTAAGAAAAAGAAATAAAAGATACTGATATCAGCAGATAACTGTTTATATCTGCAGATTACATTTATAAATAGAAAACAGAAAAGACTATGCCAAAAAAACTGTTAGAACTGACAAATGCAGTAAAGTTGCAGGATACAAATCATTATACAAGAATCAGTTAAATGTTATACATTAACAACAATCATTCCAAAAGAGAAATTAAGAAAACAATCCCATTTACAATTGTGTCAAAAAGAATAAAATACCTAGGAAGATATTTAATCATAGTGGTAAAAACTCTCAACGTTGAAAATTATAAGGCATTAAAAAGAAATTTAATGCAAGGAAGACACAAATGCAAAGATATACCATGCTCATGGACTGTAATAATTAATACTTTTAAAATGTCCATATACCCAAAGCAATCTACAGATTCAATACAATCCCTGTCAAAATTCTAATGACATTTTTCATAGAAATATTTTTTAAAATCCTAAAATTTGTATGAAACCACAAAATATTCCAAATAGCCAAAGAAATCTGTATAAGAACAAAGCTGGAGACATCACACTCTCTGATTTCAAACTAAATTAAAGTAATAGTACAAACGGTATGGTTTTGACACAAAAACAGACAAGTAGATCAATAGAACAGAATACAAAGCTGAGAAATAAATAAATAAATAAATAGTCAATTAACTGATGTCAAAGAAATTGTGAATATATAATGGATAAAGGGCAGTCTCTTCAATAAATGTTTTTTAGAAAACTGGACAGTCACATGCAAAAGAATAAAATTGGGCCCCTTCTTACACCATACTCAAAGATTAATTCAAAATAGGTTAAATTTTTTTTTTAATTTTTATTTATTTATGATAGTCACAGAGAGAGAGAGAGAGAGAGGCAGAGACATAGTCAGAGGGAGAAGCAGGCTCCATGCACCGGGAGCCCGACGTGGGATTCGATCCCGGGTCTCCAGGATCGCGCCCTGGGCCAAAGGCAGGCATAAACCGCTGCGCCACCCAGAGATCCCTAGGATAAAGATTTGAATGTAAAATCTGATACCTAGAAGAAGCACTAAACTTCTAAAAGATAACACAGTGAGTTCCTTTGCATTGGTCTTAGTCATGAGTTTTGGACTTGACACCAAAAACTAAGGCAATAAAAACAAAAATGAACAAATGGGACTACATCAAACTAAAAATCTCCAGCACAGCAACAGAAACCATTAACAAAATGAAAAGGTAAGCTACAGAATTTAAGACAGTATTTGTAAATTTGAAAATCACGTATCTGATAAGGGGTTAATATCCAAAATATATCACAAACTCATATAACTCAATAGCAAAAACTAAAAAGCAACTAAAATATGAGCAGAGGAAATAGATATTTTTCCACGAAGGTGTCAAAATGACCAAGAGGTATTAAAAAAAAAGGTGTTCAACATCACCAATCATCAGGGAAATACAAAATAAAACGACAATGACATATCCCCTCAGATCTGTTAGAATGGTTATAAGGAAAAAGACGCGAGATAACAAGAATTGGTGAGGATATAGAGAAAAGGGAATCCCTGTGTTCTGTTGGTGGGAATGTAAATTGTTGCAGCCACTATGGAAAACAGTACGGAGGTTTCTTAAAAAATTTAAAACAGGGGATTCCCTGGTGGCGCAGCGGTTTGGCGCCTGCCTTTGGCCCAGGGCGCGATCCTGGAGACCCGGGATCGAATCCCACATCAGGCTCCCGGTGCATGGAGCCTGCTTCTTCCTCTGCCTGTGTCTCTGCCTCTCTCTCTCTCTGTGACTATCATAAATAAATAAATTTTAAAAAAATTAAAAAA
Source organism: Canis lupus dingo (assembly GCF_003254725.2). Lineage (NCBI taxonomy): Eukaryota > Metazoa > Chordata > Mammalia > Carnivora > Canidae > Canis > Canis lupus. The sequence goes on from NC_064277.1 coordinate 396,061, forward strand.
AAAAAAAAAACAGAACACCATATGACCCACCAATACCACTTCTGGGAATATACGTAGGAAATGAAAACATGATATCGAAGAAGTATTTGCACTCCCATGTTTGTTGGATTATTCACAACAGCCAATATGTAGAAACAACATAAGTCTCAGCAATTGGCTAAATGGATAAGAGGATGTGGTACATATATATAATATGCATGATATTATTTTGCAGTGAGAAAAAGGGAGTTCTACCATTTGTGACAATTTAGATGGACCTTAAGTGAAATAAGACAGCGAAAGAGAAAGGTAAAGACAAATACTGCATGGTATCTCATATATGTGGAATCTAAGAACAATAAAGTAAAACTCAAAAAAGCAGAGAATAGAAAAGTGGTTGCCAAGGATTTGGGGGTGAAGGACACAGAAAAAGATTGTAAAAAGTGTATAAATTATTCATCTTATGTTTTGAAAATCTAATTTAAAACACAGTCACTATAGCTGCTAACATTGTATTAAAAAATTGAAATCTGCTAAGAGTAGAACTTAAATGGTCTCACCAAAAAGGTATTAAATCAATTTTGTTTCTCAGGTAGCAAGATATAAAAGCTTCTTTTCCCCTCATCTGATAAATGGAATTCCTTATGGTTAGCAGTAAGTGTCAGTTACTATGTTTTAAAAAGTATGTGTGTGGTTATTTTAATGCATTTGTTTATGTTGGGGGTGTCCCTTCCACATTTGAAGGTACTCATGGCATTATACTATTCACATAGTCTGGAATTCAGAAATAGACTAGAAACAACTATAAAAAAAAGAAAGAAAAAATAAAGGAAGGGAAGGAAGGATGGGAGGGAGGGAGGGAGGGAAGAAGGGAATTCTCATTGGCAAAACTGAATGCTAAAGGAAATCCTGAGATGTTCTGAGGAGAAAATACTTAAACCAGGAATTGTATATCTAGCCAGACAGCATTCAAATAAGAGGGCAATGATATTAAAGTGCCTGAAGTCACACAAGGACTCAAAAACTGCCTTCTCTAGGGTTAAGATTTGTTCATGGATGATTTAGAGAAAATGAATATTCAGCCCAATGAAGTAAAAATATAGGCTACATAATGGTAAACAAAGAACCCAGTAAAACTTATAGTTAAGTAGAAATATATATTTAATGAACTTTTAAAAATCTAAATACTTAAATGATTACGGAACAAAAGTAATGAGAGAAAAGGGAGAAATAATAGTGTGCTAAGATGTTGCCTTTTGTTAAAAGTTATAGAAATAAATGAATTTTAGAAGTTTATGGGGTGCCTGAGGGGCTCAGTCCATTAAGCGTCCAACTCGTGATTTCAGCTGAGGGTTGTGACATCGGGCCCCAGGGTGGGGCTCCACATGCAGTGAGGAATCTGCTTAAGATTCTTTCTCTAGACTCTCTCCCTCTGCCCCTCCCCTCACTCATGTGTCCACATGCTCTTTCTCTCTCTAAAATAAATAAATAAATAAAATCTTTTTTAAAAAAGGAAGTTTATATATTAGTACATGTTTATTTTTTGAAGTAATTTCCACATCCAATGTGGGGCTCAAACTCATAAGCCTGAAATCAAGAATCACAGGCTCCAGTGACTTGAGGCAGCTTGGTGCCTCAGCTTAACACATGTTTAAATAGGCAGCTAAAATACAAGACTAACCACGTAAGTAAATAGAAAACAGCTGAAATAACTTCTAAAGCTAAGAGAAAAAAAGAATATGGGATGAAAAAAATCAATCCATCTAATAAAAGGAAGAAATAACATCATAAACGTGTAACAACCTAGTTTGAATAATGCCATCTTAGTTTCGATATCACACAAAATACTCTGCTCTTAGACATCTCTTGCCTGCCCTTTATGTTGTTATCATCACAGCTTATATCATTAGACAACATGTGTCCATTAACAAAGAATTATAATTAGTGGTACCTGAGTTTGCCTGTTATATGAGAAAAGAGACAAATTACAAATAATACCAAAATTACAAAAACACAAGCAGAGACCATTGGTAGCAATCCCCTGGAATTTAGGAAAAACAGACCTGGCCATCTGCCTGGGAAGCAACACTTTAACATTTTAATGTCTAAACTCAGTTTCAGCAGCTCTAACACAACTACCATATATTGACATGATACCCATAAGTAGACTCAAACATATGGAATGAAAGCAGTAGTTTTATTGGGATTTTTCTAAGGCCACTACTGAAACTATACACCCTCCTGCAATTTTTCAAGTTAAAACTTTTGTGTTACAATGGCAAACCTTAAGCTGATCCTGTCTGATATCAATAGGTTATGGAGTGCTACAAACAATTTCTGGAGGAAAAACCTTAAAGAGGTAAACTTAACTTTAGTGATATATAATTTTTAAAAGTTAAAAATAGAATAAAATGAAACCAATTTTTAGTTAGAACCAAACCAGTAACTAAGAAAATAGGCCCCCCTTTTTTGTTTTCTGGTTAGAATACTTTATCGGCCTAAATAAAGTAGTCGTAACTATCTATCTCTTAACCTTTGGGGGTCATTTCATATGTGCTTCTTGGCTCTAATACCAATATGCTTATTATTTCCTTTCTTCTCCATGTTTAACACTAGACATAAAGCCAGCATTACATTCTCTAAGAGATGCAAATGATAGGAAAAATGTAGTTTTTAAAATATTACTTTAAATCTTCTCAAAACACCCATGGATGCTTTGAGATTTTTTTTTCCTTCTGATCAATTTTCATTTTTTTTTAATGAATCTATTATTTTTATTCATACACACACACATACACATCTGAGTAGGGGGAGAGCCTTAATCTTTTCAGGTTTGGGGGCTGGCTTTATCCTTGTCCCCAAAAGGGTAGCTTCTGTGCCTGAATGAAGTTCTCCAGATATGGTGGGGTTCACAGGAGGGGAATGACCTCCCACCTGCTCTATAGGACGAGGCATCTCTGCAAATGTGCCTGAGTCAGTTTGGCAAGCTGCAAGCATTTGTCCTAAAGAGGAGGATCCTATAGTAACGAATCCAGCCCTTTTCACAAGTGCCTGGTGGGTGGAGTGGGTGCAACGTGGCACTAATCCGATTCTTATTCCAGAACCACGAACTGGGGCCCTAAGAGGACACAGCCTCAGCTTCCCCCTCTGCAAATGAGGTCAGCTTGACTCACAGAAGGTTAGTAGGTACTAAATGGGAGCTGTGTGACTGAAGAACCAGTCCAAGGCCAGGCCCGCTGCAGGTGCTTAATAAATCAAAGCTACTGCTCTGCACAGGCGGAAACTTGACAGTGGCCACACATGAGACCAGGTCAAGAGGCCAGCTTGTGGGGGTCTCTGGGAAAGTAGGCAGACCCACCTGGCTACTGAAGCCTGTATTGGGCTTAATACACAATTGTTTCGGAACAAATGAGAACTTTCTGAGAGCCAGCTGTGGCTCCGACTCATATAAATTCCACATAAATTATCTCTATTAATTCTGCCCACAAACTTGTGGGATCTTCTAATCAATTTTCTTCACCCAAAAAGGAATGCTGAGGGGCTTTTAAAGTGTCACCATTCCAGTCTGTGAGAGAAAATATATTCCATGTAAAGTCAACTGGAAGCCTGGTGATCATGCCTGCTTATGTGTATTTTTCCTTGTCTGCTTGGCAATAATTTAGCAGGAAAGTTCTACTCTTAAGTGACGACCACCTGTCTTTGCCACTATACTATATACTACTGCTGTATACCATATACTTCCTCTGTCCTATAAAGGCTGTGGAAAGACGATGAAAACTTCCCAAGCATTTTTACCTTAGTTGGCTATGAAGATCTAGTAAACTATAAATTTATAAATTTTAGTATAAATACTAGCATACCCCCACCCCTATTTCTGCTTCCTCAAGAATGAGCTGGTTTTCCAATTTCAAGATTATCTGGGAAAACATAGGGACCATATGGTCATGTATGTCTTGCAAAGCCAATTTCCATTTATGCCATAAACACTAGCCTTGCACTCAAGAAGCTCACAGTGAAGAAGGAAGACAGAGGTATAAACTGTAGGTGATTTTCTACTGAAAGTGTGTGGATGGAATCATGACAGCACACAAGGGAGAGCAACCAAGTTTGCCTTGAGTTGGAAGGGAGATGGCAGGGAAGGTAAAAAGAAAAGGGAGCAGAAAAAGTGTATGTTTTGACATGTAGCAGGGAGGTGTAAAAAAACACACAGGCAGAAAGAATAGTCTCCACAAAGAAAGGGAAACACACACGGTAGACCCTCAGAAACCACAATAAGCCTCATCATTTTGACATGACCAAAGGGCACCTCTATTCTAACCTTTTTTTTATCTTCTAGATTATGTTGAAATTAATAAAAAATTTTAAGAAAATCTTCCTTAATCAGAGGCCGATATGGGTATAGCATGTTGTTCTACAATGAGAACACCCAGAAGGTGGAGAACATGACTGTTTACAAGATGTTTTAAGCAAGAAGAAATCTGTATTATATTGCAAAAATACATTTTTGTTTATATATATTATTTAACCTGATGGTTCCCGATATATTTGTATATCTGAATTAGTATGGTAAGTGGAGTGTTCTGAAACAGGGACACACGGTAAGAGCAATGCAGTGACATCTCCATCTCTGCACAGGGGCTCACAGGTCAGTGTACCTTGGTGGCAGGGAGCTCAGGGACTATGTTCACTAACACTCCACCCCTGAAAGACCATGGTCAGAAAGCAGAAATCTTTTAAACAGTGAAACCTTTTGTTTGCTTTGCCAATCTTTACTTTTGTGATAAAGAAAACTCATGGGCCAACTGGGAGGCTGCGTTAGATATGAAGCATTCCAGTCATTCAATAATGCTTAATATTTAACCATAAGTTTATTGCTTTAACTGTAAGTTTTTTTTTTTTTTTTTAAGATTTTATTTATTTATTCATGAGAGACACAGAGAAAGGCAGAGACACAGGTAGAGGGAGAGGCAGGCTTCCTGCAGGGGACTTGATCCCAGGACCCCGGGATGCCAGGATCACAACCTGGGCCAAAGGCACATGCTCAACCACTGATCCATCCAGGCGTCCCAGCTGTAAGGTTCTTAACAGGGCTACAAAGCTCGATCAAAACTGGCTGTGCCTTTGGCCTGTAGCCGCTCATGTTGTTACATCAAAGTTACTTTGCCCCACATGTATGTTCTCAGTAAGCAGTTCCATACTGGATCTTGAATACTTATAATAGTCTGCAAAATTACTTAACAATTCCTTCTGGAATTTTTACCTAAGTTTTACATGATTTTCATGTTCAGTCACTGCATGCAAGCTGAAGCCCTCCAAACCATACAGTTATACAGTTGACCCCTGAACAACACAGATTTGAACTGCATGGGTCAAGTTATACATGGATTTTTAAAATAAGTATGTTGAAAACTTTTTGAAGATTTGTGACAATTTGAAACATCTAGCTTGGAAATATCTAATAATTTACGAAAAAGGGATGTCATAAATGCAGAAAATATATGTAAATATTAGCCTATTTTAGAATTTATTACCATAAAATACACACAAATTATAAAAAGTTAAAATTTACCAAACTCACACAGATTGTATGTGGTACCACTAGCAATTGAAAAAAATGTAAACAAACATAAAAATGCAGTATTAAATTATATGACAACTTAAAGCAAAAGGAAGTTGAGGATCTAAAGTCAGACAATTTAATGCCAGCAAAGAATGGTTTTGATAATTATAGAAAGAAGTTTGGCTTAAAAAATGTCAAGATAAAAGGAGAAGCAGCTTCCGTTGACCAGGGGGAAGCAGATGAGTTCCCAGGCACCTCTAAGAAAATCATCAAGGAGAAAGGATAGCCGCTTGAACAGGTTTTAATGCAGATGAAAAGTGCCCTATCTAGGGTGGAAAAAAAAAAAATCCCGCAAAGGATATTTATTAGTAAGGAAGAGAACCAGGATTTAAGATGACAGACTAACTCCATGCTCTGTGCAAAGGCAGTCAGGTTTATAATCAGCACTGCCCTTATCCATAAAGCTGCTAACCCTCGATCCTTGGAGGGAAAAGATACACACCAGCTGCCAGTCTTCTGGTTGTATAAGAAGGCCTGAACAATGAGACCTCTCTTCCTGGACTGATTCTATTGATGCTGAAGTCACGAAGTACCTTGCCAGTAACTGACTGCCTTTCCAGTTCTTTTGATACCGGAAAATGGCCCTGGTCACCTGGAATCCCATGACTTCAACAATGAGGAGGCTGAGGTAGTCTACTTATCTACAAAGCATCTCTAATTTAGCCTCCAGACCGTGATGTCAAAAGGTCCGTTAAGTCTCATTACATATGGTACTTCTCCAAGGAAAGGACTGTCAACACCATGGAAGAGAACCTCAAGAGAGACCATCATGAAAGCCTGAAAAGATTATACCACTGAAGATGCCAGCAATGTCTGAGAAAAAGCCATCAAGACTCAAAAAGTACATTCCTGCTGGAGAAAACTGTATTCGGATGTTGTGTATGACTTGACAGGATTTAGGTCAAAGCCAATTAAGGAAATCATGAAAGACACTGTGGATATGGCAAAAAAGGAAATATGTGAAAGGTTTCAAGATATGGATCTTGGAGAAATTAAAGAGTTAACAGACACTGCACCACAGGAATTAACAAAAGACTTGATGGAATAAGCGCTTCCAAACCAGCTCCAGACCACGAGGAAGATACAGAGAAGCAGCAGTGCCTGAAAGCAAACTGACGTTACACAGTCTGGCAGAAGGATTCTGATTACTCAAGACTGTTTTTACACATAGACACTTTTATGATACAGGCGCTGAAACTAAAGCAAAAAGTGGACTGGTATCATACAGAGACATTTTTAGAGAAATTAAAAACCAAAAAAGTCAGATAGATATTAAGATTTATTTCCATAAAGTCACAAAGAGCATGCCTTCCTCCTCTCCTTCCTCCCTTTTACCTCTTTCATGTCCTTTGCCTCTGCAACATCTGAGACAAGATGAAACGCTCCTCTGCCTCGTGCTCCTCAGCCTACTCAGTGTGAAGAGAATGAAGACAAAGACTTTATGATGATCCACTTCTACTTAATGAATAACAAATAACCATCATGCCGTACGGTTAGTTAACTTCAGTGTGGTATATGTGTGCAAGTATCTTGGCATAAAAATCTAGTAACTGTATGAGATATTTTTGTGTCATCATCATCACTGCCTAAATACTCACTGTGTAGAACATCATGTGCAAGACTCACATGGAAGGGGAAAGCCTATCCTTACATAGGCATAAGGCGGGTGATATTTAATATACAATTAATAATGTGTTAATTTTCATACTGTTTCATAACTTTCCTTCCAAAGGATTATATTACTGTACACCATGCCTCCTTCTCTTGTAATTGAAGACTGCAGACAAGCCTATCATCTCATATCAGCCTATCATCAGAGGTGTTTTTTTTTAAATGTTAACAATGTTTCCAATACTATGACGTGACTGTAATATGGTACACCATAAAATTTTTATAAGGATTCACTCATTATTAAATAGGCAAAGCTACATGAAGCAATTGTATCCATGACAATAGGCCTCCATACTCCAATCATAGTGCTCCTTTTTTGTTAGCAATATATGAATCTTTCAACCTATATAATAAATGTGAATTTTTTCCACATGATCTTTTCATTTTTGATGTTTAGTGTTAGTAAAACATATAATATCTACAGTGTTTTGTACCATATAAGACAATACTGATATACGTTCTAACAGGCAGATAATCCATCTTGTAAACAGATGACTTAAACTTATGGTATTGATAAATACAGTAGTATAAGTGTATTTTTCTTCCTTATGATTTTCTTAATAACATTTTCTTTTCTCTAGTTTATTATAAGAATATATAGTAAATAATACATATAATATACAAAATATGTGTTAGTTGACTTTAAGTTATTGGTAAGGCTTTCGGTTAACAGTAGGATATTACAAGTTAAGTTTTGGAGGAGTCAAAAATTATGCAAATCTCCAACTGTGTGGGGGTTGGCACCCCTAGCCCCCTCATTGTTCAAGGGTCAACTATAATTATGTTTCCATAGTATCACAGAGAAACATTAAGTGGAAACAGTCGGGTTCATAATGGATTATTCTATTTATCATTTATCCTCAGTCACCTTGTGAAAAGGCACATACAATATCATTGGCCACATTACAAATAAATATAATGAGACTCAAAGAAATGACCAGAGTTGTAGTGTTGGGCCTTAAACTCTGCAAGTGTAGGCTTAGTACTCTTCCCACCAACGTTCCTTGATGTATCTGTCAAGGACATATCTCTTTCTTCCCACAGGCTGCTCAACCCAGCAACATTCTCCTGGATCCTGGTCACCACTGCGCTGGGCCATCTTATCACTGGTCAGAACACCGCTGTGGTCACATCTACTGTTAGGTCAGATTAACTGCCAACTCTTCATTAAGGCTTCATGACCCTCATGATGAGCCTCAGGATGGAACAGGGTGACAATCCATTACGACAGTGGGATGGGAGGGGAAAGCCCTGTTCAATACTTACACCTAATACTTTTACAAGTATTTTTGCAGAGTTTTGCTTTGTGAGACAGAAAAAAGGTCTTACCATGGGCTTTCCTTTGTGAGTCTTTATGCTTAGGTTTCTTGGTATAGAAAATGGGGTAGAAAAAGAGTAACAAACTTGAAGGGCTATTGTGAATTTAAATAAGATTGAGAAACTGAACATTATACCTGGCATATAATGAATGCTCCTGCAAATGTTAGTAATGATCATGTTTATAGTATTTATAAGCTTAATGATGAATTGTTTGGGACGTCCTTGGAATTCTAGAATCCTGTGAATTCATACATTTAGACTTTACAACAAAGGGATTTACTGACCTTAATTCAATATACCCACTCTTTTTCTTAAATATTTATTTTTTTAAGATTTTTATTTATTTATTCATGAGAGACACAGAGAGAGAGAGAGAGAGAGAGAGAGAGAGAGAGAGAGGCAGAGACCCAGGCAGAAGGAGAAGCAGGCTCCATGCAGGGAGCCGACGTGGGACTCGATCCCAGGTCTCCAGGATCATGCCCCAGGCTGAAGGTGGAGCTGAACCACTGGGCCACCGGGGCTGCCCTCAATATACCCATTCTTAATATTAATATCAAATTAAGCTTTACTAAATTTAAGTAGATTTATATTTTTTTATTTTTTTTTAAGATTTAATTTATTTATTCATGGGAGACACACAGAGAGGCAGAGACACAGGCAGAGGGAGAAGCAGGCTCCTTGAGGGGAGACCAATATGGGACTCGATCCCAGGGCCCTGGGATCCCCAGGAATCATGCCCTGAGCTGAAGGCAGACGCTCAACTGTTGAGCCACCCAGACATTCTGAAACTTTGTACCTATTAAACAGTAACTATCCATTCCTCTCACTCCTTAGTAATTTCTATTCTACTTTCTATCACTATGAATTTGCCTATTCTATATATTTCATATAAGTTGAATCAAAATTATTGGATTTTTGTGTATGGCTTCTTTCATTAAGCAAATTTTCAAGATTCACCCAAGGTATAGCATATATTAGAATTTCACTCCTTTTTAAATGATGAATATTTAGTTATACATATATTCATTATTTTGTTTATCTATTCATCTGATGCTATGTTGCTAGCACCAGGGAGTTGTTTCCTTCTTTTGGCTGTTGTCAAGATGAGTATTGGTGAACAAGTATCTATTTGAATCCCAGTTTTCAATTCTTTTGGATGTATACTCAGGATTGAAATTGCTGTATCATATATGGTAATTCTGTTTAACTTTTTGAGGTAGAGCCAATTTTCCACAGCAGCTGTGCCTTTTAAAATTCTGACCAGCAGAGCAAAAGAGCTCCGATTTCTACACATCCTCATCAGTATTTACTTCCCATGGTCTCTGATCGTAGCCACCCTGATGGGTGTGACGTGGTATCATACTGTGGATTCACCTGCATTCCCTTAGTGACTAATGATGCTGAACATTATTTCATGCATTTATTAGTTGTTTGTATATCTTCTTAGGAGAAGTATCTATTTAAGTCCCTTGCCCATTTTCAAATTGCAGTGCTTATTTTTTAACAGTGAGTTATAGGAGTTCCTTATAAATCATGGATATTAATCTCTTAACAGATATGATTTGCAAATATTTTCTCATTTTCTGCCAGTTGTCTTTTCACTTTGTTTATACTGTCCTTTCACAAATGTTCTTAGTTTATAATAAAGGTCAATTTATCTAGTTTTTAAAAATTTCCTATGCTTTTGGGATCACTACCAAATCCAATGCTATGAAGATTTTCTCCTGTATTTTCATCTAACAGTTTCATAGTTTTAGCTCCTAACTTTAAGTCTTTAATTGCTAATTTTCGTGTATAGTCCAACTTCCTTCTTTTGCATATAGATATCCAGTTACTCATCACCATTTGTTGAAAACTCTGTCCTTCCCCACTGAGTGGATTTAGTGTCCATGTCAGAAATAATTTGACCATTTATAAGGGTTTATTTTGAGTATCTCTATTCTATCCCATTGTTCCGTATCTCTGTCCTTATGACCATTCAATATGGCTTTAATTACTGTAGCTTTGTATGAAATTTTTATGTAGTTTGTATGAGGAAGTGAGAGTCTTCCAATTTTTCTTTTTCCAAGATTGTTTTGGCTGTTTAGGATTCTTTGATACTCCATATGAATCTCAGGATGGATTTTCTCTGTCCAGAAAAAAATGCTATTGAAATTTTGATAAAGATTGCCCTGATTCTACAGATTTCTTTGGGGGCTATTGTCATTTAACAATATTAAAGCTTCCAATTCATGAACATGAGATGTTTTCCATTTATTCATGTTATGATTCTCAATTTCTTTCAACAAGGTTTTATAACAGACATGTAGTACTATTACTGCTATATGTAGAAGTCTTATATATCCCTGGTCAAATTTATTAAGTATTTCATTCTTCCTGATGCTACTGTAAATGGAATTGTTTTCATTTCCTTTCTCAGGCTGTTCATTGCTAGTGTACAGAAATACAACTGACTTTTGCATGTTGATTTGTACCCTGCAACTTTATTACCTCAAACTGTGTGCATAATTTTGGGGGTTTTCTTGATATAAGATCATGCCATCTGTAAGCAGAGATCATTTTAATTTTTTCCTTTTCAATATGAATGCCTTTACTTCCTTTCTCTTGCCTAACTGGCCTATCTAGAATTTCCACTCTTATGCTGAAAAAGAAAAAGTGTTGAAAGGTGGGCAAACTTATCTTGCTTCTGATCCTACAGGGAAAGCTTTCAGTATGTCACCATTAAGTGTGAGGTTAGGCTGTTGGAATTTTATGAATGTCCCTATATCAGATTGAGGAAGTTCTTTTCTGTTCTGTTTGTAGTCATAAAAGGGTGTCGGATTTTTCTTTTTCAAGTACTTTTTCTGCATCAATTGAAATGATCATATGGTTTTCTCCTATATTCCACTACTGTGGTATAGTTGATTGATTTTCATATGGTAAACAATCCTTGCATTCTGGGAATAAATCCCATTTGGACATGGTGTATAATCATTCCTTTCATATGCTGAATTCAGTTTGCTAATATTTTCTTGAGGATTTTTGCATCAATATTCACAAGGGATACTGGCCCCTAGTTTTTTTGTTTTTTGCTTTTGTATTATCTTTCTCTAGCTTTGGTATCAGAATAATGCTGACCTCATGAAATCAATTAGTAAATGTACCCTCCTCTTAAATGTTTAGGAAGAGTTTGAGAATGATTGCTGTTAAATCTTCTTTAAGTGTTATGAAGAATTCACTGGCCATAGGTCCTCTTTTTTTTTTTAAGATTTTATTTATTTATTCAAGAGAGACATACACACGGGGGGGGGGGGGGTGGCGCGGAGACATAGGCAGAGGGAGAAGCAGGCTCCATGCAGGGAGCCCGATGTGGGACTCGATCCTGGGTCCCCAGGATCAGACCCTGTGGGCTAAAGGTGGCGCTAAACCGCTGAGCCACCCAGGCTACCCTATTTTTTAAATCTCCACTCTAATTTTATTATGTCTGCTCTTCTGGAGAGCAGAATTTGGATTTAGTTTGCTCTTTTTTTCTTTTAGTACCTTAAGGTGTACAGATAGGCTTCTTCTTTTTTAAGGTGTATGGTTCACATTTACAAATTTCTAATGACACAGTGTTTTTGCATTGTAAATTTAGGTGTGTATGTTTAAGAATTGCTACATCTTATTGTATTTTTTTATCAATATATATTATCCATTTTTGTCTCAGCCTTTTTAAATTTAAAGTCTATTTGGTCTGATAATAAATTATCTGCTCCAGTTCTCTTTAGTTATTACTGTTTATACAGAATTATAATTTTTTATCCTTTTACTTTCAACCATTTTGTGACCTTATACTTAAATTGCGTCACTTGTAAACAGCATATAGGCATTGTTGTTGTTGTTTTTAAATACAACCTGCCAATCTCTCCTTTTTAATAGTTTTGTTCCATCCATTTGCATTTAATGTGATTACTGATAAAGAAGATTTCTGGCATTTATCTATTGTTTTCTTTATATCATATATGTTTTTTTTTGTTTTTAAGTTCCTTCAATCTTTTTGTATTAAAATATTAATAAATTACATGTCAATGTTAATAATTATGCATTTAATACTTAGTTGATTTTTTTGTAGAGTACCATTTCAATTCCTTTCCTCTTTTCAATTGTATATATTTTTTTGGTTATTTTCTTAACATTTACTTTACCTTGCAAATTACAACTAATATCTTAAACTTATAACAACCTTCTTTGGAAAAGACCAGCTAAGTTTCAATAGTATATGCTTTGTACCTCAATACATCTCCTTCTCTCCCTCTTTATACTGTATTATCACAGATTACATATTTATATACTGTATTCCCATTAATATATATTTATAGTTATTGGTGTATGCATTTTATTAAATAATATACCAAACATTACAAATAATACCCAAAGTACACTAACACTGGCTTTTATTTTATTTATTTATTTTTTAAGATCTTATTTATTTATTCACGGGAGACACAGAGAGAGAGAGAGAGAGGCAGAGACACAGGCAGAGGGAGAAGCAGGCTCCATGCCGGGAGGGAGCCCGATGCAGGACTTGATCCCGGGTCTCCAGGATCGCGCCCTGGGCTGAAGGCAGCGCTAAACCGCTGAGCCATCAGGGCTGCCCAACCCTGGCTTTTATATTTACTTCTGTAGTTACTTTTACCAGTGTTCATGTTTTATGTAGGTTCAAGTTGCAAACATTTCAACCTGAAGGACTACCTTTAGTATTCCATTTAGGACAGGGCTACTGGTAATGAACACCCTTGGCTTCCTTTTATCTGTAAATATCTTAATTTCTCTCTCATTCTTGAAAGATCATTTTGCAAGATATATTCTTTGTTGAGTTTTTTTCTTCTTCTTCCAGGATATTAAATATGTCGTTCAACTTCTTTCTGTCCCCATTTTTTAATGAGAAATTATCTCAATATTTTTGAGGATCCCTTGTGCATGGCAAGTTCCTTTTCTCTTGTCTCTTGTCTTTGGATTTTAACAATTTCACTGTAGTATGTTTTGGTGTGGATCTCTTTCAATTTATCATTCTGGGAGATTATTTAGTTTCTTGGATATGTATATTTATGCCTTTCTTCGTATTTGGAAGGTATTTGGCCATTACTTCTTCAAATATTTTTTCTCATGTTTTCTTTCTCTCTTTTCTTGCTGGTACTCCTACAATGCCTATGTTCTGTATTTGATGGTGTACTTCATGTCCCTCAGGCACTGCTAATTTTTCTTTATTCTTTTTTTTTTTTCCGGCTCCTCAGGCTATATAAGTTCAATTATCTTATCTTCAAATTCATTGATCTTAAGTTTCATTTGTTCAAATACGCTATTCAAACTAGAAAGTTCAAAACCCTACAGTGAGTTTTAAAATTCAAATTATCATATTTTTCAGCTCTGGAATTTCTCTTTTTTTTAAAAAAAAAATCTTTCTACATCTCTATTGAAATTTTCATTTTGTTCACATGTTATTTTCCTAATTTCCTTTAGTTTCTATCTATGGTTTCCTTTAATTCACTGCATATATTTAAGACAGTTGATTTCACATCTCTAACTAATAATTCCAATGTCTGGGCTTCCTTGGTGGTGGTTTCTACCAAATAATTATTTTTTCCTGTTAATGAGCCATTCTTTCCTGTTTCTTTGTGTATTTTGTAATTTTTGTTGAGAAGTGGACATTTGAGTATTATTTTGTGGTAACTCTGGAAATTTAATTGTCCCATTCTTCAGGGATTGCTAAATCTTGTTGAGGGCTGGATTCATCCCTTTGACTTTTCAATACTATTTTTTCAAAGTATGTGTTCCTTAATATATGTGATATCCGTAATTTCTGTTTCATTATCTCTGTTGTTAGCTAGTGACCTGATAAGGATATCCTTAAATGTTTGGCTCCCAAAAGGGAAAAGTAGACAAGTAGTGGCTCTTTAGGTCTCTTGGAAACCACTTCAGCCTGTGGGGGTTGAAAAAATGTCCACAAGCCTCTGGGCCAGTTCCTTGGTGATCAAAAGCAGCTTTCAACAATCAATACACAACCCTGATATATTGCCCACCACGGCTCCAGCATTCTGCACCAGGATTGTAAGGCTGAGGATGTGGGATGGTAGCTACTACCACTTGAAAGGCTGAAATTCTCCCAAATTTACTCTTTATCAAAGTCTTCCCTGGAGCTACAAATACTCAACTAGATTTAGTTCCTACAAATGCATTAGTTGTTGAAGTAGAAGTATTTCCTACTCCACCATTTTTTAAGACATCACTACCCTTACTTCCTCTCTCGACCCATTTTCTTAGATTAGGAAGAATGTGGTCATTTGTTGCTCACGTTTTGCTTCTATGTTCCCCTCTGTTTTTAGTTTTCTGTACTGTATAACATAATGCACATTTGCATACTAGACTCTGAGAAGTCTGACACTATATTAACCAGTCCATATTTAAGTAGCCGTTCCCAAAGTTATTTAAGTGCAGAACCTTTTGGTTGTATTCCTATGAAGATCCCATGGAAAAGTGTTCTGTGGAGCACCAGCTGATATCTGCTTTTCTTCTTTTCTCAGGAAAGCATAAATGTTTGATTTTGTTCTCTCTTCTAGTTTCTTAGATTTTCTAGATTACTATCACAGTATTCATTTTTTTCCCCTTTTCTCACTGCATTTAGTTTTCTACTTATTTCCTCTCAACATCCTATAATTGTTGTGGGAAAAAAAATGGCCTTTTGGCTATCATAACAGAAAGGCAGTACCACCCAGGAAATAAGCCTTCTATCTTCAACATTGGTTTACCCCTAGCAATAAGTGTCAGCAACATCTTCATTTCAAGGAATCCCAATTGGCAAAAATGAAGGAAGACAAAAGCAGCTGTGAATAAGCCTATGGGTTCTACTTTGGTCCTCTAGCACTTACCAAATGTGGGATACCCTGAAAACCCAGGTCAACTAACAAGAGTTTCTCTTTTGGCACCACAGTGTCTTTTATGTTTAATCAGGGCTCTAGCTATACCAGCTCTAGCTGGTATAAAGAAGGTACTATTGACTGTGCCCCCAAAATCAACCCCAAGACTCCTCATTTTATTACATGGCATCAAAACTCACTTGTTTCCTCAAACCAAAAACTTGGGAGTCTTCCTTGTTTCTTGACCTTCATTCACATAGCACATCAAACCCATCAGCAAATCCTGTTGCCTCTGACTCCAAAATATATCCCCAAATCTGCTATTTACCATCCTAGTCCAAGTCATCATCTTCCTTACACTTCAGCTACTTCCAGAGCTTCCAAGATGCCTTTACTCTAGCTTTCTGCAGTCAGTCTCCACAAACTTAAAGTGTAATAAACCAGATCATATCTCTCCTCTCCTGCACAGAAGGGAGGATTCAATACCAGCTCTTTATAACATTGTACACAGGTTGTCCAGCCTCACTTGCTGCCACTCCTGCTTCAGAATTTCCACTTCATCCACCATGCCTCTGTGGCCTCTTAGGACATTGTTCATTAGGTTTCTTCTACTTCAAATGCCCTCACAGTCCCTTCCCTTGTTCTTTTCAACTTACCCTTCATAGCTTGGACAGGGGATCACCAACTCCAGGAAGCTAATCTTGACACTCAGTTTGTGCTCTCCCCAGTGTGTCTATGTGTGTGCGCACGCGCGCGCGCACACACACACACACACACACAACTCTACTGACCTACCTGTCAGTTGTACTGCCCTCCTTCTTCACTGTCCTCATATCGCACATACAGAGCTCTATTTGTATACATCCTACAGTCCTTTATAACTTGTTTATATTACTTTCCTCTTCCACTACACTGTGGGTTCCTTAAGGGTAGAGATTGTTTGTGATTTTGAATACTGTATCCCCATTATCTAGCACAAGGACTATCATAGCATATGTAACATTCAATAAATGCTTAATGAGTGTACAAATAAATGAAATATACTGATACATCCTCTCATTCAAGTAGAGGGCATGAGAAGACTGACAATGTCTTGATGATTATTTAATACTCAACACTGATCATATAGTTATTGAATAATAGTCTACTGTATGCCTAGCATTATTCTAATCATTGGAAATACAGTAGGAAGAAAGACTGATTAAAAGTTTTAGCTAATGCAGTAAGACAGAAACAGGTAAAGAAGCTTAAGTGTCAGGAAGAAAACCACAAAATTATCATCAAAAGTTATATAACCCTAAACAGAAATGTCTTATTACATAAAACAGGCATACAAATAGATAAGTCTGTAGGACCCCAACGAATATGAGTAAAAGTTGAGAAAACGAATTCTCAAAAAAAAAAAAAAAAATCTGTCAAGTAAATAAGAAAAAGTATTCACTGTGACTAGCAGCAGGTACTCTACTATGAGGTTTACAGATAACTATATCAAGAAATTACAGCAGTGACAGTAACAACAAAATGTTTACCTTTAACCAACTAAAACAGTTCCTAACAACTACTCTGAAAAGCAACCTGAAATATGTACTAAATTATATAGCTGTCCACGTGTATGTCTATTACAGAGTTATTTATGTTAGAAAAAAATATTTACTGCAGACTGATAATATGGAAAAGAATAAAGAAAAATTTATGTAGTGTAGATACACTACACTATCAAAATGTGTAGTCATTAAAAATGTTGAGTGTAGAGGTACCTGGGTGGCTCAGTGAGTTAAGAGTCTGCCTTCAGCTCAGGTCATGATCTCAGGGTCCTGGGATCTACCCCCACACTGGGTTCCCTGCTCAGCAGGAAGCCTGCTTCTCCCTCTCCCTCTGCTGGTCTCCCTTGTTTGAGTGCTCTCTCTCTCTCAAATAAATAATTAAAAATCTTTTTAAAAATGTTGTGTGTTTATTGATGTGACTATGGAGAAACTGGCAGCAGTGAGAATATTTATAACCTTGACAGGTTACTATGGTAACAATATATTGAAAAGCTCAAAACCTACCATCTTCTCTAAGCAAGAATTTCTTTTCTCTTTTTTTAGAGTAAGTTCCATACCCAACATGGGACTTGAACGCATGAGCCCAAGATCAAAAGTCACATGCTCTACCAACTGACCCAGCCAGGAGCCCCTCTAAGCAAGAATTTCTACTTTTAGCAATATCCTTATACCATTAGATGAGAGTATAAGCACTTTCATTCAGGTACTGTTTCAAACAGCCCACAATGGGAAACAATCTTAAAAATTCAATATAAGAGACTTTAAATTATGATCTATCCATATAGTGAAATACTAAATACAAAAAGATGATGATACTCATGATAGATAGATACTCATGATAATGGGGAAAGTCAGATTTCATTCCTTCTCTGGGATTAGGATATATAATCTAAGGGGGAAAATTATCTGTCACACAATGTACTAACAAATATTTTTGAATGAATAAGTGAATGAGCAGGAAAGGTAGAGGGTATCCTGGCTGTCCCTTGATACACTATCACATACTCATCTTTTTTCTGATGTTCATCCTGGCTTTAGATTTGGTAGTAAGTCACATTCAATAGCCAGATAGTTCTATCTCCCTCTTTCTACAACTAGAATCACATTACATCTTAAAGGAATTCAATAAGAATTTATTGGGTAATACTTAAAGAAGGCTTTAAACTCCTTTGGGTATGTAGCCATTTTACAACTAAACCCACATTTATTACTAATGGACAAATGGAAGTGTCTGAAGTCTATTGATTGTTTTTAAAACTGTTTCCATGTTGAAAGCCAGTTTGATTGAACACAAAAGGCTTTTATAGTGGGAAAAGAGCAGATAGCCTACAAGGAAAAAATATTTAAAGGGGAAACTTGTCAAGTTTCCATTAAAAAAAAATAGGGCAATCATTTTTATTATTTTGGCTTTTGTCTTTTTTCTTAAATTATCTTTTTTTTTTTTTTTTTTTGAGAGCAGGCATGTGTACCATCAGGGAAGAGCAGAGGGAGAGGGACAAAGAGAATCCTAAGGCAGACTTCATACCCAGTGCAGAGCCCAACACGGGGCTCAATCCCATGACCCTGAGATCATGATCTAAGGTGAAATCAGGAGTTGGATGCTTAACTGACTGAGCCACCCAGGTGTCCTTAACAATGAGCTAATTTTAAGTGACATCTAGACTAACTTTAGCTAGTATCTGGATAACAAATAATGCAGAAACTTCCAAACTATTAAGACAGATGGCCTAAATCACTGATACCAGCATACTGATAAACTCTTCTTTCGAAACACTTCCCACCCATCCATCTTCCTGAAGCACCTAAAAATTATTATTATGCTTCTTTCTTTAAATTAAAAAGGTATCTTTTTGAGAGAAATCTGTTTTCTGAGAGAAAACAAGACATAATACAATTTAGGAAGCTATTTAGAAGTTTGTCAAATTCTCTGAGAGATATGGGAACAGGAAAAAAAAAAAAAAAAAAAAAGGCAGCTGCTTCAGTAAGACCCAGACCTAAAAACATTCCAAAGTCAAATGATAATAACTCATCCACTTATAAGGTTGAAGGAGCCAGCGGAATTTGGAATTTTTTTGTAAAGATAAATCTTTGCAGAGAACCTTGATCTAAATTTACTTCTCATGAATTCAAAAGTGTCTCACATTCAATACCTCTAAAGTATCTTTTCTAAAGAACATTCACACTAAGACATTATTTTTTTTTACTTAAAAAATGCATCATTTAATAAATGTTTTTTAAGGGGCGGGGGGAAGGGGCAGAGGGAGAGAGAGAGAATCTTAAGCAGGCTCTGAGATAATGACCTGAGCTGAAATCAAGAGTCAGTTGCTTAACCAACTGAGCCATTCATGTGCCCTAGAATGTATTTTAAAATATACAGATGCCCACAAAAATATTAGAAGTTGAAGAGGGAGGTGATTAAAAACAAAGACTACCAAACTGCCCTTTACCCCACAGATGAACTTAGACTCTACTGAAAACAAGACCTAAAATACACAAAGGGGCAAAACTAGGGTGAGAAAGGAAAAGGTGCTTAATAAGGACAGATTTCTGAAGGAAGACAGATCTAGGTAATGGATTAGAACCCTGGTGTGCTGATACATGCTGCCATGGACTCCATCAGCATAAGGAAGGGAGGAGTATCCTACCAGAGTCTTACCCAGAGACTGCTTTTTAGTCCTGTTCCATGAATTCACAAATTTAACATGCTGCCAAAAAATGGTGCTGGGACTCCTGAGTAGTCATTTGGGGGGAAGAATGCAATTCCTATTTTATCTAATTATATAAATATAAATTCCAATAGTCAAAGATTAAACGTAAAATTTTGTTCCAAACACCATTTGTTGAAGATATTGTCTTTTTTCCATTGGATATTCTTTCCTGCTTTGTCTAGGTACTTATCCAAAGGATGCAAAAATGGTGATTCAAAAGGGTGCATGCACCCCAATGTTTATAGCAGCAATGCCACAATAGCAAAAATATGGAAAGAGCCCAGATTCATCAACAGATGAATGGAAAAAGAGAATGTAGTATATATACATACAATGGAGTATTACTCAGCCATCAAAAAGAATGAAATCTTGCCATTTGCAATGACATGGATGGAACTAGAGGGTATTACGCTAACCGAAATAAGTCAGAGAAAGACAAATACCATATGATTTCACTCATATGTGGAATTTAAGAAACAAAATTAATGAACATAGGGGAAGGGAAGGAAAATTAAAATAAGATAAAAATAGAGAGGGGCACACACTGAAAGAGATTCTAACTATAGGAAACCAACTGAGGGCTGCTGGAGGAGTGGTGGGTGAGAGATGGAGTAATTGGGTGATGGGCATTAAGAAGGACTTGATGGAATGAGCACTGGGTGTTATATGCAACTGACGAATCAGGAAATTTTACTCAAAATTAATAATACACTATTTGTTAAGTATTGTTAATTTAAACAAAAGAAATAAAAAAATGAAAAAATTTTAAAGTAATTAATCCATAAAAGTATAAGAATAAAACAGAATAAATTTTTAATCTCACAACAAGGGATCCCTGGGTGGCGCAGTGGTTTATCGCCTGCCTTTGGCCCAGGGCGCGATCCTGGAGACCCGGGATCGAATCCCACGTCAGGCTCCCGGTGCATGGAGCCTGCTTCTCCCTCTGCCTGCGTCTCTGCCTCTCTCTCTCTCTGTGACTATCATAAATAAATAAAAATTAAAAAAAAAATTAAAAAAAAAATAATCTCACAACAAAAAAGATCTTAACTTCTTTATCATCTATCATATAAAATATAGATACTACAAAAGATAGATAAATTTAGTCATGGAGGGACACCTGGGTGGTTCAGCGGTTTGAGGGTGCCAAGCGCCCTCAGCCTTCAGCTTAGGGCGTGATCTCAGAGTCCCAGGATCCAGTCCCACAATGGGCTTCCTGCATGGAGCCCGCTTCTCCCTCTGCCTGTGTCTCTGCTTCTCTCTTTCTCTCATGAATAAATACAATATTAAAAAAAAATTTAGTCACAGACTAAATTTAAGAAACAGAAAAAGACTACCCCGCTTTTCAAAAACAAAAATTCCCCCTAACCCCTAAAAAATGATGAAAGACTAACAAGAAACTGGGAGAAAACTCATTGTAACGTATATGATTGACAAGGAACTGTATTTATTATTTCTAAAGAGTTGATAGAAATCACTAAGATAGAGATGAATAATCCAAGAGAAGACAAGTAAAAAGTCATTAATAGGCATTTCATAAAAAATAAAATATAAATGGTTCTTAAACACAGGGACTGAAGCCTAAGCCCATATCACAGTAAAAGAAATGCAAATTAAAATTACAAATTCCATTTTTTAAATTGGTGATCAATACAGTAGGTTAGTAAAAGGTAAATAGGCACTTTATGCACTGTTATTAGAAATGCAAAATGGTGCCACTTAATAATGTTTACTCTAAAATTAAAGAGGTATATATTCTCTGATCCAGCAATAATACTTAGAGAAATTCATCTTACAGCTCTTCTTCACACATGTAGAAAATGATGTAGTCCTGTTTGTAGTAGCCAAAGAGGAGGAGCAACCTATATGTTCATCCGAAGAGTCTGACTGAATAATAATGGTATCTTTAAATTAGAAATCAGTGCAAAAAGAATGTAGCAACTATTTATATACTAGTATGTTGTTACTGAATAATCTCCAAGACACATTTTTACAATAGAAGCATGGTACAAGAGTATTGTTGGATACCATTTTTGCAAAAAAAGAATAATGGCAGGAAATACATAAGTTAGTTTATATTATACATGCATGTTATATAGTGAGTGTGTCACACACACACAATCTCTGAATGGTATGTAAGAAACTGGCATTGATGGCTTCTTTAGGGATGAGAACTGAGTGGCTAGGGAGAGCAAGTATGGGAAGAAGACTCTTAGTTCACTGTATATCCTTCGATACCTTTTGAAATCTGTTATATGTTTTAAATACCAATTAAATATTTTTTAAATGGAAGGGGAAAACCCATACTAAAGGTATGGAGAGTTAGAGGCACTATGATGTTATAGGGACCTACATAATGATTCTGAGTTCAACTTTATCCACTTATTTAAGGAAAAGATAAATCAACATGATATATCACATCAACAAGAGAAAGCATAAAAACCATATGATCATTTCAATAGATGCAGAAAAAGCATTTGACAGAGTAAACACCCATTAATGATAAAACCTTCAACAAGGTAGTGTTAGAGGAAGCATATCTCAACATAATAAAGGCCATCTATGAAAAATCCAGAGCTAACATCCTACTCAATGGTGAAAAACTGAAAGCTTTTCCCCTGAAGTCAGGAACAAGAAAAAGATGTCCTCTCATCACTTTTATTCACCATAGTCCTAGACACAGTAATCAATAACAAAAGAAATAAAAGGCATCCAAATTGGTAAAGAAGTAAAACATTCACTACTTGTAGATGGCATGGTATTACTTTTGGAAAACCCTAAAGACTCCACCAAAAAACTATTAGAACTGATAAGTAAATTCAGTAAGCTTCAGGATACAAAATCAACATACAGAAATCTGTTGAACTTCTATACACTAATATTAAAGTAGCAAAAAAGTACTTATGGAAACAATCCCATTTACAATTGTACCAAAAGAATAAAATATGTAGGAATAAACTTCACCAAAGAGGTGAAAGACCTGTACTCTGAAAACTGTAAAACATTGATGAAATAAACAACATGACACAAAGAAATGAAAAAACATTCCATGCTCATGGATTGGGAGAACAAATACTGTTAAAATGTTGATACTACCAAAGCAATCTACAGACGTAATGCAATCTCTATCAAAATACCAACAGCATTTTGCATGGAAATAGAACAAATAATCCTAAAATGTATATGGAACCACAAATGAACTTGAATAGCCACAAAAGACCTTGAATAGACCTTTAAAAAAAGAACAAAACTGGTATCATAATTCCAGATTTCAAGATATACTATGAAACTATTATAAATCAAAATAGTATGGTACTGGCACAAAAGTAGATACACAGATCAATAAAACAAAATAGAGCTCCTGGAAATAAACCCATGATTATATGGTTAATTAATCTATAACAAAGGACACAAGAATATGTACTGGGAAAAAGATCGTCTCTTCAACAAATAGTGTTGGAAAAACTGAACAGCAACATGCAAAAGAATGAAACTGAACCACCTTCTTGCACCATGCATAAAAATAAACTCAAAATGGATTAAAGAACTAAATATGAGACTAGAAGCCATAAACATCCTAGAAGAGAGCACAGGCAGTAATTTCTTTGACATTAGCTATAGCAACATTTTTCTAGCTATGTCTTCTGAAGCAAAAGAAACAAAAGCAAAATAAAACATAAGGACAAATCAAATTAAAAAGGTTCTAAAGAATTAAAAAATAAGCGATGCCTGGGTGGCTCAGTGGCTGACTGTCTGTGTTTGACTCGGGTCATGATCCCGGAGTCCCAGGATCAAGTCCTAACATTGGGTTCCCCGCAGGGAGCCTGCTTCTCCCGTTGGCTGTGTTTCTACCTCTTTCTCTGTATCTCTCATGAATAAATAAAATTAAAATCCTTAAAAAAAAGAAGAAGAAATTAAAAAATAAGCTTCTGCACAGTGAGGGAAACAACAAAACAAAAAGACAATTTATTGAATGGAAAAAGATATTTGCAAATGACATATCCAATCAAGGGTTAGTATCCAAAATACATAAAGAACTTATTTAACTCAACACTAAAAAAATAATAATCCAACTAAAAATGGGCAGAAGACATGAACACTTTTTCAAAGAAGACATACAGATGGCCAACCAACAGATGAAAAGATGCTTGACATCACTAATCATCAGAGAAATGCAAATCATCTCATCTGTCAGAATAGCTAAAATAAAAAACACAAGAAACAACAGGTGTTGGCGAGGATGTGTGCACTGCTGGTGGAAATACAAAGTGGTGTGACCACTGTGAAAAACAGTATGGAGATTCTTAAAAACAGGGGGCTCCCTGGGTGGCTCAGTGGTTTAGCACCGGCCTTCAGCCCAGGATGTGATCCTGGAGACCCGGGATCGAGTCTCACATTGGGCTCTTGCATGGAGTCCGCTTCTCCCTCTACCTGTGTCTCTGCCTCTCTCTCTCTCTCTCTCTCTGTCTCTCATGAATAAATAAAATAAAATCTTTAAAAAAAATTAAAAACAGAATTACCATATGACCCAGTAATTCCACTACTGGGTATTACCCCCAAAATACAAAAACAATAATTGAAAAAGCCATATGCACCCCTTTGTTTATTGCAACATTATTTACAATAGCCAAAATATGGAAGCAATCTGTGTCCATTGGTAGATGAATAAAGAAGATGTGGTGTGTGTATATATGTACACGTATAATTCAGTCATCAAAAAGAAGGAAATCAAATGTAGAATTTAAGAAAAGAAACAAGCAAACAAAGAAAAAAAGAGACAAAAAAACGGACTCAACTATAGAGAACAAACTGGTGGTTACCAGAGGGGAGGTTGTTACAGTTATGGGTGAAACAGGTGGATAGGATTAAGAGTTCTCTTATTGTAGTGAGCACTCAGTAATGGACAGAATTGCTGAATCACTATATCATATACCTGAAACTAATGTAACACTATATGTTAATTATACTGGAATTAAAATAAATAAAATTTTAAATATATATATAAATAAAATGAAGAAAACCTGTAGGGGCAAAAGCCTGGATCCAGAGCCCACCAATGTTTCTTTTCTTTTTTTTTTTTTAAGATTTTTTATTTTTTATTTTTTTTATTTTGTTTTTTTTTTTTAATTTATTTTTTATTGGTGTTCAATTTACTAACATACAGAATAACCCCCAGTGCCCGTCACCCATTCACTCCCACCCCCTGCCCTCCTCCCCTTCTACCACCCCTAGTTCGTTTCCCAGAGTTAGCAGTCTTTACGTTCTGTCTCCCTTTCTGATATTTCCCACACATTTCTTCTCCCTTCCCTTATATTCCCTTTCACTATTATTTATATTCCCCAAATGAATGAGAACATATAATGTTTGTCCTTCTCCAACTGACTTACTTCACTCAGCATAATACCCTCCAGTTCCATCCACGTTGAAGCAAATCCCACCAATGTTTCTAAATGTATCTCCAAATATAAACATGCTAGAGTCTTCAGTGTCTCACTGTAAAAATTCAGCATCACTTGAATATACATTTTTTGTTGAAATAATAATAAATGAAAACATAAATTGTTGTATACTGATAAAGATAAAACTAGGACACACTGCAAAAATCTAATACTGTCAATATCACTGAATTTTACTATAAGCTTCCAGAAAGACTTCCAATAAAACAGCAGAAAGAATACAAATTACAAGAACAAGACCGTTAGGAGGAGCACTGTCAGGATAGGCAGGAAATTGCTCACTCATTCCATAGCAATATTCTAAACTAAAATACTTTAATATACCTGATTGTGAAAAACAAAGTAGGAAAGTACAATAAATGATTTGGAAGGAGGTAGTTTCCAATTTTAGATATGGGACCCAAGGAAGGACTTTTGAGAAGGTGACATCTGAGTAAACACCCAGAGAAGGCTAAGAAAAGTGCAACCATGCAGACATGGTGAGGTGTAGGATACAATACCGCAGCACAGGCAGTGGCAAGAACCCAGGCCCCAAGGGGAAAGTGGCCTGGAACCTGAGGATCAGAGTGGAGCTAGGGTGGCCAAGATGGATCTAGGGAAGGAGAAAGGTGTGGGAGATAAGAACCCAGAGCTCAGGAGGGGTTTGTGTATGAAGTGAACAGATACTGGGGCACATGGAGCCCAAAAGCGGTATGACAACTTCTAAATTCATAGCTTTGCTTCTTCAGTCATCTTGGAAGAGACAAGAGAGCAAGGAAAAAAGCAAGGAGATGATTTAAGAAACTACTGTAACAATCCAGAAGACAGATAATGATTGCCTGGAAATTTGCTGACAGAGAGGTGGCAAGAGTGCTGGAACCTATGTGCATTTGGAAGTGGAGCCAACAGGAGGTTCCCACAGGCAGAAGGGAGATGATGAGAAAGAGTTGTTGAGGACATGTATAGAACTGCAAGAAGGTGGTTTCCACTTCCGGAGATGGGGAAGAGTGGAGAAAACGAGGGAGGATCAGGAACTTGATCCTGCCATGCTCTCAGCACCCACACAGAGCCATGGCTGAGGCAGTAAGAAATGGTGCTCTGGTGATGGAGAGTTTGTGAAGTGATCAGTGTACAGCTGACATTTAAAGCTACAAGATGAAGTGAAAGCACCAGGGGGGTGAGGTGGACAGGATAGAGAAGCGTTTTGTACTGGCCCAGCAGCACTTTAGCAGTGAGAAGCCAGAAAGGCATGAGGAGGAACACAGAGGAGGCAGGAAAACAAAGTAGGAGTGAGCACTGCCCTGCAGGGAGACATGATGGCCACACAAGTGACCATGGGAGAAGCAGTGTGGGGGTCACTGCCAACGCCACAGGTCTGGGAGTGCTAGGCTGGAAGCCTGAACAAACAGGCTCAGTAGTGAATGGGGCGGCAACATGGCCATTGTGGGAAGAAGAAGTACAGTCAAGACAAATTAAAAAAACATTTTTAACATGGTAGAAAAATAATGGCATGATTTTAGGATGATGAAAAGTTTCAGAACAAATTAATGGCATTGTATTGTTCTTTTTTAAGATTTTACTTATTTGAGAGAGAAAGAGCCAAAGCACAAGCCACGCGGGAGAGGCGGAGGGAGACGCCGACTTCCTTCCCACTGAGCAGGGAGCCCGATCGTGGGCTTGATCCCAGGACCTGAGCCCAAGGCAGACACTTAACTGACTGAGCACCCAGGTGCTCCACTGGCACTGTATTCTTGAGTGAGCTACACAGACAGACGGTTGGTCATTACAACATTATTCATAATATCCTCAAACTGAAGATGCCTAACTAACAGATGGATTAATTGCATAAATTAATACAATGGAATTCTTTATAGCAATAAAAATGAACAAACTGCTAAAATGTAACAAAAGTGATGAATCTCACAAGTATAAAATTAAGTGAGAAGAGTCAGGCAAAAGAGAATACATAGCGTATGATTACTGTATGGTTCTATTTATATGAAATTCTCAAACACTGTATCGTAAGTCAGGATCATAGTCACTGGTGTGGAAGGGAGAGGAAGTAAACGAGAAAGGGTTTCGGGTGGCCTCAGGTATGCACTGCATTCTATTTCTTTGATTGTATGGAAATTACCTAGTCCCTTTGTAATTATTTGTAGAAATATATACTTAAAATTTTATGTATGATCCTGTATATATCTTATACTAGTCAATAAAAGATATATTTAAAAAAATAAAATAAAATGCAGGTTACCCTATGATATCTGTAGCCTATCAGTGGAAGAATTTAAGTAAAGAGTGAGAATTACTCACTGTGGACACAGCAAAAAAAGATTCCTTCTTTGGGAGGGATGTTTAACTTCTAAAACCTGTAAGTCAACTTCAAAACTAAGAATTTGACAGATGAATGAAACTTCTAAAAATCTGCCAACAACATCAACAATTAGTGCTTAATATAAGGCAGCTCAAACATTCCCTCAAAAATAGTAAGATTCTTCTTTTTGTAGTAAAAAAATAACATCTTATGGAGAAGAAAGCAAACATACATCCTTAAAAATAATTTCTGATCCATTAATGACCATTTGTGCTCCTAAAGATCAAACTTCCCTATGTCTTACTTTATGCTTTTCATCCTTCTCTAAGTAATTCACAAAGAAATATTATGTGCATTATCATTTTGTCACATAATGCCTCTACCAAAATTTTATTTCTAAGAAAGAAAAAAACAAAAACAGCCAGATTTATAACATGTCACTTAGGAATTTTTTTTTTTTAAAGATTTTATCTATTTATCCACAAGAGACACAGAGAGAGAGGCAGAGACACAGGCAGGGGGAGAAGCTCCCTGTGGGGAGCCTGATGAGGGACCTGAGCCAAAGGCAGAAGCTTAACCACTGAGCCACCCAGGAATCCCTAGACAGGAATCTTGATATGGTTGTTTCATCCTCACCCCTCTACCCTCAAATTATAAAAAATTTCCTGCCAAAAGCAAAAACAAGCATTCAAATGCAGTTTGGTGCTTCTGTTACATAAATCTATGTCAAATCTTGGCTTCCTTCTCCTGGCATTTCTCCATAATAAAGTGACAAAAATGTTCATCATAAGAATATTTTTGAGACAAACTCACAGTTAGTGGCTGCTGGAATCAGTTCTTTGTACTCACCAGGGAGGGTAGATAAGGATGATGTCTTGGGGATGTCCCTTGAGGTGGTGAGCAGTTTCCTTGGTGAACAGAACCTTTAGGATAGTCCTGGGGGCCTCACCTTGAGAAGAGCTGTTGGCCTGCAGCCCTGCTAAATGCTCACACATGGCAACTTGGATGGCGCATTCCTCATGCAGCTCCAGAATTTTTACAAGTAACACACCAGATCTTCTACCTATAAGGTAAAGGGGAGAAAAAGCAAAATGAAGTATAATAAACATATGGTCCATCTGTGAAAAAAAAAAAAAAGCTATTAAGATAGCTTTATCACCTTGAGAAAATGGACTGTGTACTTTTGCAAG
Organism: Canis lupus dingo; assembly: GCF_003254725.2. Lineage (NCBI taxonomy): Eukaryota > Metazoa > Chordata > Mammalia > Carnivora > Canidae > Canis > Canis lupus. The sequence continues at coordinate 424,711 of NC_064277.1, forward strand.
GTAAAGTATGGACTCTAACACATTCACTGTAACATCTTTTTAATTAAGATAATGAGTGTCGCATTTTAAACAACATAAAAAGCAGTCTTTCATCATAAAGAAATAGTCTTACATATACAAACTCAGACCCATCATTTCACAGAGCATGTTTTTATACCAAAACTTTAACTCCTCTGATAACCACAACAAAGGGAGTATAACCACTTATTAATCCTTCTTTCTTATATGCTCCCTCCACCTCATTACCTGCTTTGATTCCCTACTTTAGAAATGATACAGGAGACTTGCTGGTTGCAACTGTTCTAATGATCATAAAGGTTAAGGGTAAGGATTCTTGAAGAATGCTGAATATTAGGGCTCGATATTTAAATAGGTGCAATTTAATCTGAGTTGGCTCTCTGATTAAGTTGGTCAAATTAGATAGCATTTCAACACCTCAATTTTCTCATGTATAAAATGGGGATCATGTCACCTGCCTCAAAGAACATTTTTAAGAATGAAATGAGAGAAATGAGGTTGACAGTGTGTGTAACCTAAAACCTTGACGTGTCCCAGAAACTGTGCCAAGCACCAGGAGACCTAAATAAGGATGCATACCTCAGTACTGTTAATAAGAGCAGAAAACTGGACCCAGCACAAATCTGTAGAAGGGTAAACCATGCTGTGTGCACACAACAGAACACTATGCAGTTAGCAACGGTGGGCGTGGGCCGGGTCTATATGTATCAGCATGGAGAGAACTCAGAAACAAGAGGGGATAAACAAGATAGGAGAGTAGGATACCCATAACGTTATTTTTTAACACAGAAAACAATAAAATATTGTTGCAGATATATATATGTAGCACAAGTATATAAATATGACTAGCAGGATACACAGAAACACATCCCAAAGGATAGAGAGAGGAACATGACTCAGGATTTCACACTTAATGTGTCACATTGTTTCTATTATAAAAATATGTGAATCAAAAAAAGACAAAAAATTAAAATGTTATTAATTCCAGGAGATGAGTACACTTAGGTTTTTCTATTACTTTGTTTCTTAATTTAAAAAAAATGAAATAACAAAAACTAAGTGTCTCCTATGGTACCCTGCTAAAAACATAATGGACACTGACACAAGTTTCTCTACCACTTTAGCCAACTGGTTAATAGTGAATAACAAAAATTAATATTTAGATAGCACCAAAGTTTTAGTTATATAATTTAATTGCATTTCCACTTCTTTCTCCCCTTCACTTTCTCTTCATTTTCCACTCACCCCTAATTTTCCATTCCTTCCTTTTTCTAAGTGCCAACAGCATGTGTTCACATATTAAGCAAGGCCACACCACTGAGCACCATGTTGAACTGCTGTTTCCTAAGGTATGTACCTATCTTGCTACTATTTCTTAAGGTAGGGAAGGAAACAGAATGGGGGAAGGATATGAATAAGCATGTCAGGCTGGTGGTACTAGTCACTGCGCGGGGGTGGGGTGGGTGGAGGAATGAAAACAAGTACCACAGAAAGGCACTACTAACTAGGAGGTAGGCACAGAGTCTCTTCTGCACAACAGCTGTTACTTTAATAAAGTGGTTCATCCTCAGGTGGTGAACAGGAGAAGTCAGGATAACATAAAGATCAGTCTGGTTCATGGACCATTTTTCCCATGCAGGGCAGCCTAAGCAATGGTTGGAAAACTAGGGTCTTCAGCAGCAAAGAGAAACGCCCTAGGTTTAGGGGCTGTGCTAGCCAGAGCAGCATTCATGTGTGTTTTTGCAGAATTCTTAAAACGTGCACCTGCAGTCAGGGCTCAAACCCAAAACTATGCAGGAGGCACGGCAGCTGTCCCATCACCAGTGAGAGCAGCTGCTCTTCAGAACAAGCAGGCCCAGGAAGCCAGGTGGTCCGTGGGAGCTCGGGTCGGCCCTGGGAGCCTGTGGCCACGCTCACTCACCTGCCTAAGCAGCACAAGCTCCCTCCTTGGGTGCTAGCTATTACCTTGTACAGCTCTAAAAGTAAAATGGGTTTTTAGTGGTCTGCCCAACTGACAGGCCCCAAAGACCTTCAACAGATTTTATAAAGGCAAACACTATAGAAACACAGTTATCGTGGCAGAAATACCGATATACCTAAGAAGAATCATACTGCTCCTAACTACACTCTCTGAAGATTTTTATGATATCTCCCGGCAATATTCCTCAACTATGATATCTGCTGAGGATATATAGCGTGAATAGCTTGTAAGACAAACACGCTTCATGGCATTACTGCCACCGCAGCGCAGGCCCTGCAGCACGGAGCAGACTTGCTGGTGCCACCCTGCAGCCCAGCATACCGCGGCACGGGACACGCACACTGTATGGCATTACCATCACCACAGTCACGAAGCCCTGCAGTGTAGAACACACGCCTTATGGCCCTACTGTTAGAACCCTGGTGTGCCGCAGTGTGAACACCCCATCTGGTAACCGTCCCTCATGTGGCAGCGCAGAATGAACACACCGTGTGGTACCAGCGTCCGAGTCCTGGTGCACCACAGCATGCCTGGGAATGCACATCGGCTCCGACAGGGCCACAACGGCACAATCTTCTCCAAGAAGTGCCCTCAACCCTCTCATACAGGATGTTTTCCAACACAGCCTTGGGAGAAACCAGTGGCCTGCCTTCCCTAAAGAAATTAAAGCTGCGGAATTTCCACTTTGTGTGAGGGATAAAAAAGTAAAGAACAACCTAAAACAAACTGTATTTGAGGCAAGCTTTCAATCAGGGTATAAGAAATACTGGTTTTACAAATTAAAATTAAGTGGGTGGGACATAAAAGGCACTTGTGTGACAGCGAGGCAGCATTTTCCATACATGCTGTAAGATGCAGCCGAAACCTTACATTGGCCAGGAAGGGTTTACTGAATCCCAGCCAGAAGCAACTACTCCTTCCCTTTTGAAATCCTCAAATACCTTATCTGTACTTATGTTCTTTTCAACAGTGTCCTCATTTTTAAATACATACAGCATTAGCCCTTCTCAAGAACGCTGCAAAGATCAATAGAGAGAACACAGAAAGCCAGCAGTTGCTGGGCCTGCTCATCACACATGCAGAGTAAAGGCAGCCACTATCACCATGGTCACTGCCATTCCTACTCCCAAGGCATTTTCAAATCCATTATCATACCTCACCTACAATAACCCTATGAAATAGGTAAGGAAGATATTAATCTCCCTTTTTAGGCAGATAAGAAAGCTAAAAAAGTTACTTGCTCACATGATTTTCTTAAGATCACAGAGAATTACTGGCCGGTCTAATCCTAGAAATTGAATGTCCTTACAAGTCACTGACTAAACTGTCTCTTGGGTAAATGCTGGTTAGGAAAATGTGAGTGATGCTTTTTTCCTATTTTACTACGTTAAAACGTAAGACTTGCTTAAAACGTAAAGAAAGCACATCCAGTTGAGAAGCAGAGGCTGCTGCTATGGCTGGACGTGGTCAGAATGTCAACACTGATCAATATACTGTAAAAGAGGAGGATAACTTTGTCACAGAACTAAATACTGAACAGTAAGTGCCACAAAGATTGAATGGAGAGCATAAATATTCCTATGTAACACCAAAGACTTCTAATGATTAAGAAACAGGAATAAAAGGATTCCTACGGAAAGTATACCATGTGAGATAGTAATTTCTATCCATATATATGAATAGCAGACAAAACAATTCTTAGTTCAAAGGGAAAATTTTTAACCTAAAGGCTAACATTTGCCAAATGAATGAATGATTTATCAGCTAACTTTTAGAGAGAGAGAGGCAGAGACATAGGCAGAGGGAGAAGCAGGCTCCATGCACCGGGAGCCCGACGTGGGATTTGATCCCGGGTCTCCAGGATCGTGCCCTGGGCCAAAGGCAGGCACTAAACCGCTGCGCCACCCAGGGATCCCGTATCAGCTAAAAAAAATTCTTTAAAAATTCTGGTCTTAAATGACTGAGAGGCCACAAAAGAATCAAATAAATGATAAAAAAAAAATGTATCTGAGACTACTGGGTTAAATGACTTATTTGAAATATACAGGTATTTACTTGGAATGTACAAGGAGCCAAGGTCCATTTACATGCAGTTCAATTCAAATCCTCCTAAGGAGGTTATGTTGGTAAATTAATATATATTATGATGATAACTTTCAAGAACATTTATACAAGAAATACATATAAGAAATTGATGAAAACTATGTAAGAAAGTACCAAGTGAAATGAGTTAGCATGTGGGGAGAGATAATGAAATGATCTTCCTACAGAGGACAGAAACACCTCTAAGTTTTTCTAAGAGAAATACTTTTCATAAAGCACTACAAGTTACTCCATTTAATTACCCAAACATTAGCTACATAGTAATTTGGAATTTCACTCTACTTTATTACTCTGTCTCTCTTTACCTTCAGATGTATCCCATTAGGCTAATCTATACAGTGTTTTGCTTTAAAGAATATGGCCTACTATTCTGTGAAACTGGTATTTTTTCTTTCCTTTGGGCCTAAACCACCAATAAGTGCCCACCATTCCTTTTTCCCTCAGTCCTCACCCATCATGTACTTACACACAAAGACACAGGAAGACACACACACACACACACACACACACACACACACACACACACAGAGGTTGGGGGTACAGCACAGCAAGCCTCAGGGATGGACATCAGGGGATTTTAAAGTCCCCCTGCTTCCAGTACAGGTAGGAGCTGTCCCTTAACAGATACTCCGACACGGTTACCATTAGCTGTGATTGTTACAACTCTCCTGGTTGTACTCACTCTGGATTACGGTAGTATAATCAGGTCACATTTTACTCTTTTTAAAGGTATTTTATAGCTTTTCCCCCCACTCCTCAAAATGATATGCGCCTCTAGTACCAAAATGGTCCTACGTGTATGCTTTTGTTAATAACTTGTGAAATTTTAAATAGTACCTTTCATTAACTCGTTCTATTCTATTGACTTCTGGTGCATGCATGTGTGTGTGTGCGTGTGTACACAGATACACAAAACATATGAATTTATACTTATGTATAAAACCAAAGACTTTAAATGTTTAAAGAAATAGGAATAAAAGAATTCATATAGAAAGCATACCACAGGATCTAATAATTTCTATCCATATATACATTTATGAATAGCAGCTAAAACAGTTCTTAAAAATGGAAATCCCAACCTTGTAAAATGAAAAAGGCCTAGAATCCTAGGAGTACATTTGAATATCTCTATCCTCAAGTTCAAATGATTGGCTACAGTGCTTCTTATGCTCAGCTAGGCTCTCCAAATGCCAAAAGAAACAGGATGGTATTCTGGTGGCTTCAATATCCCCACTAGACGTCTCAGCTTTCCCCAAAAGTTCATTCCATCCCTCCAGGGAAGAGTCCACTCCTATTCTGGCTGAGAAAAAAAAAAAATGCAGTCTGACTGGGCCTGGTGGCAGGCGAGAGGAGATCAGATGACAACGGTCAAGCAGAGAAAAGACAAGGTCTTACACCATTGTGTAGACTTGGGTTATTTCCTCCGACTATGATGGGAAGCCAAAGAGGAAGGCACATAATCTGCTTTACTGAGAACAGACTGAGGACAGAAAGGAAGACACAGCCCAGTTGGGAGGCTACTATGGCCAAAAAAAAAAAAAAGCAAACAGGTGGCCTTGATGGGGAGAATACTGGTAATGAAGACATCAGTTTTGGATATATTAAGATGAGATGAGATGTGTCTTAGTTATTACAATAGCCTGGCCCTAACTGACTTCTGCAGTCTAGTACCAGGCCATTCTAATCTATAGTACGTAAGGCCTACTACAGGGCTCTTTTTATGTATAAGTTTAATAATAGCCACCCCTGTGCTTGAACCCTTTGGTTATCCACTTGATAAAATCCAAACTACTTTCCATTGTATAGAAATATCTTTGTTACTTTATCTCTTGCCAATCTAACCTCAAATTCCCCAGTTCTACTCAAGTATTTTTAATTATTTCTATAATTTCTATAATAATTTCTTTACTTTTAAGAAAGAGTTTCATCACCATCTCCCTGGTGAACAACCTGAACCCAACTTTCTTTTCCCATCCAGATGAGTTTATTGCTCTTCTTTATGTTATCACTGCACGTCTCACTTACCATTATTTTCACACATAAAATGAATAGTTTTGTTTACTAAACCATGAACTCAATGCAGTATCTGAATCAGTACTAATAAATACGTATGGATAAGTCAACTCTACTACAAATTGATGTAAAGAACGTTGGGAACTATTTTATTAGTCTTAGTTTCATTGTTAACCAAGATGATTTCCCCTTACCTCAACTGGACGTGATACGCATCCAAAGAATGTAAATTAACTGTGATTCAAGTGCTGCTCTAAGAAGAAAAATAAACGATATATTCCAAAATCAAATCCAAGTGATGTTTTATCTATTCACTATTTGTATCTGAAAACCACTGTTTTCTTCATTAACATGCAATGAAATCTTAATTGTGTTGTTCGTACATAATCATACTATCTTTTCTTTTGAGAGGTTCTAACTATGCCTAATTTTACCAAGGATTCCCAGATATCTAGCAATATTATGGTCCTGTGAGTATTCAATGTGTGAGACTCTTATTAGTTGCAAAATTGCATTATTATTGTTTGTTAAATAAAAGCTAGTTTCTGAGTAAATTTTATAAGCTGCCATCAGATTCTTTTCATAGATAATTTCACAATAAAACTCAGAAAGCTCCAAAGCAGGAGGTCCAGGTTGCCTAAAAACTATATTCTGAAGAAATTCACATCTTTACCCTGTAAACAGCAAAATTACTTTTTGTTTAAAATTTATGTTCTCCCATAAAATTTTAAGTCATCTGGCAATGATGAACAGACACATTTGTTAACCACAAGTGCTTACTGAACTATAAACAATTGTGCTTTCACTTCTTGATTCCACATTTTTTTTTGCCTTTTCACCCAGTTTAAAATATTCTTCACCAAAAGCCACAATAATCCTAAGCATGAAATAGAAATCTGAAACCCAACTCTTAAAAAAAAAAAAAAAAGAAAGAAAGAAAGAAAGAAAGAAAAAGCCTAGATAATACTGACCAGGCAATCGGAATGTTCATTGCAGTCTAAAGCAATGAAAACAATCAGAATGTAGCAAAGCCACCTAGAATCACAGTGTCACAGTACTACCATCAGAAACATTACTGTGACTTTTTCTGCCGAGGCAGCCTACTGTTTTGGGAGAGGGTGAAAAGGCAATAAACGGTCCAGTTTTTTAAGAAATCTAGGTAAGGAAAAAGTATAAAAAGGTTCCAGGAAGACAATGGATCCCTAAGCAAAGTTTATATAAAAAACGGACAAGAGGGATATTCTGGATTGAATGTTTGTGCCCCCCATAAATTCATATGTTGAAGTCCTAACTCTCTGTGTGACTGTATTTGGAGATAGAACCTCCAAAGAAAGTAATTAAAGTTGAATGAGGCCATTCAGTGGGGCTCAGATCTAATAGATTAGTGTCCTGGTAAGAAGAGGCACCAGCAATCCCAATCTCTCTCTACCAAGCATAGAGCAAAGGCTACAAGACCACACAACCAGATAGCTGCTGCCTACAAACAAGGAGGAGCAGAGCTCTCACTTGAGAAAATGACCATGGTAGCACCCTAATCTTGTACTTCTAAGCTTCTAAAAGTGTGAGAAAAAAAATTCTGTTGTTTAAGCCACATAATCTATGGTATTTCGTCACGGCAACTCAAGCTGGGTACGGCTGTAACAAATACCTAAAAATGTGAAGTGGCTTTAGAGCTGAGTTAGAGGCTAGAGGAGTTCTAAGGTGTATTCTAGAAATATATATGTTAAGGATAATTCTGGTGGGACATCAAACAGAAATGAAGAGGAGATTATTAGAAACTGGAGGAAAGGGGATTGCTATGAACTGAATGTTTGTATCCCACCAAAATTCATATGCTGAGGTCCTAATCCCTAATGGTGGTATTTGGAGGCGGGGCTTTCAGAAATAATGAAGTCATGAGGATGGAGCTCATATGAACAGGATTAGCCCCTTATAAGGACAGACACAAGAGAGATGATCTTTCTTTTTGCCATGTGAGGATATAAGCAAGGTGGCTGTCTACAAACCAGAAAGTTGGCTTTCACCAGGAACCGAATCTACTGGCACCTTACGCTTGGACTTCCCAGAATCCAGAAGTGTGAGAATTAAATACCTATTGTTTAAGCCACTCAGTCTATGGTATTTTGTTATAGCAGCCCAAACTGATTAAGACAATAATTGTTATAAAGTGGCAAAGAACTTGGCTGAATTGTGTTCTAGTGTTTTGCAGAAGATAGGACTTGTGAGCCACAAGATTAGATTATTCAGCAGAGATTTCTAACCAAAATGTAAATGGTATATAGCCTGCATCCTCCTGAATTAAGAGTAAAATTTGAGAGAGGAGAGATGAATTGAAGAAGGAATTGTTAAGCAAAAAGGAAGCAGCACTTCAAGACTTGGAAAGTTCTCTGCCTGTCCATATTGCAAAAAATAAAGCATTTTGGACAAGAACACCAAGGGTGTGGCTAGACTATCACTTGATAGTGAGATTGCACAATGTATGAGCAAAAATACTGCTATTTGAACTGAGGAGACAGACACTAGAAGTAATGAAGGAAGGCTGTCAAAAGAGGACTACTCTTTTGGGAATATGCATCATCTTTCAAAAAAGGGAAGGATGACTCTAAAGGTGCTGCCTGCCACTCAACCCTAGGCCCAGCGGGCAGGGCTGATTATTTCTCCTGGTTTTCAAAGGATAGGTGTACTTTTTTGGTTTAGCTGGGTCAGTCTGCCTCCTCCTTGCCTCAGTGGTGAGGCCTCTGCAGAAAGCTGTAAGAGCAAAGGCCCTACTGAGCCATAGAGGTAACTCTGATATCCCAGTAGACCTGGAGGGCAGAGCACTGAACTAAAGGAATTTTCCCTGAGCCTTAAAATCTAATGGAATTTTCCTTGGTAGTTTTGGATTTACTTGAGACTTACCACCCCCTTCTTCTTTCCCATTTCTTCTTTTTGAAATGAAATGCCTATCCTATACCTGTCCCAGCAGTATATTTGGAACCACATTAACTTGTCTTGTTTCACAGGCTTATAGCTATTAAGGAATTATGCCACCGGATGAATGGTTCCTAGACTCCCACCCACCTATGATTTAGATGATATTTAGAGATGAGACTTTGGACATTAGACTTGGGAGTTGATGCTGGAATGAGTTTAACTTTAGGGACTGTTGGGATGAAATGACTATGTTTTGCATATGAGAAGGGCATGAATTTTGGGAGGTCTTTGGCAAATGCTTTGGACTGAATGTTTGTGTCCCCCCAAATTCACATGTGAGGCTCTAACCCTAACCTCCAGTGTAGCTATACTTAAAGATGGTGCTTCTAAGGAAGGAATTAAGGTTAAATGAGGTCACAAGGATGGGGGCACAGATTCAGTAGGATTCTAAGAGGCACTAGCGATCTGTCTTTCTTCTTGTGCACAAAGAGGTCATGTGAGCACCCAGCTAGATGCAGCTATCCATAAGCCAGGAAGAAAGCTCTCACTGGGACTGGATCATGATGGTTAACACCCTGATCTCAGAATTCTGGCCTCTGTGAGAAGAAATGTCTGTTTTGTAAGCGCCCCCCCCCCCCCCCGATCCGTGGCACTTTGTTATGGCAGCCCAAGCTGACGGAGGGAGACAGAAGCATTCCAGGTTAATCTTTCCAATGGGTGAAGTGTAGAGGACCACCAAATGTGAATAATGCCCCTGCTCCTCTGAATACTCAAAGCAAGGCCCTCTTTATCAAAAAAACTTCCTCATTTAAAATACCTTATTTCATAACACTATAGGTAATATTCTTGGCTAGGAAAATAGGTTTAAAGTGGTACCCAAAAATCACACTGAAAACAACTTTTAAAAGCTCTTACGGCTAAAGAAAAGTAGAGAAATAGAGATCTAAGTATCTTTTTTATAAATGTAACATCAACTGAAAAATAGATGTGTTGAGAAAATTTTCAGGCATCGTAACATAGCAAATTACTAACTGTAGATGATTCGAAGAGTGCTGTAGGGTTTAGAGGCTCACACCTACCTTCCTCTAAACAATACTGAAGAAGGCCAGAACTGCATGTACATCTGTACAGAAGAGCACACCCTCTGCATGTGGAAACACTATAAACACACTTACTGATGCATTCATAGAATCCAGGGTGCCTCTACTGTCTTACTATTCTTTTTTTTTTTAAGATTTATTTATTTATGATAGACAGAGAGAGAGAGAGAGAGGCAGAGACACAGGAGGAGGGAGAAACAGGCTCCATGCCTTGGACCCCGATGCAGGACTCGATCCCGGGACTCCAGGATCGCGCCCTGGGCAAAAGGCAGGCGCTAAACCACTGAGCCACCCAGGGATCCCCTGCCCTACTATTCTTGATACGTATTCCAAAACCAATCCTCAAACCTCTCCTCTCCTGTAACAATTATTTAGAAAGGATATTCTAATGAACAACTTCTAATTCATTAGCTGAGTCACTTTATATTAGGTCAAAACAGGCAAAATCTACAATTAACCAGAGCAGCGCATGTCCTAACAAGTACAGCAAATTCACAACTACTAAACAAAAGTAGGTATTTCAGTCTTGGGTGCTGTATCTGTTCAACAATATTATAACAAACACTAACAGGGAAGAGGGGAGGAAAGGAGAAGGGAAAGGAACTTAAGGATTAAAATGAGATGATGTCATGAACGTGCCTCTCTTGAAAATCATGCAGCGAGAGACCAGACAGTTCCAATCATGGAAAAAGTGCAAAGGAAGCAAAACACGTGCAGGGACTCCTTCGTGAAAAATGCTCAGAGTGCCTTTACATGGGAACAGCACACAAGACAAGGTAAAACAGCAAGACAGAATTTTAAAGTCAAAAGAACCCAAGGCCTAACAAATTCAACTGTGATCAGTAAAGAAAGTGAGGCACAGATCACCGTGCCCCACATGTGCCCACATAGGCTTTGGGTTCTGGCACAGCTGAGGCCAGAACCAGCATCTCCCGAGGACTGTGTTTGCACTCAGATGTCACGTAATGTTTTTAAATTCCCCACTGACATCTATTTGTTTGCATCATAAACACCTCCTCAGTTACCAGACACTGATGGGAGCTTCTGGGTAAGCCCTACGCGTCTCTGCAGCACTCTGCTCAGCTATTATTCACTTATACTCTGTGTCATTACAGTATAACACGATACTGGCAGTAAAAGTACAAAGGGACAAAAGTCTATTAGGCCCAGTAGCCAAATGCATCATGAAGGACACAGCTGAGCCATGAAGGAGGTGTTCAGCATCATGCACAGGTGTGGGGAAGTGGGAAATGAGACGACATCAGGTAGGCTGGGCACGTGACCAAGAATGCCGCACAAGACAGCCTAAAGGTGGTGAACACTTATTCCAAGGGTAATAAGCAGTCAAAAGAAAAAGCAGAATCATGAAATTATCAGATTTGCCTCTTAGGATGATGACTGTGATAGGCTGAAAATGAGGAAAGGTCAGTGGCAGGGAGACCAGATGGAAACTGACACAATCATCCAGGCATGAGAGAATTTGAGCCTTAACTAGTAGCAGATGCAATACATGAAGAGCTCTGACTTGAGAGTTCTGAGGCTGAATCATCAGAATATAGGGGCGACATGGATTGAAAAACATGTACAAGAAAGTCTTAATGGAAAATAGCTCAATTAAGACCAAGAAAGGCAAGTGCTGGGGCACGCTGGGTCTGTGGAAGGTGCAGAGTTCTTAGGTGCCGGTAGGGTTGGGGCTGGCCAAGAAAGGCACCAGGACACAGAAGGACCAAACCTCCTTGGGGAGGCAGCATGCAGATCCTCGATTACCCATCAAGGCCACGAGGACAGGAAGAGGGCCAGGACAGAAGTCTGAGGAACATCTGCTGAAGTTGCACACAAAAGAGGAGTCAGCAAAGAACCAAGAAGGAGGGATCCCTGGGTGGCGCAGTGGTTTAGCGCCTGCCTTTGGCCCAGGGCGCAATCCTGGAGACCCAGGATCGAATCCCACATCGGGCTCCCGGTGCATGGAGCCTGCTTCTCCCTCTGACTATGTCTCTGCCTCTCTCTCTCTCTCTCTGTGTGTGTGTGTGACTATCATAAATAAAAAATAAATAAAAAAAAAACCAAGAAGGAAAACGAACATGGGAAGAGCAAACCAGGAGGGAGGGTGCCCAGCTGTGTGAGTACTGCAGGAAAAAACTAATTAATGGAAATGAAGCATCACAGTAGGACGAAAAGGGATATGAGAGTGGGCCTCCCCACCACTCTTATAAATCACTATCACAAAACAAAAGCGCAGCTTCCAATTTTTTACAACTTTACAAGGCATTTCACTAACCCAAGAACTTGTTTATTCTGTTTGCAGGTTGAAAAAGTTCCTATTTGGTAACAGAAAAATTTACAACTGCATCTAGTCAGAAAGGTAGGTAGTACTGTGTGATAAGCAGGAGCAGCACTCTTAGAGCACTTTCTTTCATTAAGATTCACACTGCATGGGCTACCAGAGCAGGGCCACCTTCCTTGGCAATCCCTACTGAAAGACGAGGAAAAAGTCAAGTCTGGGCTTGTACTTTCAAAGAGTCTTCTCCAGGAAGCAGGATCCCAAATGGAAAACCTATAACCCCTTTGAAAACAAAATGAGCTAAAGAAATTTAGAAAACTAGATTGGTGAAACGGTCAAGAGGACAAACAAGATTTCTAGCATTCACAAATGCCAGTCTGCTATGAACTTAGGCTTGAGGGTAAAAATGACGACTCAAGAGAGCCAAAAATAAAAAGAAAATTGCTGCCCTGCCAATATCAATACTTTACTAATTGTTGAAAACAGGGCTTTTAAGATGTAGATAATGTTCATCATTGACAAGGTCCCAATTTAACACTATGAATGAATTTTTGTTTACTGAACTACATATAGAATTCAACAAGAAACATGTTTTGCCTGCTATACAATTCATTCAGAATGGGCCAACTGTGCAGTCTTATTTTCAGATCATTTACACCAGAAAACAGACATAAAGATTTTTTTTAAACCTCAGGCCTATGAGAAAACAATCTTAAAACTGGAAACTACTATTTTTCTTTTCATATAAAAAGAAATGGAGACAGCATAGATTAAGTAATCTACAGGGAACCCAAAGGCATCACTGAATTCTGCTGTGTCACCAAACCACATTTTATAGATTTTTTACGTAGAAAAATTCACAAGACATAATTTCTAAGAAATGAAGGTAAGAATGGATTGGCAGACGCAGCAGAGGTGTGACAGAGACACTAGCAGAGAGCTGAGTGTGGTAGTATTTCCTCCTCTATTTCTCAGGACCCATCATTTATTTTTAATGAAGTTATGAAATAACATTATGAAAGTCAAGAGTTCAAATATGAACCCTTCATACTCCTTGTTAGCTTACACTTACAATGATCATTGGAAATTATAGTCATTTAAGACATGAAATCACAGCCCTAACACTGGACAAACTAATACCATAGTGGGTCTCCCAACCTGACTACCTCAGCCCAGAGAATTCATGTGAATTCTGAATTGTTCTTGCACAGGATGGCAAAAAGCCATATTAAATACGATGGCTACAGCAAAATTTGGATAGGGGTAAAAAAGAGAAAAAAAATAAAGCTTCGACATGTAATTGGCTTTCTGGTTTTACTGGCTGGAGGAAGCTGGAGATAAGCCAGAGACAGCTCCCCTGAGCCCAAAGGAAAGGGGAAGTCAAGAAAAGGAACTACAGCCAAACTGGAGTCGACCCACACGGAGCAGGTCACTGCAGTGTCCCCTCACTGGAAACTAGAGTGGTAAATAAGGTACATCAAACTTTAAGAAAAAGAAGTTTAAGTGACTTTTTAAAGACTGTGTACTCTAAAACAACAACCCTTCTTCAATCCATGTCATTCTCATTCTGTAAATCTAAATACATTGTTTTATAAACTTGTCCTATTTTGCCCCAAATCCCCTATGTCTCCACGGAAACAAAATACTTATGAGGCATAAAATGTTGCCCAAAATTACACAAATTAAATGAACAGCTCACAACAGCTCTCTTTCCTAACTTTAAAAACACAGCTACAGGAGACTTAGATTAAACCATATGTATTTCCTAACAATTATTTCTTGTCTAAATAAAGGGCTCATACTTTGCCAATCAACTTGCTTTGATAGAAATAATCAGCCCACCATTTTCTACCCCAAATTATTCTTTAATTGTGAGATAATATTGCAGCAAAGAAATTAGGTAAGTCTTTTGAGACACACACATATTTACACAGGATTCTTGGCTCTTCTTTCCACTCACACCACTGTTTCTGGATAGAAAATGCTGGCCCTATTAGAAATAACAAATACCCACCATTTGCTTCAACGTGGATGGAACTGGAGGGTATTATGCTGAGTGAAATAAGTCAATCGGAGAAGGACAAACATTGTATGGTCTCATTCATTTGGGGAATATAAATAATAGTGAAAGGGAATAAAAGGGAAGGGAGAAGAAATGGGTAGGAAATATCAGAAAGGGAGACAGAACATGAAGACTCCTGACTCTGGGAAACAAACTAGAGGTGGTGGAAGGGGAGGAGGGCGGGAGGTGGGGGTGACTGGGTGATGAGCACTGAGGGGGGCACTTGACGGGATGAGCACTGGGTGTTGTTCTGTATGTTGGCAAATTGAACACCAATAAAAAATAAATTTATTATTAAAAAAATAAAAGTTTTTATTTATGTTCAAAAAAAAAGAAAAAAAAGAAAAAAGAAAAGAAAATGCTGGCCCTGACATTCCTTCTTCCTCTCTAGACCACTCAAGTGGTGAGTCTGAAAAATGGGCTCCCCAGACTCAGAGGGGTCCCTGAGAGCAACAAGAAGGAGGCAGGGGCCTGATTTCTGCCTGCTTGTTCCCAACAGGGCCAGCGGGACCCTGCTCCTCAGATCCTGCAGCCACTTCTCCTGGGGTTGGCCAGAGGGACGCTGGGGACAGTGGGTGGCCCAAGGCCAGGGTTCTCTGAGACTCAGCCCTCCTTTGCATCGGGAGCACAGAAATGCCTACGTAAGGTCTGTGCAGGTAACAAGGAGAGCTCCAGGGAGAGTACCTAATGGGAAACTGTGGTGGTGTCAGAGAACAAAACCAAGCCTCTGAGCTTCTTCACAGCTGCTTCTGCTCAAGGACAAACAACAGCTTATACTCTGCATTTTGAAAAACTGCCCCAATGGAAAAACCAGTCTCATTATTAAGCTATTTGCCTCCTGATACAATGGTGCACATTTTAGTAACTGATAAGTAAAATCCAGGGTGCTATTTGCTACTTCTCACTTTTCTTACTTCTTAATTATAAAAGCAATGTATTTGATTCTGATAAATTTCTTCTTTCATAAACGAAATATTTAAAAAGAAACCCTGCCCCAACACCTTTTCCAATGATAACCTTTGTTGATGGTTTTCTACAATTTATTTTATAATATTTACTAATATTTCCAAACTGCTATACAATGTGAAGAAAGCTTAAAGGCATTGGTTAGAATTGCTCCAGAGCACTATTCTGAGTATTTTATTATAGTTAATCATCAGCACAAGGAATAGTATATGGATTCTTTCAATTTCTTTTGAAATTGTATAAATAAAACATTCTTTAAGGAATAATTCGCTGTAATCATTCTACTCTACAATTCCTAAGAAATAATATACTTTATTCCTTCTAGTTTTGTTTCTTTTGTCTAATTTTCCAAAAAGCACTTGAATAAGTAAAGTTTCACAGACATTATTAAAACATCTTCAAGTGCAAAATACTGTTTTGTTTCCTTCTAAAGACTAAAGCTTTACTATTTTAAATAAGGAAGCAAGAAAAAATTAATTATAATGCTATAATGGGGTCAGACACTGTGTCAGTGATGGAAGCATATATGTTGCTTAATAAAAATCTGGATGAACGAATAAAAGAAACAAGAGTAATAATAATGGTGGTTATAGCAGTACCTACTTTATAAGCATGTGTTAAGCTGCATGTCTATGTTTTCTGGTCTTTCTTCTTTGTTTATGTTTCAACACAAGATATAATTTAATAAAAGGAAATATTCACATTGTAAAAGACATCTAAATAAAAATTCTGTTGTATCCACTGCATCT
The DNA here is from genome assembly GCF_003254725.2 of Canis lupus dingo. NCBI lineage: Eukaryota > Metazoa > Chordata > Mammalia > Carnivora > Canidae > Canis > Canis lupus. The sequence continues at coordinate 440,897 of NC_064277.1, forward strand.
AATGCATAAACCATTTTCCAAAGGTTTAAATTGTACTTTTATATTTCATTACCTGAACATAATATATACTAATGTAAATTGCCTCTTACTGGTCTTCAATAATAACCTAAAGAAATCTTTCAATTATAATGATTTTGCACAAAGGAAAAAAAATTAAAATATGGGCTATTCAGGCCAACAGGTACATGAAAAGATGCACATCACTAATCACTAGGGAAATGCAAATCAAAACCACAGTGAGATATCACCTTGCACCTGTTTGAATGGCTTGCACCAAAAAGAACAATAATTAATGTTGGCAAGAATTTGGAGAAAAGGAAATCCTTGTGCACTGTTGATGGGGATGTAAATTGGTATAACCTCTGTGGAAAACAGTATGGAGATTCCACAAAAAAATAAAAAAGAGAAATACCATCTAATCCATCAATTCTATTTCTGGGTATTTAGTCAAAGAAAGTGAAAACACTAACTTGAAAAGATATCTGCATCTCCATATTCACAGCAGAATTATCTACAATAGCTGAGATCTGGAAACTACCTACGTGTCCATCAATAGATGAGTAGATGAAGAAAATGATATGTGCACATATATACACATATACATGAGCACACACACACATACACACTGGAAAAAAAATATATGCACAATAGGATGCTACTCAGTCATGAGAAGGAAATCTCGCCACTTGTGGTAACACAGATGGACCCTGAGGGCACATGTTAAGTGAAATAATTCAATGATCTCACTAATATGTGGAATCTAAACAAAAAAATAAAAACAAAACCAAAACCCAAAAATATCCCCAAATAACAGAGAAAGACATCAGATTTGTGATTACCAGAGCTGGAAAGGAGCAAGCGAATGCACACACAGTGCACATGTGTTGCAGGGGGGAACTGATGAAGATTATTAAAAACTGTAAACTTCCAGTTGTAAGATTAAATAGTACTAGGGATGTAACCTACAAAACTGACTACAGTCAATGCTAAAACAGTAAATACTAGTTCTCATCATAAGTAAAAAATTTTATCTTTTCTTATATCTATGTAAGAAGATAGATGTTAACTGAACTTATTGTGGGATCATTTTATGATATTTGTATAGCAAATATTTATGCTGTATGCCTTAAACTTATTGATTTTCTCACTAAAACTAAGGAAAAAACAGAAACAGAAAAAAATTGGACTATTCAAAATCTCAGTTAAACAGAACATAATTTTTCTGGCAAAAGTTAAGAAAGAATAAAACCTCCAATGTTTCATAATTAGTTAGCTAATTGAAAACACTGATTCTCGTCTTCAGTTGATTCACTAACTGAAGTGATCTTAAATATCCAAAAAAACTTAAAAACAAAAAACAAAAAAAAACCCCACATTGTTTAACAACTGACAGTGAAAAACAGGATTTAAAAGAGTAGCAGCCCTATCTCCATCCCCAAATCAGTTTTCCTCATTTAACAAACAATTTCTGATTCTATGGGACTAATAATAGAACATTTTGGGTACTTTTATGATCTGGAAGGCATAGTGCAGCTCTGAAGTGTTCTGGAGACAATTAGTGACATGAAGAAGTGTGTAGGTACTGCCTCACTCGGTGCCTGGCAGGAAGGAGCATTCAGTGGGAGCCATCACTTAAATTATCTGCATCAATCTGAAATCCGGTCTCACCAATTTGCATCAACTCTGAAAAACTTTCAAGTCTGGTATCCAGAAATAAAGGAAGAAATAATAAATAGCAGATTTTTCCCCTAAATTCAGAGGCCATTCTCTGCAGGAGAAACAAACAACAAATAAAAACCCCATAAAAAAGCAACAAAAGGGGACATGTATAATAAAATATGGCATTGGAAAAACAGTAAGGCAGTGAATATAATTTTGTAAAAGTTATGGTTGGAAAATGAAATGTTCTCAATGCAAAGTGACTAGGAAATTAAAATAATAAGATAAATGAGAAAACAGTAACTCCTGAAAAGTGAACACATTTACTTTAAGCAGATACCCTAGTGGTGCATAGTTAAGTCATCTAAAAGGGTCTGGCAATCCAGTAACTGTGAATCCTACGGAGACTCAGCACCTCATGGAGCTGAGCCAGCATGGGCATTCCACCAACTAACTGAGGGGGGCGCCCTGAGGGGCTGGCTCGTGCCATAAGTGGAAAGCAAGGGTTCCCTGATGGCAGTATGGGAGAAAGGCATTATGGAAGCCATAGCATTTTGTGGCCTACTCTTCACAAAATTTCAGCTGACCTTGACCCAGTGGCAACAGGCAAAAAAAAAGATAAAAATGCTAATACAAAAGCTGTTAAATACGAATACCAATATGAATAAATAAGTCTGTTCTTTACTCTTATAATACTAATTGAAGTTCAAGACAATATATTTATTTTTTTAAACTTTTTTTTTAAAGATTTTTTTTTTTAATTTTTATTTATTTATTTTATGATAGTCACAGAGAGAGAGAGAGAGAGGCAGAGACACAGGCAGAGGGAGAAGCAGGCTCCATGCACCGGGAGCCCGACGTGGGATTCGATCCCGGGTCTCCAGGATCGTGCCCTGGGCCAAAGGCAGGCGCCAAACCGCTGCGCCACCCAGGGATCCCTTTTTTAAAGATTTTTATTTATTTATTTATTCATGATAGACAGAGAGAGAGAGAGAGAGAGAAAGAGAGAGGCAGAGACACAGGCAGAGGGAAAAGCAGGCTCCATACCCGGAGCCCGATGCGGGATCACACCCTGGGCCAAAGGCAGGCGCCAAACCACTGACCCACCCAGGGATCCCTAAGACGATATATTTATTATGTTTGCAACACACAAACATGCACAGAAAACCTGTATCATTTTTTACCTTCACAGGTATATCAGAAGCGTCCTCAAGTGAGAACGCACACACACTCTTAGTGACCACTCTCAACATATTTGATAGCCACGTGCTGAAGAAAAAGATAATTCAGAGGGAATTCTGCTTTGGACACCGGTAAATGCTACTGTACTTCACAGATTTTACTTGTTTCTTTTTCTCCCTTACAATCTTTCTCAAATTTAGAGTGAACTTTTCAGAACAAAAATCTCATAATGAAAAATAACTTCTCTGAAGAACGTCTTTTTTTTTTTTTTTTTTTTTTTTGGTTTCATTAGCTTTTTTTCCCCCATTCTCTTCCTAAACAATACAAGGAGTTCACAGGATTTATCCATCTAAGAATATTCTTAACTATTTTTAGTTTTAAAAACTTGAATATCAAACATATTGTGAAAATATTTGTCACACTCTTATTAAACACAGGCTGAGCAAGGGAATCGGGGCAGACTTCACTACACTCATGTTTCCAGAACTCAGTCATGCCCCAGGCATACATTATCGGTGCCTACCTGGATCTGCCTCCCAAAAATCTATCTAGAAGGAGATGGAATATGATCACAGGCCACTGAGACAGACTGATGCAAATCTGGTTCTGTGACCTGCTGGCGAGACACACAGGGCTGTGCCTGTCCACATTCTCTTCATCTTTAAGTAGGATCAGAAGACCTAACTGGAAGGGTTATCGTGAAGATTAAACGGATTAACAAATCCATGAAATGCTTTGGATATCACATAATAAAAACTGGCCATCACAAAGGAATGTTGGAAAACTGTTTCCATTCAGAATGGAAGAAAAATAAAATCATCCTTTCCCATTCCACAGCCACATTTCAAAATGTATATTTCTAAGGCATCACATGGAAGGTGGACAAAATAGACAGAGGGGATTATTAAGTACAAACGTTCAGTTATAAAATAAGTAAGTCATGGAAATAAAAAGTACAGCACAGAGAATATAGTTAGCATAGTCAACAGTATAATGTAGCAACACTGCATGGTGACAAATGGCAACCACACTTACGGTGAGCACTGAGTCATGCACAGAACTGCCATATCAGTAAGTTTGTTGTACACTTGAAACTAATATAACGTATGCTAATTACACTTCAATAAATTTTAAGAAAATCCAATTATGGCCTCCAGACCCTTAGTGGTGAGGCCTCTGGCCCCCTCTTCTCTGCCTGTCAACTCACACACCCATCTACATTAGCGTTCATATGCTGCACACACACTTCTCTGTTCTGTCGCCAACCTCAGTCCCTTCTTCTTAGTGATGACGATAAAACAGCCAAGGAAATACGCACACATTTAAAACTTGTTCAAGGTTGAAGAATATTAATATATGACTTTTATACTGAAATATACTCAAAGGTATAAACAGGGAAAACAACGATTCTAAGTGGGAGTTATAAAATAGCCCAGAAAAAGTGAATTAAAAAATGAAATCTACAAAGATGTCAAAAAAAATTATGCTATGTTAGAAATATTCGTTGAAATATTTGATACTAATATGCAATGTCTTATAAAACTAGACATGCACTTATTATAACACCTGGTAATTGCTGCCTCGATCATTTGTATCAGAAAAATAAAAACCTGTGTTCACTCAAAAACTTGTACACTAATATTCATAGCACCTTTATTTGTAATAGCCCAAATATGGAAATGATCGAAATGTCCCTCAGTTAAACATATTGGTACATCCATATCATGGGCTACCACTCACCAGAAAAAGGAAGTTAGCTACCGATACACATACAAACTTAGATAAATCTTGAAGGAATTGTGTTGAGTGAAAAAAGCCAATCTCAAAAGGTTATACACTGTATTATTCCATTTACATAAATTTTTGAGATGACAAAACTATGGAAATGGTGAGATTAGTGGTTGCAAAATGTAAGAAAGGAGGGTGCGAAAGAAGTGTTTGTGGCTATGAAAGGGTAGCCTGAGGCATTGTTGCGGTGGACTATTCTGTATCCAGACTGCGGTGGTGCGCACCTGAATCTGCACATGATAAAATCACATAAACAAAACAAACTCACAAGTACATGTAAAACTGATAAAGTTTGAATAAGGTCAGTGATTGTATCCTGGATTAACTGTATCTTGAAGGAAATAAAGATGGACTGAGTGCTATACTTCATATCTAACCAAAAACCAAGATGTGGTTCCTAAAATTACTACTAATCCGAGATTTCTCAGTAAACCCATTAGAAGGGAAAGCCAAGCCCGATGTATTCATCTGTTCAGTCAAAATTAACCTAAGATGAACAATCCACTTCTGTGTGTAAGATATAAAATGGAATCTGACTTTAGGACTTGTAAGCCGGAAGGCACATCCAAACCCTAAGGTGGAGGAAGAGCAGCTGATTTTGGTTGCCTCTAAACTATCAGATGTGGTATGAAAATGACCTCAGAATAATGCTGTATCTCTTTATTCTCACCATCTACGAGTGCTGACTCTGTCCCATAGCCATACGTGCTCCTACGCAGCATGGGAGTCACTGTTCGCAGGAGCTCAGTCGAGACACTTACGTAGGAAAGTAAGAGGCTCAGAGGCTTTAGATTAACCATATAGAGAGTGTCATAAATTCATCACTGCATCTCAGTTGTTTCCTAGATTTTCATTCTTGGAATTGGGGGGTAGAAGGAGGACCTCTATTTAATATTTACAAGTTTTCCCTTTATTTACTCAATTACAAATATATAGAAATAAGAAAATATAATTTTCTAAACTGAAAGAAAAAACTTCTGCCAAGCCACAAGGTAAACAAAATAGTGAAATGTTCTTCCCAATACATGTTTATAATAAATATAAAAAGGAATGAGAAGAGGCGCCAGGGTGGCTCAGGCGGCTAAGGGCCTGCCTTCAGCTCGGGTCATGGTCTCAGGGCCCTGGGATGGTGTCCCGCATTGGGCCCCCTGCTCAGCCGGGAGCCTGCTTCTCCCTCTGCCTCTGCCCCTCCCCCTGCTTGTGCTCGCCCACTTGTTCTCCCCTCTCTCTCAAATAAATAAATAACCTTTCAAAAATAAAAAAAGGAGGGATCCCTGGGTGGCGCAGCTGTTTGGCGCCTGCCTTTGACCCAGAGTGCGATCCTGGAGACCCGGGATCGAATCCCACGTCGGGCTCCCGGTGCATGGAGCCTGCTTCTCCCTCTGCCTGTGTCTCTGCCTCTCTCTCTCTCTGTGTGACTATCATAAATAATAAATAAAAATAAATAAATAAATAAAAATAAATAAATAAAAATAAAAAAAGGAATGAGAAAAATAGCATGATGTATTACAAGACACCAAGGAGAGGGTCTGATGGACCTGAAAAATAATACATTGATGTAAAAGAAACAAAAAATGAAATCCAAATCTAAAAATGTTCAGACTCGTCAAAGAAAAATCTATTGAAAGGGCACCTGGCTCAGTCAGCACTGCACATGACTCTTGACCTCAGGATTGTGAGTTCAAGTCTCATGTTGGGTGTGGAGCTTAGTTAAAAAAAAAAGAAAAGAAAGAAAGCAAAATCTATTGGAGATGGGTACATTCATATACCAAATTAATGGATTCATTTTGGGCTCTGTGCTTTTTATTTTGCCTTTGTCTTTTATCATGGCATAATTTATATCCCCAAATTATAAGGAACATTCCAAATAAGCTTTTTGGTGCTTATGAGCCAAATAAAAGGTCGTATTTCCCCTCTTCATTCCAAGCACACAGTCACACTTATTTTACTTGGTATTTTTCTATTCCAACTCTAGAAGATACCTCTACTCTGTGCTTTACACTTGGATCAATTCACTGTAATGAGAAGCCAAGGACAACAATGTAGAATGATTCCTGGTATATATCAATATGAATATCAACATGAATAATTAAGAAGGTAATCTGACACCTCCCTATCAAAATCATTAGATTTTAGGGGATCCTACACAAGATTCATGATTTACAAATTCAAATTTATGTCCTCTACTCCTTAAATCAGTGGACCTACACGTTGAAAGACTACATTTTCCCAAACAAAAATCACATTTGTATCACTATTTCTATTTTGCTGGTTTCTTAATCACTTGCCTTCTTTAATCTTTTCTCCAGCCTAAACAGATCATCTAATAAAAGCCTTAATAGATCAGTGAATAAGAACATGGACTACATATATAACCTCAATCTGGACTTACTCATCTACACCATATATTCAATCTACAGCTTTTGTCCCTGGAAAATAAGGAAAGCAAATTGAATCTTAGAGCACATTTTACATACTAAATGATTTAATATGTAGTAAGCCCTCAACATTGTACTTACCATACAGTAAGCCTCCAAATGTGATACAACAATGACAGAGACAATGCTGAAGGAGAAAAGAAGGCAGACAGAAGCTATTTTTCCCCAATTATTTCCTAGGAATTTTTTTAAAAAGATTATTTACTTATTTATTCATTAATTCATTCATAGAGACACAGAGGGAGGGGGGCAGAGATGCAGGCAGAGGGAGAAGCAGGCTCCATGCAGGGAGCCTAACATGGGACTTGATCCCGGGTCTCCGGGATCACGCCCTGGACTGAATACGATGCTAAACTGCTGAGCCACCTGGGCTGCCCTATTTCCTAGGAATTTATGTTCCAAATTAAAGTTTCTCCAAGTATTCTTTTTCACCTTGAGGATATTTCCAATATTTCAAGACTATTAAGTCAAAAAAATTCAGGATAAATACCATACTTGACACATAAAGTCCAATCTGGGGTGTTTTTTTATTCCTCAATGTAATACTAAGAACAAATCAGTAGAGGAGTGAAAAAATTACTTTTATGAGGCACAATGTGGCCCCACTGAAAGAGCATGACACTGGCAGTCAGGTGGTTGGGGCTCTAGCCGGTTTCTTCCTCTAATCTGAGTAATCAGAGCAAGTCACTTCCCTCTGCTAGGCTACATACTCTGTCCATTCCCCAAAGAGGAGCTCAGACTAGAAGATCTCTAAGAACCCTCAAGAATCAGCATTCTAGTTTTTTTGTGATGGAAAGGGAAAAAAGGTGTGGCATAAACACTAATGTAGTACAAAGATGGTACATCCAATATCTGGCTTTTTAAGTGTGCAGTGGCCAGACTCCAAGGAAAAACTAGGTATCCCTTAGAACAATTTCTAAGATCTACAGGACACCTGGAGAAAAGAAAAAGTCATGAAAATACTAATGATCAAACTTATATATCTTAATGTTAAATACTTTCAACTGGCACATACTTAACCCACAGTCTCAGATGTCAGTGCAGGCCTTACCTGAAAGTGTCTTTTGGTAAGAAACACACTGATGTCTCCACAAAGAAATGGCAGATCTCTCTCGATTCTGCAGTCCATTTAGTCTTTCTGCTAGCCCGCCTCTGTTCAATAATTATAATGTATTAAGTTAGTTAAAAGAAAAACTTCAGAAGAGTTGAAATATTTATATTTTATACTCTCCAACCAGAGACAAATAGATAAAACATACAAATTCTAACTTACTTGGCATCACGCTCTCTTCCTAGAGGCCCAATCCTCCTGGATCAGTAACCTTTTTAAAGATTTCTTAGAAGCTCAGTTTCTTGATTCTTAGAAATGCAAGCTACTCTGTCAGATCAATTTGACTTCCTTTCTATTCTTTGTTTATTTATCCCATAAACGTATACTGATGGTTTCCTGTTCTACCTAGCAAAGTGCTAGGGCCAGGGATGCAAAGAAGGCAATGAGCGATGCCATGGGGGAGCCTCACAAACTGCTTGGCAGACAGGGACAAAACATATAAATTAAAGTGCGGTCAGAATTGTAGTCAAGAATAACACCTGCAGGGCAGCCCGCATGGCTCAGCGGTTTATCGCCGCCTTCAGCCCAGGGTGTGATCCCAAGGTCCTGGAATTGAGTCTGACGTCAGGCTCCCTTCATGGAGCTCGCTTCTCCCTCTGCCTGTGTCTCTGCCTCTCTCTCTCTCCTCTCTGTGTTTCTCATGAATAAATAAAATCTTAAAAAAAAAAAAAAGAATAACACCTGCAAATGCTGATAGAGAACATTCAAATAGAATTTGTTGATGGGCTTATTAATTGGACCACAGAGACAACTGAGTATAAATCACAAGCACACAACAAAGATACTAACACTATAAAAATAAAACTTCCATGTATGGCAGGAAGATGATTCATAAAAATGGACATACTTCACAAAAACTCTTACCCATCTGTGAATTATACAATATTATACTATTATATATTATTATACTAATATATCAATTATATTATAACATATACTAATACTATATATAAATATATAATTATACACTGCTATATAATTACATTGTTATATATTATAAAATATGATATAACAAGTATATTTTATATTAAATTATATGTAGTTATAATAATGTATATTATTAAATCATATAAAATTATATATCTATTGATATGTATATCATAAATACATATGAACATATATTATACAGATATTTTTTGTTTTTTAAAATTTAAATCCAGGCAGCCCCAGTGGTTCAGTGGTTTAGTGCCATCTTCGGTCCAGGGCGTGATCCTGGAGACCCGGGATCAGGTCCCACGTTGGGCTCCCTGCATAGAGCCTGCTTCTCCCTCTGCCTGTGTCTCTGCCCCCCTCTCTCTCTCTGTGTCTCTCATGAATAAATAAAATTTTAAAAAAGTAAAATAAAATTTAAATCCAATTAATTAACATATAATGCATTATTGGTTTTAGAGGTAGGGGACAGCGATTCATCAGTCTTATATAATACCCAGTGCTCATTACATCATGTGCCCTCCTTAATGTGCATCACCCAGTTAGCCTACCCTTCCCCCCTCCAGCAACCCCTGGTTTGGCTCCAATGATTTAGAGTCTCCTAATGGTTTGCCTGTCTGATTTCGTCTTGTTTTATTTTTTCCTTTCTTCCTCAATGATCTTCTGTTTTGTTTCTTAAAGGCCACATATGACTGAGATCATATAATAATTGTCTTTCTCCATACAAATATTTTTGATTCAGTAAACTACCTAGGGTCAGAGAAGTCAGTAGCTCCTAATACATCTGTGCTCTCAAGAAAACTGAGGATCAGTTGTTAACCAACATTATGATTACATGCTACATAATTTATCAATATATATCAAACAATTATGTACTAGCCCATTGATCATTTCACTACATTATCTCATTTTATACTAAAAAGATACATTTATAAAGAAAGAACAGACATCAATAACTACTTCATAGATGATAAAATCAGAGCTTAGAGAGAGGTTAAGGAAATTCTCCAATATTATATAACTAGCTAGATGAAGAAATAAGTTGTTGAAACCAGAAAAGACCTACCACAGTGCCCAGCAATTAAATCTTCAAGAAATAGTAGTCACTGATCTTACTGATTTCATTATGATTTTTTACTTGTACACTATGCTTTTTCTAATGAAATGACTGAAAGATCTTATTTTTGTGCATATTATATATATTATCATACTACCTTTGTTTTTCTACAGTTATTTTCCTATAGGCACTATTATTTCTGAATATATATAAATATATGCACATATCATATATATTATAAACATATACATGCACAGTATATATAAATATACATATTTAAAATTCTCATAATCACAAATATGCCAAAGAGCCTGTACTGTACATATATGTCTATCTCTACTTAATATATGTGTCAGCTCTGCTTCATATCATTCTGTTTACAGAAAGTAACTCATTTATACTCCTCTAAACAACACTAGGTACCACTGTCATCCTCATTTTACACATGATAAACTGAGGCACTGAGAAAATAAACACCTATTCAAGGTGAGACATGTGCTAAGTGGTACACCTCGATGCACAACCAGGCAGTCTGGCTCCAGAGTTCATAAGCTTAGCCTCAATGGTATAGCTACTGCCTCTTACAGAGTACTACTTAAAAAGAAACTCATAATGAACACAAGAAAAAAAAGCAAAACATTGTATTCTTTGTACAATGATCTAGACAGTTATTTGTCAAATGTTGATTTTCAATCCCATGACTGTGAAGAAAAAAAAAGACAAAATGCAATCTGAAAGCAGTACATGGTTAAAGCCACATCCCCAAGTAAACTGTAGGAATTATGAGACAAAAAGTAAAAAGATAGAGTAAAAATAAATGCAGAACAGTTCTCTGCATGTGGGAATACCTAGAGCCATAAGATAGAATCCACATTTGAGCTTGCTTTTAGTCATCAGGAGTTGTACTGATGCTTCATAGAATATCTCTGCTCCAATCTGCCCAGAGAAATTCTCATGCAACAAACTTCAGAATGCAAACAGCAGGGGGACCTGGGGGGCTCAGTGGTTGAGCACCTGCCTTTGGCTCTAGTCATGATACGGGGCCCTGGGATCAAGTCCCATGTCGGGCTCCCTGCATGGAGCCTACTTCTCCCTCTGCCTGTGTCTCTCATGAATAAATAAATAAATAAAATGTTTAACAAAAAAGAATGGAAACATCATGACTTCAACAATCATAATTCTAGTAAAAACCTATACATTATTTTTTAAACATTTTATTTACTTATTTAAGAGAGAATGTGTGCAAGCAAGAGAACACCAGCAGGGGGAGCAGCAGAGGAGAAGCAGACTCCCCACTGAGCTGGGAGGCCGAGGTGGGGCTCGATCTCAGGACTCTTGAGCTGAAGAAAGCCGCTTAACCTACTGAGCCACCCCCGGCACCCCGTTTGCTCATTATTTTAAAAAGCCATGCAGGCAGTTCAAGAAGGTCCTGTTTGTATACATGCAAATGAACTTTTTAAAAAGTTCCATGAAGTATAACTGACAGATTTACTAAGATAATTAAAGCAGTAGTGATTTGATATATATACACAACGTGAAAGGACTCCTCCCATCTGGTTAACTAACAAATCCATTACTACACATATTAACTCTTCTCTGTGTGTATGACAACACTTAAACTCTACTCTCTTAGCAAATTTCAATTGTATAATAAAATGTTAACATCAATCACTATATTTTATTTTCACACTAACAGTTTCTTTTGTTCTTCAATCTGAAAAAGCTTATCAAAGCACAAAGGTAGTAGCTCTTACTGTATTTTACTTTAAATCCTCAGAACTTATTCATCTTATACCTGGTACCCTTTTACCTCCATGTATACACAACTGGTATTGGCAACCACGTTATTACTCTGTTTCTAGGAGTTTGACTTCTTTTTTTGTTTTTAGATATCACTTGTAAGTAATACCATGCAGTACTTGTCGTACTTGTCTGTCTTATTTCACTTTGCATAATGCCTTGAAGGTCCATCTATGTTGTCACAAATGGCAGGACTTCCACCTTTCTCGTGGCCATATAATACTCCTGTGTGTGTGTGTGTGTGTGTGTGTGTGTACACAACACATCTTATCCATTTATACACTGGCTGAGATTATGGTGTTTCCACATATTAACTATTTTGAATAATACCACAATAAGCAGGGAGTGCAAATATCTCTTTGATATCCTGTTTTCATTTCTAATGGATTTATTACTGAACAGAGAAATGATGGGTCATAGGATAGTTCTATATTTAATTTTTTTTTTTTAGAAACCTCCATAACTGTTTTCCATTGTGGCCATACCAATTTACATACCAACCAACAGTGAACATTAGTTTCTCTTTTCTCCACATCACCACCAGCACTTGTTACCTTTTGTCTTTTTTTTTCCCCTAAGGATTTATTTATTTATTTTACAGAGAGAGCGCATGCACACGCGAGAGCAGTAGGAGGGACGGGGAGAAAGAAGCAGGCTACCCACTGACTGTGGAGCCCAAGAAAGGTTTGATCTCACAACCCTGAGATCATGACCTGAGCTGAAATCAAGAGTCAGCTGCTCAACAGACTGAGCCATCCAGATGCCCCATTTTCTTGTCTTTTTGATGATAACCATTCTAACAGGTTATGAATGTGGACTTACATTACCCCAATGATTACTGATGTAGAGCACTTTTTCATGTACCTGTTGGCCACTTGTCAATCTTCTTTGGAGAAGTATCTATTCAGTTCTTCTGCCCATTTTTAATTGAATTGTTTGGTTTTCTGTTATTGAGCTGTATGCATTATGTATTTTAGATATCAATCTTTTAACGGACATATGATTTGCAAATATTTTCTCCCTTTCAGAAAAACGCCTTTTTCACTGTATCAGTGGTTTCCTTTTTTTGGTGCAGAAGCTTTTCAGTTTGATGTAGTCCCACTACATAGATCATTGCCAAGATCTATGTCATGGAACTTACCCCCATGTCTTTATCTAAGAGTTTTATGGTTTTGGATCCTTAAATTCAAATCTTTGATATGTTTTGAGTCATTTTTTGTGTATTGTATAAGATCGTAGTCTAGTTTCATTCTTTTGCATGTGGCTGTCCAGTTTTCCCAAAACCATTTATTGAAGAGACTGTCCTTTCCCGATTGTATATTCTTGGTTCCTTTGTCACAAAGAAATTGATCATATATATGGGTTTATCTCCAGACTTTCCATTATGTTCTATTGAAATGTTTGTCTGTTTTTTTATACCAATACCATACTGCTTTGATTGCTACGGCTTTGTAGTACAGATTAAAGCCAGGAAGTGTGTCGCCTTGGTTTCAAAACAAAAACAAAAACAAAAGCCAAAAGATTGTTTTGGCTGTTTGAAGTCTTTAGTGGTTCCATGAAAATTTTAAATTTGTTCTATTTCTATAAAAAATGCAATTGAAATTTTGATAGGGGTTGCACCAAATCTGTAGATGGCTTTGGGCAGTATTAACATAACTAACAATATTAATTCAGCCAATCAATGAGCACATTTATTTTTGTCTTCCACGATTTCTTTCATCAGTGTCTTATACTTTTCAGTGTACAGTGCTTTTGCCTCCTGGGTGAAATTTCTTCATGACCTGACCCTAAGGGGGACAAAAACCACTGAGCCACCCAGGTGCCCTATTCTGAGTTATTTTATGTTACCAGCATATATATGTTATAAGCATATATAGTGAACAGACATGAATTGACTCATCATTCTACATCCATCCCACTAGACTCTGTAATCCTTATGCTTGTCCCTCCGCTCCTATGGGCTCTTGTCCCCTGGTTCCCCTCCTCTACTTGCATCCTGGAAACTGACAGAACAATTATCCTACTTTGTTCCCACAGAGTCTTCCTCATTATTCTCTGAATAGGCCTCATCTTTCCTCTCATATCTCTTTGAACCAAAGATCCCTTTCAGCCACTAGCAGCTAATCTCAGTATCTCAATTCTCAACTCAAATCCCAGTCACAGTACAGTCCTTACTCCTTATGTCTTGGGAACTCCTTGAGCCATGGGTCCCTTGCTTCCTCCCCTGCTAGTTCACTAACATTGCCATTGAGTTCTCAGTATGCACTGTACCTGCCCTTTCTTGACATAAATATTTCCTAAACAGACCCAAACCTGTGTTTTTCACTGTGACATTTACTTTTTCTACTGAACTCCTTTTTCCATGAAACTCTCTACTAAGTTTGCTTTTATGGCACTCCTTCCCACTTTCAATGTTCACTGAAATTTTATTTTCAGTCAAGTCAAGGCAAGATGGCGGAAGAGTTGGGGTCCTCAACTCATCTGGTCCCACAAACTTACCAAGATAACTTTCAAAACACACTGAACACCTATGAATTAGACCTAAGATGTAAAAAGGGAAGAGCTGGAATGCTACAGAAAGAAAAGTTTTCACTTCTGACAAGGTAGGAAGGCAGAAAAAATAAAATAAATGAAGTGGGGGGAGGGGAACCCCAATGAGCCAGGCGAAAGTGGAGCCAGGAAAGCCTCCAGGGCATAAAAGCCCAGCCCTGAACAAGCAGGAACTTTAAAAATCCCGCACCTGAGTCTTCCCTGACTGAAAAGTGCTTAGCACGCAAGTAGGACAGAATTGCAGGAGGGGCAGTGAAGCCTCAATCATTCCCAGAGACACTATAAGAGTAGGGGTATTTGTGGTCGAAGTTGGGTCTTTATAAAAGGTTTGCTGGTTTATATAAATTTGGAGGTGAGCATCTTCTAACATACAGAAAATACACTCAGAACCAATAGGATAACCCTCTAGGTTATCACCACTCCCATTTTTTCCTCTTCCTTTTTTTTTTTTTTTATTTTCACTATTTTATTTTAAATTTTGTTTATCAATTTAGTAGTCCATTTGTTTTATTATGTTCTTCTTTATCTTTTATTTTCTGGTCTCTGAGCTCCTTGAAATCGTCTAGGGTGTAATTTACTTAGGTCATGGCTGATATGTTTGACTGCTCGCTCATAGAGCCACTCTACATTGGACAAAACAACTAGAAGGAAGAATTTAACACAAAAGTAAACCAGAGGCAATTCTCTCAGAATTACTGAATGGGGATTTAAACACGAGCTCAGAAATTCAATTCAGAAGCACAATTATAAAGTTACTGGAGGCTCTGAAAAAAGCATAAAGGGCTCCAGAGACTTTGTTACTACAGAACTGAGATCTAATCAGGCTGAAATTAAACATACTTTAACTTAGATGCAGTCTAAACTGGATACTCTAGGGCCACCCAGGTGGCCCAGCGGTTTAGAGCCGCCTTCAGCCCAGGGTGTGATCCTGGAGACCTGGTACTGAGTCCCATGTTGGGCTCCCTGCATGGAGCCTGCTTCTCCCTCTGCCTGTGTCTCTGCCTCTCTCCCTCTCTCTCTTTCTCTCTCTCTCTGTCTCTGATGAATAAATAAATAAAATCTTTAAAAAAATAAAAAATAATAAACTGGATACTCTAACTGCTAGGGTTGATGAGGTGGAAGAAAGACTGAGTGACATAGAAGACAAGGTGATGGAAAGGAAGCTGAGGAAAATAACAAACAAAAAAATTAAGAGCCCATGAGGAAAGGCTTAGGGAAATAAACGATAGCTTCAGAACGTAGGATATTCATCTTATTGGGATTCCAGAAGAAGCTGAGAGAGAGAGAGGACCACAAAGTGTATTTGATCAAATCATAGCTGATAATTCCCCTGATTTGGGGAAGGAAGCAGGCATGCAGATCCAGGAGACAGAGAGGACCCCCCCCAAAAAAATCAATAAACACCATTCAACACCTTGACATTTAACAGTGAAACTTCCAAATTTCAAAGATAAAGAGAAAATTCTTAAAGCAGTTCGAGACAAGAGATCCCTAACTTATATGGGGAGAAATAACAGATTAACAGCAGACCTCTCCACAGAGACCTAGCAGGCCAGAAAGGGCTGACAGGATATATTCAGGGTCCTAAATGAGAAGAACATGCAGCCAAGAATACTATACACAGCAAGGTTCTCATTCAGAATAGAAGGAGAGATAAAGAGCTTCCAGGATAAGCAGAAACTGAAAGAATATATGACCACTAAACCAGCCCTGCAGGAAATATTAAGGGGGACCCTGTAAAAGAAAGAGGGAGCACAAGGAAACAATTCACACAGTCAGGAACTGAATAGGTATTATGATGACACTAAATTCATATCTTTCCATAGTTACTCTGAATATGAATGGGCTTAATGATCCCATCAAAAGACAAAGGGTTTCAGACTGGATAAAAAAAGGAAGACCCATCTACATGCTGTCTACAGGAGACTCATTTTTGACCTAAGAACACCTCCAGCCTGAAAATGAAGGGATGGAGAACCATTTACCCTTCAAATGGTCCTCCAAAGAAAGCTGTGGTAGCAATCCTCCTATAAATTAAAGTTTATCCCAAAGACTGTAGTAAGAGATGAAGAGGGACACTAGATTATATTCAAAGGGTCTGTCCAACAAGAGGACCTAACAATCATGGATATTTATGCTCCAAATGTGGGAGCTGCCAAGTGTATCAACCAATTAATAATACTGGGAGACTTCAACATGGCAATTTCTGCAAATGACAGATCTTCTAAGCAGAATATCACCAAAGAAACAAGGGCCTTGAATGATACACTGGACCAAATAGATTTCACAGATATATACAGAACTTTTCATCCAAATACACATTCTTCTCAAGTGCATATGGAACTTTCTCCAAAACAGACCACATATTGGGTCACAAATCAGGTCTCAACCAATACCAAAAGATTGGGATTGTCCCCTGCATATTTTAAGACCACAGTGCTTTGAAACTGGAACTCAATCATAAGAAGAAATTTGGAAGAAACTCAAACACATGGAGGTTAAAGAGCATCGTACTAAAACATGAATGGATCAACCAGGAAAATAGAGAAGAATTTAAAAGATTCATGGAAACTAATGAAAACGAAAATACAACTGTTCAAAATCTTTGGGATACAGCAAAAGCGGTCCTCAGAGGGAAATACATCACAATACAAGCCTCCCTCAAATACTTGGAAGAAACTCAAATACACAAGCTAACCTCTCAACTAAAGGAACCAGAGAAAGAACGGCAAATAAAGCCCAAAACAAGCAGAAGAGAGATAATAAAGATTCGAGCAGAACTCCATGAAATAGAGACCAGAAGAACTGTAGAATAGACTGACAAAACCAGGAACTGGTTTTGAAAGATTAATAAAATAGATAAACCCCTATCCAGCCTTATTAAAAAGGAAAAGATTCAAATTAATAAAAACACGAACAAAAGGGGAGAGATTACAACCAATACCAAGGAAATACATATGCTTTTAAAAAACATATTAAGAGCAACTGTATGCCAAATAATTAAGCAATCTAGAAGAAATGGATGCATTTCTAGAAAGCCACAAATTACCAAAACTGGAACAAGAAGAAAAAGAAAACCCGAACAGGCCAATAACCAGGGAGGAACTTGAAGCAGTCATCAAAAATCTCCCAAGACACAAAAGTCCAGGGCCAGATGGCTTCCCAGGGGAATTCTATCAAACGTTTATAGAAGAAACAATACCTATTCTACTAAAGCTATTCTGAAGGATAGAAAGGGATGGAATACTTCCAAACCCATTTTATGAGGCCAAGCTTAACTTGATCCCAAAACCAGACAGAGACCCCAACAAAAAGGAGAATTATAGACCAATATCCTTGATGAACACAGATGCAAGAATTCTCACCAAGATACTAGCCAATAGGATCCAACAGTACATTAAGAAGATTATTCACCATAACCAAGTAGGATTTATACCCAGGCTGCAAGAGTGGTTCAACAGTCGTACAATGTGATAGATCACATCAACAAGGGAAAAAAACAACAACCACAGGATCCTCTCAATAGCTGCAGAGAAAGCATTTGACAAAATGCAGAATCCATTCCTAATCAAAACTCTTCAGAATGTAGGGATAGAGGGAACATTCCTCAGCATCTTAAAAACCATATATGAAAAGCCCACAACAAATATCACTCTCAGTGGGGAAACGCTGGGAGCCTTTCCCCCAAGATCAGGAACAAGACAGGGATGTCCACTCTCACCACTGCTATTCAACATAGTACTAGAAGTCCCAGCCTCAGCAATCAGACAACAAAAGGAAATAAAAGGCATTCAAATTGGGAAAGAAGAAGTCAAAGTCTCCCTCTTCGCAGATGACATGATACTATACAGAGAAAACCCAAAGACTCCACCCCAAGATTGCTAGAACTCATATAGCAATTCGGCAGTGTGGCATGAGACAAAATCAATGCCCAGAAATCAGTGGCATTTTTGTACACTGAGACTGAAGAAAGAGAAATTAAGGAGTCAATCCCATTTACAATTGTACCGAAAAGCATAAGATACTTAGGAATAAACCTAACCAAAGAGATAAATGATCTATACCCTAAAAACTACAGAACACTTCTGAAAGAAATTAAGGAAGACACAAAGAGATGGAAAAACATTCCATGCTCATGGATTGGAAGAATAAATATTGTGAAAATGTCTATGCTACCCAGGGCAGTTTACACGTTCAATGCAATCCCTATCAAGATACCATGGACTTTCTCACAGAGTTGGAACAAATCATCTTAAGATTTGTGTGGAATCAGAAAAGACCCTGAATAGCCAGAGGAATGTTGAAAAAGAAAACCAGAGCTGGGGGCCTCACAATGCTGGATTTCACGTTGTGCTACAAAGCTGTGGTCATCAAGACAGTGTGGTACTGGCACAAACACAGACATATAGATCAATGGAACAGAATAGAGAATCCAGAAATGGGCCCTCAACTCTATGGTCAACTAATATTTGACAAAGCAGGAAAGACTATCCACTGAAAAAAGTACAGTCTCTTCAATAAATGGTGCTGGGAACATTGGACATCCACATGCAGAGGAATGAAACTAGACCATTCTCTTACACCAGACACCAAGATACACTCAAAATGGATGGAAGATCTAAATGTGAGACAAGATTCAATCAAAATTCTAGAGGAGAACCCAGGCAACACCCTTTTTGAACTTGGCCACAGCAACTTCCTTCAAGATACACCTATGAAGACCAGAGAAACAAAAGGAAAAATGAAATCTTGGGACTTAAGATAAAAAGCTTCTGCACAGCAAAAGAAAGAGTCAACAAAACTAAAAGACAACCTACAGATGGGAGAAGATATTTACAAATGATGTATCAGATAAAGGGCTAGTATCCAAGATCTATAAAGAACTTATTAAACTCAACAGCAAAGAAACAAACAATCCAATCATGAAATGGGCAAAAGGCATGAACAGAAATCTCACAGAGGAAGACCTAGACATGGCCAACATGCACATGAGAAAATGCTCCGCGTCACTGGCCATCAGGGAAATACAAATCAAAACCATCATGAGATCCCACCTCACACCAGTGAGAATGGTGAAAATTAACAAGGCAAGAAACAACAAATGCTGGAGAGAATGTGGAGAAAGGGGAACCCTCTTGCCCTGTTGGTGGGAATGTGAACTCGTACACCCACTCTTAAAAACTGTGTGGAGTTTCGTCAAAGAGTTAAAAATAGGGCTACCCCATGACCCAGGAATTGCCCTGCTGAGGATTTACCCCAAAGATACAGATGCAGTGAAACATCGGGACACCTGCACCCCAATGTTCACAGCAGCAATGTCCACAATAGTCACACTGTGGAAGGAGCCCCGGTGGCCATCGAGAGTAAATGGATAAAGAAGCTGTGGTTTATGTATACAATGGAATATTACTCAGCCATCAGGAAGGATGAATACCCACCATCTGCTTCGATATGGATGGAACTGGAGGGTATCATGCTGAGTGAAGTAAGTCAATTGGAGAAGGACAAACATTATATGGCCTCACTCATATGGGGAATATAAGAAACAGTGAAAGGGATTATAGGGGAAAGGAGGAGAACTGAGTGGGAAAAATTAGAGAGGGAGACAAACCATGAGAGACTCCTAACTCAGAAATGAACAAAGGGTTGCAGAAGGGGAAGTGGGGGGGGGGTTGGGGTGACTGGGTGATGGGCACTGAGGGGGGCACTTGATGGGATGAGCACTAGGTATTATACTATATGCTGGCAATCTGAATTTAAAAAAAAAAAGAAATTTTGTTTTCATTGCTTTGTTCTAATTTAAAACAAAAGAGACCATGTATTACACAGGGCTGGGACATGGCTCTTATAAAGGCATACACCAAGCCTCTTCACACATCCTGGTCGACCCTCCATGCCCTAGCCCTAGTCAATATTCATATACATACTGAAGAATACAGATAGTTTCCTATCTGTGCATCTTTGCTCTTTTTTTTTTTTAATAGTATTTTATTTATTTATTCATGACAGACATAGAGAGAGGCAGAGATACAGCCAGAGGGAGAAGTAGGCTCCCTGCGGGGAGCCCCATGTGGGACTGGATCCTGAGACTCCAGGATCACACCCTGAGCCAAAGGCAGATGCCCAACCACTGAGCTACCCAGGAATCCCTCTTTGCTCTTTCATGTATCTTTGCATTTGCTAGTGTTCCGTTGGACAATCTCTATAACCACATTTGTAAAAATAATCTATAATTTCTTATCGAAGTTACAATTCTATGCTGTCAATTTTCCTCGCCAGGTAAACCAGTTAATAATTTTTAAATTAATATCTTAGATATTTGGATTTTTAAAGTAAAAACTTTTATTTTGTTTTGTATATTTTTATTGGAGTTCGATTTGCCAACATATAACACCCAGTTCTCATCCCATCAAGTGCCCCCCTCAGTGCCCGTCACCCAGTCACCCCATCCCTCCACCCACCTCCCCTTCCACTACCCCTTGTTCGTTTCCCAGTTAGTAGTCTCTCATGTTCTGTCTGCTTTAATATTTCCCACTCATTCTCTCTCCTTTCCTCTATAATCCCTTTCACTATTTTTTATATCCTCCGTATGTATGAACAACTTTTTTTTTAAAAAAAGATATTTTAAAAAGGTATAATTTAACCTTAGAAGCTTCTTCTTCTTTGCCAATGTTTCTGGAGTCCTGGGAAACTTCTGTTTCTGGGGTGTGTACAAAATGGTCTCTGCAGATTTCACCCTCTGCTTCACTGGTTTCTCCATCATCTGTCTATTATCAGATCCAAAATCTGTATGTTGTTTGGGAGAGGATTCTGAATCAATAAAGAAGACATTCTCTGAGTCATCCTCTTTTTCACTATCTGATGAGTATTCCAAAATTTCTGTATTACTCTGAAAAAGATTAGGAGAAAATGCAATTAAATTTGGAGAACTATAAGCATTTATTCCATTCTCTTCTGGTTATATTCACTTAAATAACTTTGTAAATCGATATTTGTAGGTGAAACTTTTATTTTGAAATTACTACAACAGGTACTATTTAAGAATATGAGTCATTACCTCTTTTTCCAAACATTTCCTAAAATGTTTCTTACTTTCTCCTACTCAAATTTCCAACTCAGAAATTTTCTTTGAAAACTGAATTATAAAACAGGAGATCATACTTCATAGTGAATCCTGGACTGAAGAATCAAACCTTTTACTGTGATGTCTTCTGTCTTTATTTAAACACACACTAAAATGTATAAGTGTATAAGTGGTAGGTATTTTGTTTTCCCATTACATGGTTTTGTAGATTAGTCCCATTTTGTTCGAACATCAGCAACAATTTATCCTTCAACATCCTAATTTTACAGTGTATTAGTAAGCTCTTCAAATTTAATAGCTACGCAAAATTTTAAATTTACTGAATAAAAATAGTCTATTTAGTTGAAATGGATCTTCTGTACCCACTCAATTTGTCATGTAGGCACGGAATCCCTCTGAGGAGCCCTGTATATTTTGATGGATCAGCATGGACTATGTATCTGGCACTGTAGCAGACATCTGGCTAAAGAGAGTCAAGAGTATACAAATGTATGAGATTACTGCTGGTAGTTACACATGTGTGTGTTTGAACTGGTGTGTGACTGTGCAGGGTAGCACTAGAGTTTTCATCATTTGCTAATCTACATAAGACAAAAAGTTTATTACTTTTGACCTTTTCTGAGGATTTTATAGTTAAATTCTTTTTAAGAGCTTAAAAAAGGACATCACTCACTCCCACATCTCCAAAAAACTGCCTGCGTATTCACCTGTTACTATGCACAGTTAAAATAAGAAAAAGTAAATGAAAAAGTTTCTCAAACAAAGAGTTTATTCCACTATATTTTTCACAATCTCATTTACATGCTTAAATTACTGCAGGTAGCTGATAAGCCCTTAATAAGCACTGGACTCATGTGTTTTCCCCACAACACAAAATCTGAGTAAATGTTAACAATAGGTCATAAAAAGAACCAAACCAGTTTAGACTGAAAATTAAGTTGCTTGATACTACAAATTTATATATATACATCACTTTAAAACTCCAAATCCAATTCATCTTTTTGTTATGAAAAGTCTTTTCTTTTAGTACCCTAAAGTTTGCACTTCATCCTAGAGCAGGGTTTCTCAATCTCAGCACTACTGCCACTTGGGGCTGGATAATGTGGTAGGAAGTCTCCTGTGCAGCATCCCCAGCAACTACCCACTAGATGATAACATCATGGTCTCACCAGTAATAACTATCAAAAATGTCTTAAGACACTGCTAATTGCCCTGGGAGAAAAAATCACCCCTAAGTATGAACCACTACCCTAGAAAAATGTCTGCAAATAACCAACCACATTTAGCCTGTGCTGGAGACTCACATCCAGAAGCAAAGGGGACACAGCACTTCACAGGGATGGAGAAGTCAGAATGAAATGCAGTAGGAACCCCTTCTCTGCAGGGGAATATTCCTAGGCCCTCAGTGGATGCCTGTAACTACAGACAGACTATGTTTTTTCATATACATACATACCAATAATAAAACTTGACATATAAATTAGGCACAGTAAGAGATTAATGATAACTAGTAATAAAATAGAATTATAATACATTGTCATGAAATTTATGTGAATGTAGTCTTTCTCTCAAGCTCTTATTGTCCTCTACTCACCTTTCTTGTGATAAAATGCCTACTTGATGAGATGAAGTGAGGTAAATGATATAGCCATATGATGTAGTATTAGGCTACAGTGACCTTCTGATGATAAGTCAGAAGGATCTTCTGCTTCCAGACTGTGGCTCACCCCAGGTAAACAGACCCATGGAAAGCAAAACCACAGGTAAGGGAGACTACTATAGTTATGAAACAATGTGGTAGAAGTATTGTAACCAAAGTATTGCTCAGGCTCCATGGGGAACATGTAAGAGGAACAAAAAAAATCCAGGTGGGGGCACAGGGAGAAGAGAAGAACCGCCACTTAAGGCTGAGTGCTAAGTGTAAGTTGATGAGTCAAAGAGAAGAGCAAGTACATTCCATGGAAAAGGAACAGGAGGAGTATGAATAGGAGGCCAGAGAGCACAGAACACAGGCAGGAAAATCTGTAAGGAGCAGCAAGAGAGAAGGCTGTTTGAGGAGCTTGCAAACCACAGCAGGCATTTGGCTTTATTCTGAGGCAGGGGGAGAATCACTGGTAGTTGCCACAAGGGCTAACAAAATCAGATATTAATAGGGAATGATCAACCAAACCATATTCTGACAATAGACTCTAAGATGCAAGAGAAAAGGTACCAAAGACTGCCAGCAGGAAAGCAGCTAGGTAGAGCATCCTCATCATCAAAGTAGAACAAAAGAGGATGTGAGTGGGAGTAAGAATAAGAGAGGTAGACTTGAAAGAAAATGAGGGAAGAGATGTGAGCACACTTGAGGATTCTCACATGTGAGAAAGGAGAGTAAAGGCTGACTCAAAGAAGACCCCAAGCATCTGTTTGGGCAATGAGAAAAGTGTGCTCACCTAGAAAGGGAATTTGAGAAATAATCTGTAGACACGTAGTTGCTAATATAAATTTGGTTTTGGAAAAAAAAAATTGGTTTTGATATGTTAATGTTCCAATGCCAATGGAATAGCCAAGGTAAAAGTGGCTCATAGGCATAGCTTTATGGGACTGGAGTTTTCATCAAGTGATATGGAATAGAGATATAACTTCAGCAATCATCAAAACAGAAACTGTGCATTAAAGTATGTGGTTGGAAAAGACCATTCCTCTAAATTCTGTAAAACTGAGAAAAAAGAAGGTCCAAGCTGGAACTGTGGGAATACCATTGATACTTAAGTTCTATTCAGGTGAGAAGAGACAGAAAAGTGTTTTGGATTTAAGAAAAAAGAGATTGCACAGCTATAAGAAAACTATGGGACTTTGGAAATAGTGTGCTATGAAGAATATCTGATGCAAAATGGTCCAGCCACTTTGGTAGACAGTTGACAGTTTCCTACAAAACTAAATATATACAACACAATCCAGCAATCACATTCCTTGGTATTTACCCAAGGGAGCTGAAAACTTATGTCCACATAAATACCTGTATACAGATGTTTAGATCAATTACTCCTAACTACCAAAACATGGAAGCCACCAAGGTGTCTTTCGGTGAGCAAATGAATAAACTGTGGTACATTCACACAATGGAACTGTATTCAGAGCCATAGAGAAGAGAGTTATCCCTGAAAAGTCATGAAGAACTTCAAGTGCA
Source organism: Canis lupus dingo (assembly GCF_003254725.2). Taxonomy (NCBI): domain Eukaryota; kingdom Metazoa; phylum Chordata; class Mammalia; order Carnivora; family Canidae; genus Canis; species Canis lupus. The sequence continues at coordinate 465,668 of NC_064277.1, forward strand.
CATGACTAAGTGAAAGAAGCCAAACTTCACACAGAAGTGGGTACGTACTGTGTGATTCCAACCATATTACATTCTGGAAACAACAAAACTATGAAGACAACAAAAAGATTGGTGGTTGCCAGCAGTGATGGGAGAACGATGGATGGGCAGAGGACTCTCTGATGTGGAAATACTGTGTACAATGATAAACACATGTCATTATGCATTTGTCCAAACCCACAGAATGGATAATACCAAGAGGAAACCTTCACATACACTACTGACTTTGGATGATTATGACACACCAGTGTGGGTTCATCAATTATAACAAATGTACCATTCTGGGAAGTGATGCTGATAATGGGGGAGGCTATACATATGCGTCAGGGCAAGGAGTATATGGTAAATCTCTAGACCTTCCTCTCAATTTTACCGAAAATCTAAAACTGTTCTAAAAACATAAACCCCAAAAACAAAAATAGGTTTAAATGGAAAGGAAAGTGAAAATAAGAGACCTGATAATCCTTTCAGGAAGCTTGGAAATGACACCCGGGTGGCTCAGCGGTTGAGCATCTGCTTTCAGCTCAGGATGTGATCCCGGAGTCCTGGGATCAAGTCTCACATCGGGCTCCTTGCAGGGAGCCTGCTTCTCCCTCTGCCTGTGCCTCTGCCTCTCTGTCTCTCATGAATAAATAAATATTTACAAAACAAAGAAAAAATAGAAAAGGCAGCATACAAAGACACATTTGCTCAGCCAAGCACAATTCATATGACAGAGTTGAAGTTAAATCATGAAAATAAAAGTGTACTCCAGAGTCTAGTGTATTTTCTAATTACAACCACAAAATTTAAATGAATTTCCTCAAGGAAGAATTTAATAGAGTTAATACTGGTAAGATTTACTAGAAATTTAGATAGTACTTTGGAATTTCTTGGCAGCATGACAATCAATTTTAGGTACTTGGTTTGGGCAGCCACAACTTTAATGAAAATTAGCTGATATACAAGAATATACTGAATGCCTACCACTCACATGCTCCCTAAGCTCCTGTAGCTAATACAAGGAAATCTTTCTATTTTCATTCCCACATACTTATAATCGATTTCAAAACTGAAACAAGTAAAAACTAAAATAAAAATACAAAGCAATATATAGATAATTCCAGACACATTGGATATACAGCAGATATAGGAGTGGAGAAGAAAGATCACTTGGGGCAGTCTAGCCTAAAAAATCTTTAACCGATAAAGGCAGCATTTGACCTCAACATTGTCTCTTACTCAGCCCTGCCCCTCACTAGCTGGTTACCTTAGGCAATTTACTACTTAACTTCTCTATGCCTTTGTTTCCTCACCTATAAATTGGAGCTATAATAATGCTTAACACATTAAGCATTTAGCTAATGTTAGCTATTATTTTTAGCCCATAGAAGTAGTTAAAGCAAGCATTTGGTTTTAAATTTAAAATATTTTTAACTTTGCACTTTATTTTCTGGAAAGTTTTTTTTTCCCTTCATTTGTAAGATCTCTATATCAAGAGGAACACAACAAATAATGTCTTTAGCGGTCAAAGATACAAACAATGCCTTAACCAGTAGAACTACTCATATACTCTTCACATAGGCATTTCTAAGAGTAAACAAAAAGGATTAACAAGCACCTTTAGGAAAAGAGAACTAAAAACTATCACTTTAGCATATTGTATTTTAGAACTCTCCTTGAGCCCATAATCCTTGAACAATGTGTAGGAAGTCTCTCCACATGGACACAGAAAGGAAATAAAGCTAACCAGACACCACCAGTTTTGGCCCAAGCCTGAGAGTAAAGAGCACATATTCTTTCAGAAAGGATGGTGTGTGCATAAACACACATATGTGTCTGAGCGTGTGCATGCACGTGTGTGCAGAGCTGCATGTGTGCCTGGCACTGGGAGAAGGGGAAAAGTCACAGGGAGGTCAGAGAAGCCTGTAGTTCATGTGGTTGTTTACATTTCACCTTTATATCACAGGATCGGATTAAACAAAGAAGGGCTATGAGCTTGGGAACAAGAAAGATGGTTTTGAATTGCACTTTGGCTATTTGTTTTGTGACTTTGCATAAGTAATTTCACAGACTCTACCATTTCTTAGTTTAAGCATCCAAAAATGCAAAATTCTTTTAGAAATATTTCAACAATTAGAGATAATGACTATTTATTATACTTACTTATTTCAAACATATGGAAAAGCATAAAGATATAAAAAATAAATACACTCATCGCCCTATCACCCTATGTCAAGTATTTACAGGATGTAAATTTCTCTTCACAGTTTCTTTTAAATGATGCAACTGAAATTTTATGTATCCCTTCTTGTTTCTGTTTTCCTCCTTCCTAAAAGTAAATCTCTCCTGCACTCCGCATTCCATTAGTCTTGTTTTATCACAAACACACATATATAAAATGTATAGTATTACTTTGTAAGCTTTTACATTTTATATAAAGTTATAAAATAGTGTCCTTGAACACAGATCTGAATGACCTATTATCAATATTCTGTTTTTTCTATTTATCCATGTTCACACATGTAGTTCTATTTCAGTGCTGCCCAATACAAGAAAACATAAGAAATTTAAAAATTTTTAGTAACCACATTAAGAAAATAAAAAGAAACAGATGAAATTATGATAATATATTTTATTTAACCAAACATATCACAGGATTACTATTTCTTGTCTGAGCTCTCACTAGAATCACCTTTAGAAGCTCCCTCACTGTAACTCAAAACACATTACCCAGGTGCAAAGCCAATGCCACACCTTAAGGTATTTGTTACAGCAGAACCCCACTTCTGGGTACCAATTACCAGCTCATGCTGCCATGAGAAAATACCACAGACTAGGTGGCTTTAAAAATAGATACTGAGATCTGTGGAGACTGAGGAGTCCAAGTCAGTTTGGTTGCGGTTGAGAGCTCTTCCCAGCTTGCAGATGGCCACTTTCTTGCTATGTCTTCTACTGTACCTTTAGTTTCTATATCATTTATTTTTGCTCTAAATTTTATTATTTTCCTTTCCTTCTGGTTTTAGGTTTTGTTTGTTGTTCTTTTTCTAGCTACGTTAGGTATAAGGTTATTTAACTGAGTTTTTTCTTGCTTCATGAGGTAAGCCTGTATTGCTACAAACTTCCCTCTTAGAAACATTTTTTGCTACAGCCCTACCTCCAGATTAGGTTTTGGACCATTTTGGGTTTTCTGGTTTAGGTTATGTTTTTTAAAGATTATTATTTTTCCTTCCTTCCTTCCTTCCTTCCTTCCTTCCTTCCTTCCTTCCTTCCTTCCTTCCTTCCTTCCTACCTTCCTTCCTTCCTCATTCATTCATTCATTCATTCATTCATTCATTCATCGTGGAGAGGAGCTAAGGGAGAAGGAGACAATCTCAAGCAGACTCCACATTGGGCATGAAGCCTGAAGCAGGACTCAATTTCATGACCCTGAGATCACAACCTGAACTGAAACCAAGAGTCAGTTGCCCAACCAACTGTGCCACCCAGGTGCACCAGTACCATCAACATTATATTTTCACTTGTTTCCATGTACTATTTCTTCCTTTATTTCCTGTTTGACTTGTTCATGGTTTAGTAGAATTATTATTTATCCTCCATATATTTGGGTTTTTATACATTTTTTTCTTGTGATTGATTTTATAGTTTCCTAGCATTGTGGTCAGAAAAGACACATGGTTGACTCGGAATTTTTTTAATTTGCTGAGGCTTGTTTTGTGGTCTAATACATGACCTATTCCAGAGAATTTTCTATCTGCACTTGAAAAATTCTACTGTTCTTAAATGGAATGTTGTGAATATACCTGTTTAATCTAACTTGCCAGTGTGTCATTCAAAGCCACAGTTTCCTTGTTGATTTTCTGTTTAGATGATGTATCCATTGATCTGAGTGGAGTGTTAAAGTCCGCTACTATTATTCTATTATTAATTTCTTTATTTTTTATTAACTATTTTATGTATTTGGGTGCTGCTATGTTGGGGTGCATAGATATTTACAATTATTAGATCTTCTTGTTTGAATGTCCCCTTTATTAATATATAGTGTCCTTCTTTGCCTCTTGTTACAGTCTGTTTTAAAGTCTATTTTGTCCGATATAAGTATTGCTACTCATGCTTCCTGTTGACATCCATTTGCATAATAGATGTTTCTCTATCCCCTCACTTTCAATCTGCGAGTGTCTTTGTATCTGAAGCAGCATACAGATGGATCTTGTTATTTCAACCATTCTGTCACCCTATGTCTTTTAATTAGTCTACTAACATTCAAAGTAATTATTGACAATATGTATTCCTTGTGATTTTGTTTTCTGGTTGTTTCTGGTTTTTCTTTGATCATTTCTTGCCTTTCATGTTTTGCTGATTTTATTTAGTGATATATCTGGATTCCTTTCTCTTTATTCTTTGCATATTTATTAGTGGGTTTTGATATATGGTTACCATTAGATTTGTATATAAACTCTTCAGCAAATAGTAGTCTATATTAAGTTGATGGTCATTTAATTTTGAAGTCATTCTTTCTGTCTCTCTTCCCTATATTTTAGGTATACGTTGTCATATTTTATATCTTCTTATTTTGTGAGTTCCTTGGCTAATTCTTTATAGAAATATTTATTTTTACTGGTTTTGTTTCCTATCTTCATATTATCACTTTTGATCTTTCCTTTCTTCTCAGAGTCCTCTTTAATATTTCTTTCAGGGCTGGTATAGTGGTTACAACTCCTTTAGTTTTTGTTTGTCTGGGAATAGCCTCATGGGACAGAGTACTTTTAGCTGTAGATTTTTCCCATTCAGTGCTTTGAATATATCATGCCACTCTCTTCTGGCTTGCAAAATTTCTGTTAAAAAATCCCCTGCTAGTTTTATGGAGTTTCCCTTGTATGTTACTGTCTTCTTTTGTCTTGATGCTTTTAATTTTTTTCTTTATCACTATAATTTGCCATTTTCATTACAATACATCTTGGTGTAGATCTGCTTTTGTTGATTTTTGGGGGGAGTTTTCTCTGCCTCCTAGATTTGGTTACCTGTTTCCTTCTCCAGATTAGGAAAGTTATCAGGTATTATTTCTTCAAATAAATTTTCTGTCCTCTTTTCTCTCTTTTCTTCTTCTGTGACTACGATGATACAAATGTTATTACATTTGAGGAATTCACTGAGTTAAGTCTATTCTCATTTTGCATAATTCCTTTTTCTCTTTTGTTCAGCTTGATTACTTTCCATTACTCTGTCTTCTAGGTTATTAACTCACTCCTCTGCTTCCTCCAGCCTGTTCTTCATTCTATTCAGCATGTTTCCTAATGTTATTCCTTATTTCTTATCTCTGTGTTAAGAGTCTCCCATTCTTTTCCTTTTATTTTCATAAGTACCCTAATGACCAATGCTTTAAATACCCACCAGGCAGGTTACTTGTATCTGTTTCACTTAGATCTCTGGTCATGGACCTGTCCCATTCTTCATATGAGATAAATTTCTCTGTCTTCTCATTTTGCCTAAGTTTCTGTGCCTGTTTATGTGTGTTAAGAAAGTCAGCTATGCGTCTTATTCTTGAGGGTAATGGACTTATATGTTCTTTTTTTTTTTTTTAATTTATTTATGATAGTCACAGAGAGAGAGAGAGAGAGAGAGGCAGAGACACAGGCAGAGGGAGAAGCAGGCTCCATGCACCGGGAGCCTGATGTGGGATTCGATCCCGGGTCTCCAGGATCGCGCCCTGGGCCAAAGGCAGGCGCCAAACCGCTGCGCCACCCAGGGATCCCGGTAATGGACTTATAAAGAAGAGGTCCTCTAGTGCCTTACTCTGTATCATCCCCCATTCCCCAGGGCCTGGAGATTCTAGGCATGTCTCCAATGTGTGCTGTGTGTGCTCTGCTGTTTTGTCTTGGCCACTTTATTTTTCAGGCTGGACATCTGCAGAGGCTCTCTTTGCCTGCTGTGGGCAGTGTTTGGTCCCCGGCCTGAATGTTTAAAGTAGGTATGCTCAGTCTCCTTGTGAAATGAAACCTGTTGCTACCACTGCCAGAACTGAGGCCTCACAAAACTCCCAGGTCAGGAGAAACAGTGTGAGCAAGGGTTTGGGCCAGTCTTCTGGGGGAGGGATCTGTGGCACTGGGACTGAGGAAACAAGACTGGGGAAAGTGGTTCTGCCAGAGCATGGTGGGGGCAGGGGGAGGTGGCTTGATGTAAGCATTAAGCATGTTAGGTGGCAAGTGTCAGTGCTGTGCTGGTTCCCACAGGTGGCCCTGTGCTTATGCTGAGAGGTAGTAGAGGGAAATGGGGCCAGCCAGTTCTTTGTTCCTGGAGGGTTCTGTCCATAAACGTGACATTTCTGGGACACGCTCCAAAATGAGCAAATAATCTCCTTGCTGTGTGTCCCAGGCACTGTTTTTTTTTCTTTTGAGAGATTTTATTTATTTATTTGAGAGAGACCAAGTGAAATGAGAAAGAACAAGTGGGGGGAGGGGCAGAGGAAGAAGCAGACTCCCCTCAAGACAGGGAGCCCGATGTAGGACTAGATCCCAGGAGCCTCTGAGTAACCCAGGCAGATAATCAACTGAGCCACTAAAGCTCCCCCAGGCACTCTTTTAGATACTGTTTCCATGCTTTATGTATGTGAGTTCTTTGCCAGTCTTCACTCTAAGAGCAACACAGTGCCCTCCAGGCTCTATTCCAGCCAAGTCCACTGACCTTTTAAATTTTAAGGCTTTAGGGACACCTGGCTGGGTCAGTTGGCACAGCATATGATTCTTGATCTCTGGGTTGTAAGTTAGAGCTCCACACTAGATGTAGAGATTACTTTAAAAAATAAAATCTTTACAAAAACTCCAGGCTTTAAGCTCTGCTGGTTGCCAGAAGTTAGAAAATTCCATCTCTCTCACTTTCCAAGCCAAGTGCTATACAGATTCATTTTCTCCTTCTGTGCTTCACTGTGTGTTAGTCTGTCTCCTGCTCTTCTCTGTGACAGTGGCCACGAACTGTTTCTCCCCTAAACCATGTCTTCACACTTCCTACCTTCTTTGATATGGCCTCTTCTCTATCGTTAGAGTCTGTTTTACCGGTCTTCAGGTCAATTTCTGGGGTATTTAGGATGATTTGATAGTTATCTAGTTGTATTCATGGGATGAAGTGAACTTAGAGTCTTCCTACTCCACTGCCATCATCCTCTCTTCTTATACTTTTAAATTTTTATTCTGATAGGTCTGAAATATTTCACTCTTAAGTTTTCATTTTCTTGGTTATTCATAGAGTTGAACATCTTTGCACTTTTTTATTGCCTCTCCATATTTTTTTTTCAGTGAACTGCTTGTTCATATACTTTACCCGTATTTTTAGTAAGAGAGATATCTACTTTTTACTTATATGAATCTAAATGTTGCATAGATTGAGAGGTCATTATAAATCCATTATTAAAATTTTAAAATGACAGAGGAAGAACCAGTACATAAAACTGAAATCTCTTCTAGGACCTTAAGAGAATTTTCTCAACCAAAGATTTTTTAATCATTATCTCTGGTAGACTGCCTAATGCTATACAGTGGCCCAGTACTTGGGCAATATTTTTGTTCCTTGAAATTTTTTATTCTTTATGTAATCATCTTTATATGAATGTATTACTTTACTTCAATATTGGATCTCAAGGACCAAAATAAATATTTATTTTTTTTCTTTTGAAACACATATTTTCCAATATTTTCTTCCTGTTCCCTTTGGAAAGCTAACCAACTGGTGCTCTCTTAAAACTTTCATGTAAAATTACTTCTTTCAGGTATACAGGCTTCTGGTATTAATACAGGCTTCTGGTATTACAGAAATAATACCTACAAGTAAATTTGGATATTTTATAGCAGAAAATTTTCTGCTGTGGTCAAATTCATAGAACTAGAGTAAATATGTAGCTATGATCGTTATTTGCTAATGTTTGAAACAAAATATACTTATTAATATTGTGATTCCTTTTCTTTCCTCTGATCTAATCATTTCAGAATTAGGAGATTCCTAATCCTAACAAGATTAAGATATGAGCAAGGAGTAGTTCCCATGAAATCAGTCATCAAAAGACAATTATAACATTGTAAATTGTATGTACCTGAAGCCACCTGCAATTTATTAAAGCCATAAAATGTTTAAAACTTCCTCAGTTTTCATAAGTTCACAATACTGCTAAAATAGACAACTGTCATAATTTATTTCTGATTTCTCTATTCAGAGAACTATCCATGGAGGAAATAGCCTTCAACATCCAAGCAGCCACAGGTGTGGCCTTCCATGTCTAAGCAGCCATGTGTCCACTATGACGGGCTTTAGGTAGAGAAGCCACCAAAGTTGGGCCACTCAGATTCTGAATTGAGAGATACAGAGTCTGGGAAGTAGAAGGCATTTAGACTAATGGTCTAAATCTTTCACACTAAATCAAAGATTCATGATTTCCTGCTAGTAAGGTTCCCAGAACTGCCCTGAGACCTAGTTCATCCTTCAGCTTTATCTTAGATTCCTTGGAATATAGAAGCATGATTCCAATAAATCTCTTCTTCTTTTAAAAAAGAGCTAGATTTGTTTTCTGTTGTTTGTAACCAAGAGGCTTACTATCTGCTAAATATCTCCAAAAAAGAAAAACATTTCTATTAAACAAATATTTATTCAGTATACACTATGTGCAAGATGTTATGCAAGAGAGAAAATTTGACACACTGTTCCATAAACAGCTTGAAATCAAATAAAGGTATTACAAGCATGGTTCACATTAAATGTTCCAAGTAGGCAATGAATGGAGACCTTATTTCTGTCCAATCTGAAACCAGCATGCATACCAGAAAAGATAAAATCTATACCAGGTCTCAAAGCATTGGAAAATTATTTTTTTGAAGATAAATAGATTATTTATTTATTTAATTATTTTTATTTATTTATTTAAGAGAGAGAAAGAGCACAAGAGGGGTGAGGAGGTGAGAGGGAGAGAAAGAGAAGTAGACTCCCCACTGAGTGTGAAGCCCAATGCAGTGCTCCACCTCATGACCCTGAAATCATGACCTGAGCTGCAATCAATAGTGAGATGCTTAACCAATTCAGCTACTCAGGCCCCCAATGGAAAATTCTTAACAAATGAAAATGAGAAGAAAGAAGCAAACACATAAGGCAAGCAACTAGATGGATATTCAAGATATAAAAGTAAGTCCAGATAAAGTTTAAGGTTCATACTAGGAAGCAAGAGGTAATAAGAATAAGATAATTAGAGCAATATAATCCTATAGATTAGGTTTGTGCGTACTGAGAGAATACACATGCTCTCTTATATAAGACAAATCAACATACCCATCATCCATGTGGAATATGCTCTAAATTTATTTCTTGGAATAATGATGGGCAAAAATTCATTCATATGCTTTCAATGTAGCTTCTCAGTACCAGTGACTAGTGTGAGTCAGTGATAAAGTTCATCCATTCAAACTTGTTCCTATTCCCAACTCCACTGATGAAATGCACTAATAAATTAAGTTTCAATAACATTTTAATGTACTGAAAGTAATTCAATACAATTCATTTTTAGCCTACTACTTGAATAATAATCACTATTCTAAAACTGTTTGGTAACCAAATAGTGCTAACGAAATACTCCAGAGGAAGAGTCAATTGGTTCAAATGATGAACAAAATAGACCAAATTTTGAGACAGGATAATGGTACTACTAATGGAAATAGAGAACACTTTCTGGAGCAAAGAAAGGGAAAAGAAGATATTATTTCCAAGACAGAGAGTTTTAAATGATTATAGCCCAGCACAGAGACATGGAGCCATCTGGCAAGAGGCTAGGATGCATCTGCTTGGCAAAGAGGTTATTGGAGAAGAAATGATGGAAGACACCAACCTTTAAAATGCCCTCTCTGTGGAGAGAGGTGAGAACAAACCAGCTACAGCATTCTACTTCCTGAGCTCCTTGAATATTAAGGAGTATTTATGTGACTAGCTTCATCACAGACAACCTCCCTCAGGTTGTAGGATAGGGATCGTAATGACTCCATGACTTCCATTACTTTCAGGGATTCTTTATTTTGATATTCTATAATACTGTACAGCCAAATGATAAGAAAAAAAGACCCTATTGTTTCTCTCCTTTAAGATCTGCCAGTGGGATGCCTGGGTGGGTCAGTGGTTGAGCATCTATCTGCCTTTGGCTCAAGGCATCATCCTGTGGGTCCCGGGATTTAGTCCCGCATCAGGCTCCCTGCATGGAGCCTGCTTCTCCTTCCGCCTGTGTTTCTGCCTCTCTCTCCCTGTGTCTCTCATGAATAAATAAAATCTTAAGAAAAAGAAAAAAAGGGAAGTCTACATGAGTAGCGTCCTCTTAGATAGAAACTGTGTCTATTAACAAAGTAAAAAAAAAATCATTATATTCTAATTACAAGATTAAGTAATGCCACCATGGTAAAGCTACCTCCAAGACAAATTAAACAAATTAGTCAAACACTGCTCTCTAACATTTAGAAATTTAAAGCTTTTAACTCTGAACTGTATTGAAAGGTCACACTAAGAACAACAATAGAATACTAGTAATAAAAGACCACTTCTTTATTTTTAAATGATACCTTTGTGGCTACTTCAGCTGTTAAAACAAAGAAAAGGAAAATAGTAACTAAACTAAAATCATTCTTTTAGGTAACCAATTATAAGACAGAAAACGGCTCCCTTGACTCATATTTCATAAGATGTCAAGCCCTTGTTTTCAGCTCAGGTGAGAAGGTGTCCATGAGAGGAGAGGAGGCAGGCTGGGGTGGGGGTCGGTGAAAGCACCTTGTGTGCCCGATGGTGAAGGAACAGGTGCTGGCTGCAACCCTGACTTGCAGGGCCAGGCGTGTTCCCCAGGCCACATCCTACAGTGCACTGGTTTCTGCTCTCTGAGGCTTCTCACTCAATTACTGACCAGGCCCAGACTTGCCCTTGTAAGATCTTATGAGATCAGCAGGAGTCAGGCTATGCTAAGTTCACCATGTTTATTTTAAGTTCAGCTTCCCTTTCTTAAAGTCACACCACAAATGAAAACAGTAGTGGCATTTTAAAGAAGAACAAAAGAATTTTAAGGCTCTTAAAATTCTTGCTTAGGAGCCTTTAAATCTAATAATAATCACTAAATGTTTTTAGGGAGGGTAGAAGGTGAGGGCAACAGCAAAAATGCCACTGAAGATAAGCTATGGCAACTGTAGCAAATAAAATGACCAAAACCAAGAGAGCTCTTAAAAATTAAAGGGAATGAAAGAGAACTGGTGGCTGGTAAACCAACAAATTTAGTAGCAAATGCCTCTATTTCCACCCTCAACACTAAAATGGAGTTCACTAATTTAACAAATTAATTGAGTGCTTACTCTGTATCAGGAATCATTCTGGGTACAATGATTATAGTGGGAAGGACACCAAAATTCATACTCCAGTGGTCTTTAAATTCTAATGGAATCACACACACACACCCTAATAAATGTGGGCTGTTTTCTGGCTATTAATCAAGAACTGCACAGTTGGTTGGAAAATGACAGCAAAACCACCAAAAATGGAAAGATTATATATCTCAAACTCTCAGCTGCTCACAGAATTTTATTTTTATTGGGATTATAAATCGATGACTACAACACAATTCTAGACAACAGAGTTTTAAACTATTGATAGGAGATATACTTTCACTATTTACATGGTATGTTTGTGACTGAAATTTTATCCATGAGAATTGAAGCCAGCTAGTGAGGAAAAACAAAAGCTATAGCATTTCTCACACACTGAAGAAAAAAAAATTTTTTTTGGAGGTAAACAGGTTTAACAAGCTACACCCATGGTCACACCTTTGTAAAGCACTTGGCTTGCCTTCCTCAAATATGTTTCCAACCTCAAATTCCAGCCCAATGAGAATGACAGGACTCAAGTCCTATCAACGTGGGTTCAAATGCACCATCCCACCTCATCTTAAGTATCAAAGACCTTGCTCTGAGGAACCCAAAGAGAAATGAGAAATAGCAGGGCAAAGGTGAATCTTAAGAGAAAGGGAGAGAGAGAGAAATTACAATGCTGTAGAAGGAACCTACAGGGTCAGTCACAGTTCACCAAGCACAGCTGAGTGTGGAGGAGGTCAGAGCAAATGCCCAAGGGCAGAAATCCACAAAAAACCAGTGGTGACCTGCCCAGACCAGGTCCACACAACCTGGCTACAGTGATCTAGTGACAAGAAAAAAAAGCACCCTCTTCTCCAAAGAAGACAGGGCGTAACTGTAGAATACGGATGCAGTCTATAATACAACCTACCCAAGCCACTCTCTGTTTTAAAATATGTTCAGAGAAAGACACAGCCCTGAGTCTTTCTGCAACCCTGCTCGCTGGCACAGCCAGGCAGGGGCAGCACACCTTGTCCCTGGTCTGCTGGAGGCTAAAAGGTCCTCCAACTCAAACCTACACTCAAAACTGGGGCCTCAAAATTAATAGAGAAGCTCAAGTGACAGTGTTCTAAAAATTAATCTGTTCACTTATGCAAATGCAACCAGGAGCAGGACACAGGCTGTTTCTGGTTATGAGCTAGGCTTTTTTTTTTTTTTTAATTCAGAACAAAAAAAAAAAAGAAATCTTACACAATGGTGGACTGGGGAGGGAAAAAATGGAAGCAGAGCCTAGAGAACGTAGAGCTTCAACAGAAACAAGCCAGCTAAGTGCCCTCAGAAAACAAAGGCAATAAACAAAAACAAAAAACAGTACAAAGCCAGTATACAGCTCCAGGTCCATACATTGGACCTGGGATGTGCTTCTCCAAATGCAAGCTCCACAAGATGTTACTAGGTATTAAGAGAAAATAGGCTCCACAATCAAATCAGTTTGAATAAACTAGGTTGAAGCAAATTAAATTGTAAGACTTCTCAGGAGCTTTTATTTTTTTAATTTAAATTCAATTAGTCAACATATAACATCATTAGTCTCAGATGTAAATTCAATAATTCATCAGTTGTGTATGACACTTAGTGCTCATCACATCAGGAGCTTTTAATATGCCCATGTGCACTGTGACCTCTAAGAGGGGACTGTAATACATAGTCTTTCCTAAATTTATGCGACCACAGTTTGCCCCCTTTTTCACCGAGCATCTCATAGAACTAAAAATTGTAAAAACTTTTTATACCTTCATCATTTTAATGGAAATCCCTCAGAAGTAAAGTTTTCCGGAACTTTTTCTACTTCTATCTTCTTAAATATCACATGCTCAATGCAGTTTAATATTTTCTCAATAACTCACAATTATTCTTGTCGAGGACCACCATTTTGGACTGTGAGGTAATGAACATCTGCATATGCCAGATGGACTTCCTTCCCTCCATCTACGAGGCTATTTGCTGGCCTAAATCCTACCAACCCCAAGTCTGCTCCAAGCAGCCTCACAAACTGACTATCAAAGTCATAGACTCCTTGCTTGCCTGGGTTTAGAAACCAGGAAACAGCAAGACTTCATGTTGAACATCAGGACAACCAACGATTATTAAAATACAGATTTTGTTCTTTAGAGATTTATATCTGGCTACTTTTTCACAACTGACTTGAGCCACTAATAACCCCGAACACTCACTGCAAGGTTGCCTAGGTAGCTCAGTCAGTTAAGCATCTGACTCTTGATTTTGGCCCAGGTCATGATCTCAGGAGTATGGGATCCAGCCCTGCTTCAGGCTCAGTGCTCAGGAGGGCGTCTGCTTGAGATTCTCTCTCCCTCTCTGTATATCGCCCCCCCCCCATTTGTCTGTGCACACATGTGTGCATGCTCTCTCACTCAAATAAATAAATCAATCTTTAAAAGAGAAAAAAAAACCTCACTACAAAGCAAATCTACTATCAGTTACTTCAGAGGCCCAGGGTCTTCTTCCATATCCAAGGTTAAAGGAAAAGGCCCTATTCAAATTTCAGGTAGATGGCTCTAACCATGTCTCGTACACAGAGGATGATGCTTCCTCAAAATAATCAAACTTGACCAAAATAATACAAGATTCCTTTTAACTAAAAAGTGGCAAACTAGGTAAACACACACTAGATCAGGCTTTGTCTAGAAAATGCCAGCCAAAAGAATAGGGGAAAAATTTTATATACACACACACAAATGTGTGTATATATACTTAACGTCAGCAGCTACAAATATGCAGAGAGTCATAATGAATTATCTCTAAAGAAGAAACTCATCCTGTATACTTTTCCATAACCATGAGGTTCAATAAAGGTGATACATCAAGGACTCTAATATTAAGGAATTTAAAAGGTGTAATGTTTCATAATGCTTATTTCATCATTATTTCAAAAACTAAGAGATAATATTTAATACGCTGTTGGGAATTTTATTGGCTACAATGAGCTAAAATGATATTATGGAGATAAGTCATCTCTGCAAATGATTAGTCTCTGACATTCATGCAAGAACATGAACTATAAATAAAAGTGCCAGACTGTTTCAGTCTCTATAAAAACTAGAAAGAGCAAAGGTAATCCTGGAAACCTCATTCCTGAGAACATATTTTGTTTAAGCTGTGAATTCAAGGGGCACCTGAAAGTTTCAATAAAAGTGACTTTTCTCGATTTCTTTTCTAGGTAAGGAAAACTAGATTAAATAATAATGAAACAAAGGAAACCAAGGAAAATATTAAGATTTGTTCTCTCAACATTCAATGAAACTTAATATGCTACAATAAACATATATCACCTAAATTAGAAGTATGAAATTTTAAAGTTCAACTTAGTATTTACTGATACCCACTATGACCTCAGTACAACATAAGTTATGAAGTTATGAAGAGAAACCCAAGTATAAGACTCTGCTCAGGAGCGCCACTCGATTGAGTGACCAACTCTTGGTTTCAGCTCAGGTCATGATCTCAGGGTCATGGGATGAAGCTCAGCAGGAAGTCTACTTGGAATCCTTTATCCCCCCTCCCCCCTCCATCTGCCCCTCTCCCTGTGTGTGTACACCCTCTTTCTCTAAAATAAAAATAAAAGATTCTGCTTACTGGCACTGATATATCCCTAGACCAGTTGACATTCCCCTACACTGGTTTTCTATTACTTCATAACAAATTACTATAAACTCAGTGGCTTAAAACAACATTCATTTATTAGTTCTGTTTTGTTATTCAAACTTTTTCTGGGCAAACAGGAGTGTAGGCATGGCATGTTGGGCATGGCATGCTGGGTTCTCTACTCAGGGTCTCCCAAAGCTAAAATCAAGGTGTTGGGTGGCTGCCTTCTCATCCAGAGCTCAGGATCCTCTTCCAAGCTCCTGTGGTTGTGGCAGGACTCAGTTCCTCGCAGTTGTCAGAATGAGGTCCCTGCTCTCTTGTTGGCAGTCAGCTGGGGGCTACTCTGAGCCCACATTACTTTCTATATAATCCTTCTTGACTTTCTCCACATCTGTCCCTAATCCTACTTTTAAAGTTTCCCAGAGGGACAAGAAGAAAAAGGTGGCTCAGTAGAAACCACCACTACACTAGAATGAACAAAACAAATTAACCTAAAAGAGCACAAGAACAGCTCAACTTTTATTAAAAGAAAACAAAAACAAAAACATGATTTTCATGGTTGACAACAGCACTTCAAAAGTAAGCCTCAGTAGTAAGCACTTTTGACAACTTATTTCACCAAGGCCTGTGCCCCTGGACATTAATCAGTATCTGAAAATCATTATCTTTCATACTTTCTCTTAATTTGGAACTTCAAAAAATGGAACTTTTGCTAGAAAACACTTCTACATAATCAAATATTAACATGGGTTCAGTAAAAATTTTAAACAATGGTAACTTGGGTCTACTGCCAAAATCCTCCTTGATTTGCAAATTCTGTAAAATGATGGACTTATTTTGGATCTACTAAAATCAATGAATTGAAATGGCAAGAGCAAATACTTGGAAAGCCTTCGTAAACCTGGAAATCACAAATGCTTTGGGTGCACTTCCCCTTCAAACAACCAAAATCAGACTAATTACAAAAGTATACCAATTCATTATATCCACTTTCTCCCCACTATAGGGCAAAACTTATATTGGATTAAAAATGTTTAAAGTACTCTAAATTAAACATTACAAAATGATAGTCTCCATGTCTTTTGAAATGAAAACTGTCAATTCAGGGGGTTTGCCTATGGAATTTTTAAAAAACTTTTTTTTTAAATTAAGACTTTAAATTAAGAAGGCTGTGACCATCATTTATCTTTAATTATAATTAAACTGCAGCACTATTTGAAATACTACTTCCCTGATGACTGGAGATTTTCAATCAAGTTTTTAACACCATTTTAGGAATATGCTCCACCACAGTGACTGGAATAGTTTACTGTTTACCCTCATTTTCCACAATTATGTCACTAGCTTAAAATTAAGGAATACATTCTTGACAAACCTTTTTCTAATCCTTGTATCGCTTCCTTTTCATTTCCTTTCTGCCCAGCATAGTACCTAACTCCAGCTAAGAATCTTAGGAATTGTGTTAATTCTTTCAAATTATATGTCATTTGGAAAAGTGTTATTCTTGGCACAAAATGGCTCATTTTTGACACATTCAGTTAAAAGAAAATTTTAATTCACTGTCATGTATGTAAAAAGAAATACTCTAGTCAATATAGGAAATACAAAAATGAACAAGACATGTTCATATTGATGCAGTAGAAAATGAACTGGCAATTGAGCCAGAGACCTGGTTGTAAATTCTAGCTTCAATATCTACTAGTGGTATAACCTAGACAAGTTTTTAACCATTCTGAGCTTCAATGTCTCAGATTCTAAAAGAGGAACAATAATGTCTACTTCACAAAATCATCATAAGGATTAAAATAATATAAGCAGCACTATAAGGTATTTAAGAATAGGGAGAGTATCTGGTCATACTTATCCCTAATGTCCAGCACTGGCTATGGAACTTATAACACTTTCTATCCTTACTCACCAAACAAACTTTAAATTACATCTATTCTATATACAGGGCATTGGGTCTAGGGTGGGAACAAAAAATAAATGAGATAGTTACCTTGACTTCAGAAAATTACAATGTTGAAGAAGAACAGAAAAGCAAACACATCAATGACAAGAGTGACAGATATTACAGTAGATGTGGGGGCACGGCAGGATTTACAGGGAGCAAGGACTCAAGTTCATGGGCAAGAAAGGCTGATGGGAAAGTCTTCTCAGAGGAGGCAACTTCTCAAAAGAGAGGTTGGGAAGAAGAGGGAACTCTAAGCAAAGACAACAGCGAGAACAGAAATATGGAGGAAAAAGAGCCTGCCATGTTTGGGCAGGTGTGATGTAATTAGTACGGCAGAGCCAGAGGGCAAATGATTTAAGGAGTTAGGATAAAAGGTAACTGCCATATCCCAGAAAGTTCCAGGCAGAGGATTTCCAACCATTTGGTAGAATTTAGCCATCTATTTATGAGTGATCCCTACTATTTGCGGGGGAAGGGGTCAACTATGTACCAGAGGCTTTACTTTCATGATCTCTTTTGATTATTAACTATAGTCCCAAGAGAGACAGGAATTATTATACTTACTTTAGAGAGAAAGCCCAAAAAGGTTAAGTAATTTGTTTCCAGAGTGATAACAACTGGGACTCCAACCTGGCCCATCTGAGCCCATGCCATCTATGCTCTTAAGTCCTATGGTCTGTCACGGTTTTCAAATGTCTTCAAGTTGCTTTTGACAATATACATTTCAGCTGCCAAGACATATATGTCTACAATCCAAACAACAGCTTCATGAAGCAGCATATATATTTCGATGGTTTTCATTCTCTTCCTTTAAAAAAAATCTGATTATAATTGTATGGAAGAGCAAGGGATCAGTAGTGTCAATGCTTCTGATAAGCCACGTGGGATAAGGATGGAGAGTTTGCCTTTTTTTTTTTTTTTTAAGATTTTATCTTTTTGCTTGAGAGAATGAGAGTCAGAGAGATCACAGAGGGAGAGAGAGAGAGGAAGAAGCAGACTCTCCACTGGGCAGGGAGCCGCATGAGGGGCTCAATCCCAGGATCCTGAGATCATGACCTGAGCTGAGCGCAGAGCTTAATTGACTGAGCCCCCCAGATACCCCCAGTGTTTCCCTTTGATTGAACCTATTGTAGGTCCTTGGTGGCCTTGGGAGTAGCACACTGGGGAAGGAATAAAGCTAGACAGGAGATGGAGGAGTGACATTAGAGAGACATTAGGGAGAGCAGACTTGGAGATAGGTCTCAAGGAAGTTTACTGTTCATGGGGGCTGAGGTGAATAAGACAGAGCCTGCAGGAAAAGCACAGTCAAGAAAGGTATGCTTTGCTTTGTTTTGTTAAATATGGGAAAAGAACTCTACCTGTCTTGCGAGCATAAATAAAAAGCAAATAGTTTGATGGTCAAGGCCCTCATCATCTTAATTCTCTAATCTTTTTCCTACTGCTCTAACATAAAAAATCTAACTCAGCTGCACCAAAATTACTGAAGCTCCCCCAGAATGCTCTGCTCTGCCCTGCCTCCCCTTCCCTTCCCTTTTCTTTATACTCTTTCTTTTGCCTGGAATATCCTTCCTCCTTCTTGCCTACCTAGCAACTCCTACCCAATGCTGAAGACCTTATTCGAGCATCCTTCATCTATGAAGCCTTTCTCTTCACCCTCGACATTCTGAGTGAATTTTACCACAAGCATCCACAAATCTACCATCTAGAGTCTACCATTAATATTTTCCTATACTTCCTTCAGCATGTATGTATTATGGAGTCTTTTCAAATCCACAGAGGGCTTTTTTTTTTTTTTTTTTTTTGCCACCACACATTGTACCACACTGTACTAAAACTATTTGTATACATGTCTGTCCTTTCTTTGACATTATAAGTTTCATGACACCCTAACTCGGTTTCTGTATGCATGGCTCCAAGAATACAGATTGATATAGAAAAATTTGCTGTAGGAGAGAATGTGAAATAAATTAATTTTGGCCACATAACTTACTGAAAACTTTTCTTCATCTAATCTCTGAGTAACAATGGCAGAAAAAAATTGTTTTTCATAATATACCTTTCCTTTATGTGTTGACAGTCCTAGGGCAACTGTTCCATTTGAATATCAACAAAGGGGAAATAAACTTTGTGTCACTTCTGCAGTTGACAGAGAAGGAAACTAAAGAGGTTCCTTCTCCTTTGGGAGGAGGGCAGACAGATTTCTTTCTACATTAGATGTTATATACACAAAAAGACACTCCAGGACACCACAACCAAAAGTTTAAGAGACTATTCATTTGATAAGTTAACCACTTCTGTTCTGACCCATTATTATATCTAGGAAACCATCTCCTCAATAGATAATCATGAAATCAGCACCCGCGCAGAAAAGATAAGACTATGAGTACACAATAGACTGTGCAGGAAACAGGAAAGAATGAAAGTTAAAATAAAGATTTCTTTCCATTCTCTTAAAGAAAAAGACTCATACAATTGGGACACAAAACACCTTAAAAAATAAAAACAAATAGACAAATCAAAAAAAAAATCACTGTTGGAAACATACGCATAAGAGAAAACAGGATCTTTTCTGGACCATGGTGAAAATATTTTCTTTCCATATGTACTTTATTTCCCAGATGATTAGCCTCCTAAATATATCCTTAGAAATGAAGTTCTACAAAGTATCCTCTTCATAACTGCCATGCAGAATATCAACTGCCTACCATGACACAGCAACCAAGAAACATGAGGCTTTTGTTGGAGACAGTCAACTTGTGATTTCCTGCTAGACTTTCTCAATTCATAGGATGATGAAATGGCCTAGTGTTGCAATGCATTTATGGGTTTAGGTAAAAACACAGGGCATCCAAGACAGAAGTGGCAAAAGAGAACAGTACCCAGCAGGAAGTTGTTCCTACAAAGGAAATTGCAGTTTCTAAGATGAAGAGGAAGTCAAGAGGGAAAATTAAGTGTCTTAAGAACTTGAGAAAATATTGAAGAAACTACTTGTGGTCTCAAATATAGCTAACACATTAAGCAGTATACTCTTGTTATCATTAACTGTAAATCTGAAGCTGCCAGGGGAGTTTGGGCAAAGCTTGCCCACAGAAGCCAAAGCATGCCTATGTTAACTGTCTTTCTGTAAGGACCCGGAGCTCTCCTCTCTTCCTCACAGAAATCTCTTCTGGAAAAATGTCTGGTGATGATATCGACTGAAAGGAACACAGGAAGAGTATACACTCATCTGTTCCTACATACTGCGAGACTCTCGGTCATGTTTCTCTTCAGTTTACGATGTCCTGCTATGTCCTCTCCCTGTACAAGCCCATCCCACAATAAGCTTCTAGTCACTATATACCAAATGGCTAACTTCTCCTAACATTTATTTCCACTTGCCCACAAAATACACCTTAGTCAAATTCTTTGATCACTTATACAGAATAGCCCAAGTCAGTTCTTTGGCATTGTATAGAATAGCCCAAGCTATCATTTCTACTGTACTCCACCTTTCACATAATTAGGCCTAAGGAAACTCTGCTAAGAGCTGTTTCTACCCCTACCATCTGTACACATCAGAAACTCAATAGCAACTTCATACCCTGTCCACTTATGTCTCTTCTAAATATTTTTATCATGCCCAGAATTCTTTTTCTGATGCTCCTAAATTATGGACAGATTTTTTTTTTCTACCATTAAACAGGAAACTGTATTACAGACATGTTTTCAGTCAATAGTAGGCTTTATAAATCCTTATTAGTGGTATTAAAAAGAAACTACTGACAATTTTTCATAAAAGACCACGTGACTTTGTTTCCTGCATATGGAGAGTGTATCCACCACCACTTTCCCTCTTTACATCGAGACCACACCACCATCACCGCTGCAAGACACTGTGAGGCACTGAGGACTGATGTTTATTCTAATCACTCAAATCTTGTTTTACTATTCACTATTCCACCCTGAATAATCTGTAGTCAGGATTACAAATCTCCTTAGCAAAATCATCTTTTTGACTTCTCAACTCCTTCAGACTGTAGTAACCACTGATAGCCATCATCCTAGTTTCTTTTTAAAAAATATTTTTTGTTAAAGATTTTATTTATTTGAGAGAGAGGAGAGAGTGAGGCAGAGAAAGAGATCATGCCCAGAGCTGAAGACAGATGCTCAACGGAGCCACCCAGTCACCCCTTCCCTATAGTTTCTAGTTTGGCTTTTGAATCACTGTGTTCTTATGATCTCCATCTTCCCTTCTTCTTCCCTGTCTTTCTTCAGCTGCCTTTTTCTCCAACTGGTATTTCACAATCCCTCCTTACCTTTGTTCATTTAAAAAATGTTTACTGAATACCAAGCAGTCTGCTAGATGAGACTCACACTGGTTATGGACAGGAAGTGACAACGTAGTATGCTAAGTGCAACGAAGGAGCAAGGACTAAGCGCCACAGCGGCACAAAGCCAGGCCAGAGGTGGGGTCCAACAAGAGGCTTCGGGGGTGCAGGTGAACCTGTGAATATGCTAGGACACACCAGGGTGGCAGAATTTTTTGTCAGCTATTCAACTTCCTTATATTCCCATATTCCCTCTGTCTTAAACGTGGGTTTTTATAATGAGGTACACCAGCTGTCCCCATCAACTGCTGTTCACAAACTTTTTTTTTTTTAATTTTTTTTTTATTTTATTTATTTATGATAGTCACAGAGAGAGAGAGAGAGGCAGAGACACAGGCAGAGGGAGAAGCAGGCTCCATGCACCGGGAGCCCGACGTGGGATTCGATCCCGGGTCTCCAGGATCGTGCCCCGGGCCAAAGGCAGGCGCCAAACCACTGCGCCACCCAGGGATCCCCTGTTCACAAACTTTATATTAGGTTTCTCCTCCCGCGTAAACAAGTTACCATAAACACAGTGACTTATAACCACACTCATCCATTGGCTCATTGCTCTATAGACCAAAAGTAGTTCTGAGTCCTCTGCTCAGGGTATCATCAAGTTGAAGTCAAGGTGTTGGCTGGGCCTAGTTCTCCTTTGGAGGTTCTGGAAAAAATTTCAATTCCAACCTCATTCTTGTTGGCAGTATTCTGCCCCTTGAGTTCATGATGATTTCCCAGCTGACAGTCAGCCAGGCTCCATAATCGGGCTCCCAGATGCCGCCACATTCCTCGCCTTGTGGCCCCTTCCAACGTGAAGCCAGCAATAGTACATAAACCCCCGCGTGCTTCCAACCTCTGACTCTCTCAGTCTCTGATCTCTACACCCAGATTTCAATGGCTCATGGGATCAGGTCAGACCCAGGGAGGATCAGTTCTCTTCTTAATGTCCACTGAGCCACACAACAAAACCTCAGCATGGGAGTAAATGCCGTCCTACACAGTCTCAGGGACTTGCAGGTACAACTGGGAGTGGGGATGATGAGGGCCATTTTACAATTCTACCTGCCACAGTTTATAAAGAAAACACAGAAATGTGGCATCAAAATACTTGGCATCAAGCAAGAATTTTATGCCACTGATTAAAAATAGGGTACTTAGAATCTATGTAAGGATTTTATTTTTCAATCCTGACAGTGCAATAATCAAAAAATTATATACAACTCCCAAAATCTCTGCCTCCAGTCCTTTTACACTTACTCTACTCATCTTTACAAATGCCTAAGAGATATTTATATTTGAATATCCCACTCAATGTCACATGATAAAAGTGAGTGAACAACCTCTTCAGAGTTACCCCTTCAGTCCTCCAGGATCTCAGCCTTAGCACAATTATTTTAACTTTTACTCTATGTTGTCTTTGGCATCAAACTGCATTGAAACTAATACATCAATAAACAACAACCCACTCTCCTCTCCATTCTCAAGAATACTCTGTATCTAGACCAGAATCATTAGAAACACTGGTCTCCTAACCTGACCTCCCTGACACTTTCTTCTCTTTCTGTCCATGTATACATGGGCCCATCTTAACATGCCTACCAATAAAGTCCCCAAGCCAGAAACCACAGCGGCCCCTCATTCCAGCTCTCAAAGCCAACACCCCACCATTCCCTGGGCCCCTCACTCCTAGACAGCACACGTCTACCTCTTGGCCACCTCTCTTTCTCACCCCAGCCACAGGCCTCTTGCTCCTTCAGCAAGACACATCCCAGCCTCACTCTTCTCCTACCACTGTCTAGTAGGGTCATTTACCTTCCCCACTTTATCAAGAACTATATGCGTACAAAGTATACATACATACACAGCTGACTCATGTTTGAATTGTGCGAGTCTACTTATATGTGGATTTTTTTCCATACAGTACAGTCCTGTAAATGTATTTTCTTGTGATGATTTTAATTTTTTTCTCTAGCTTTTTATAAGAATACAGTTGCAATACATATGACATACAGAAACAGAATATGTGTTAATTGACTGTTTATCAGTGAGGCTTCTAGTCAACAGTAGGTTCTAAGTAGTTCTAAGTCGAGCAAGTCAAAATTATACTCAGATTTTCAGCTGCATGGGGCAGGTGGTCAGCACCTCTAACACCTGCATTGTTCAAGGGTCAACTCTATATTGTGTTTCATATCCACCAGCTTCTTAAGCTGACCAAATAGCTCTTTCTCCCACAATCCAATCTACATCTCCATTTTTAACTTTTCATCTATTTTTATAATCTCTCTCTCTCCTTTGCCTAGAATAGTCTTCAGAAAAGGGGTTAGTAAAGTAGGCCATTCACTCTGGTCTCTACAGGAATGAGGTAGTAGTATAAATAACTGTTCAGAGTTGCATACAAGTCCATTTATTCAAGGTTAAAATTAAACAATATTTAAGACTCTTAAAACAGGAATAAATGGAAAACAGACTTTAGGAAAATAAACTACTTCTTTTAGATATTAAGGACATCAAATAAAAGAACCTTCAAAGCAAGAAGAGGAATAGACCTTGGAAAGCAGCATTTCACATGCAGAATGGCATGTGCATAATAAGAGTAACTTTGTTTTATAAGAAAAGGTGGGAAGCAATCTGAAAATTCACCTGTAGAGGAACAGCTAAATGGATGAGGTATCACTACATGCTGGAATGCTGCCCCATGGTGGTAAAAATGAGACTTCCTGAGTCACCGTGAAAAGACTTGGACACACTAAATGTGTACTTCAATTACATAGCTATGTGACAAGCATACTGCCATTTGCTAAAAGGATGGGAAACAGATCTTCATATACATCTACTTGAATCTCTGAAAGAATTTAATAATAGTGTTTGCCTATTGGGGGAAGGAAACTAGGTAAATGGGGACAGGAGTTAGAAGGGTCATCCTTTCCTTTGGCAGGCGGACCTTATTAACCTGGTACCTAAGGAGGCTTGGGCAGAGTTACCTCTGCAAATGAGGGAATGTGGCAAACTCACCCATAGTTTGCTATAAGCTCAATGGCCCAGAAGAAACTTGGTACTTCCAGAAATATGCATATATGTCTTTACTTGATCCAAAATCTCTGACAGATGAAAACAAACTATATAAATAATATACCCCAAACCTTTGTGGACTCCTTCCTTAGCTACAGGTGCCACGCTGCACACAGCATGGACACATAAGCCAAAGAACAAGCCACAGGCCAGCTGTGAGGGCACAGGAGGAGGATGCAGGGGTCTCTGCCTCCTTGGCACACACAGGAGACTATTTACTCACTGTGAAGACCATCCAGTGCTGCCATCTGCAAACACCGATGGACCTTGAGCACATTATGCTAAGTGAGATCCTTATATGGGGATATAAAGCCAAATTCATAAAAATGAAGAACAAAACAATGGTTCCCAGGAGATAGGAGGTGAGGGGTACAGAACAGATGTTGTCTAAGGGTACAAACTTAGAACGAGCAGCAAATAAGTCCTAGAGACTGAAATATTGAATATAAATATTCAATATTTATATTGAAATATAAAAAGTCTATTGAATATAGACAATATTGTATTATAATCATCAAACTTGCTAAAAAACTGGAAGTTATCCTAATCACTGAGAAGAAATGAGAATTATGTAATGTGATAGAGGTGTTAACCATCGCTAAAATGGCAATCATATTACATATGTAAATGTATCAAAATAACATATATACCTTAAATTTACACACTGATGTATGCTGAATATATGTCAATTTAAAAAAATAAAAAATAGGGCAGCCCCTGTGGCGCAGCGGTTTAGCGCCGCCTGCAGCCTGGGGTGTGATCATGGAGGCTGGGGATCGAGTCCCACGTCGGGCTCCCTGCATGGAGCCTGCTTTTCCTTCTGCCTGGGTCTCTGCCTCTCTCTCTTTCTCTCTGTGTCTCTATGAATAAATAAATAAAATCTTTAAAAAATAAATAAAATAAAATAAAATAAAATAATAAAAAATAAAATAAAATAATAAAAAATAAATTAGAAATAAAAAGTATCCATCTGCTACCTGCCTATGTGTATGCAGGGCAAGTTTGGAAACTCACTTGAGGCTCTCAAGTATTTGTGGATCCAAGACAGGCTCTGACCATATATTCAGAGAGAAGAAACTTACTTATCAAAGAAGAAGCTGCACTTTAACAAACATTTTTGGATTATGAGGCCTGTTTTCCTGGAAATGCCACTGAAAAGACTTCCAGAAAAACATACAGTATTTTAGAAATTCAAATCATAGCTTGTATGATTTGTTATAACTAAAAGAAATCAAAGGAAGTTTGGATATGTTCACATGAGAATTCTATTTGTGAACTGAAAAGAAAGTGGGGCTTGCCAACTGGTAATTAAACAACTCAACAAACCTAACCAACTAGTAGATGGGTCCCTCATCCAGGAGGTTCTACACCTTATGTGTAAGAAAAACAAAACCTGCTTTGAAAGGTGTAAAATCAAAAACATTGCTTGGCAGATGTTAACTAGACTTACTGTGGTGATCATTTTGCAATATATACAAATATCAAATAATTATGTTAGATATCTGAAAGTGAGATAATATCATTTGTCAATTAGACCTCAATTTAAAAAAAGAGAAAAACCAAAACATTGCTTAGAATAATAGCTAGGGTTGTTCTGATAGCTTCCAGCCCAGATGATTAGGCCAATGATGACAATGGCTGTTCGAGTGAACTTCAACTAGGAGCGACCAGGAGTTTCAAGCTCCAGAGTCTGGGACAAGGAAGCAGGAGGCACCTATCACAGCATCAGTGGCTCGACAGCCAAGAGGGCAGAAGCCATCCAAGAATTTGGAAGAGACTAGGGTCAGTATTAAGTCTATAGGATTAAAACAATCACTTATTATTCTAGGCAAAATATGTAATATACTGTCATTATAAGCCAAATGTTTCATTTCATAATTAGCTTTATTTAGAATAATATTTTTATAGGAACAATAACTGAGCACAAAGAGCTTATGTCTCTTCTCCATGCTTGCCTTTGAAGCAGTAAGCTAGTGTATTTAGAATACAGATTCCTCCTTTGAATGAATGCAACAGACTTAAAACCAACCACCTTCCTTTATGTCCCCAAAATAGCTTGCAGAACTTTGCTGGAAAAGAGTGATTTCACTTTATCCACTGAGAGAAAGGGGGGGAGAGAGAAAGGCAGGGAGGGAGGAGAATAGAAAATCACTTAGATTTTGGCAGCGGGTTGCCACATTCTCCTGACTAGATGTGAGCTCTGTGGCTTCCAAACTGAAGTTACATCACAGAGCATGTTTCTGCTCTTCTGAAGAGCAAAATCAGAAAATGAGTGTTTTTTTAAAGTACTACTTTAGTAACATGAGTAACTACCTACCTATTATGCTTCCAAACACATGCAAGGAAAGTAGTCATCCAATAAGTGTCCTTGAAATCACTGCCAGAGGCTAGAGCAGTGCATAGACAAGGGAAAAAGGAAAACCAAAAACACAAAGAGTCTGAAATATTTTTCTACCTAAGTAAACAGAAAAAAATATGTAATTTTTATGCCTTTTAATTCCTTCAGAGATACTTTTTTGCCACATGAATCAGCCTAGGAGACTCCCCTGGAGCTTACTGTGACACGTCCAGCAATAAACTCACTGCTTTGTCAGCTCACTAGAGAAGGACACATGGGTGGAAAGGGAGCAAATTCTCTTTGTAATGTTTCATCTCTCAGGCTGAGTAGATCTGTGGGTGTTTGTCCTTTTTTCTTTACATTTTTGTGTGTCTACTTCATTTCATTAAAAAAAAAATTACGGAAGCACAATGTATATTCTACAAATAGAAATCTAATATGGCTAACATATTAGACAAAAAGCAATGGGATAAAACCTTTAAGACACCACTAGACCACACACCAGTACCAGGTGAGACATGCTCCAAGCAGCCTAGCAGACCACAGGGCACAGAAGAAGACCCACTGGTCCAACTCCCACTAGTAACACTAGCACTTAACTTGGGAGCTTTCCATCCCGCTGCACAACAATCTGCTGGCCTTTAGACTGTGATACAGCAGTTCTATCAGTGCCATGCAAGGGAGGGAGGCCAACTAACTTTGCTGCCTTTCAGGCACAAAACCACAGCTGCTTTTTGAGACAGCAAGGCAGGTCTCCACCATGCCAACATCAGAGAAGTGTGCACATACATGCACACTTGTCCAGACACGCATGCGCGCGCGCACACACACACACACGCCACACTGCACCCCCAGCACTCCACTTCCACATCTGTTAGGCTTCAGCACCCATGCTCACACTTTACACTGGCCACCAATATGCCTTCCTGACGTCACTCTGGTTACTCCTAGAACTAGAGACTCAGATGGTCAAAAAGATGTGACACACATAGAGCCTGTGGGCTAGACAACTGCACCAAAGGGCAGTCCAGGAGCAAATGCTGTGTCCCTGATGACTGAGGGTTCCTGACATTCATCACTATGGACCTGCTCTCTCAGATCCTAAGCTAATTAAGTAAAATCTGGCCTCAGGCTATTGTTTCTGCCCTTGACTCCTAGCCTGCACTCAAGGGTCCTGATTTCCTGATCCGCACCCCCCCCCCCCCCCCCCCCCCCGCCTCACCATGCTAGCTCCAAGGCCACTCTCCTATCAACACGCCTCAGCAGGGCTCTCCATCTCACAGCAACTCTCAAATCACAGAATCAACTGCAGAGCTTATTAAAATAAGAGTAGCTGGGCCTCTCCAGGTCTTGACTAGGAGGTCTGTGGTTAAGTCCAAGAAACTGTGTCTAAGAAGTTCCCAGGTTTTGCTGCTGTTTCTAGTTGGAGAACCACTGCTCTATGCATTACCAACATCTCAATATTTAGTTTTGATTTTGATTCCTGTCCACCTCACAGACTTACCCAGTCCAAGCTTGTAACCTCTCCTGCGACAATAGACTCCATAACCAAGCAACAGGGGTTAGTTCCCACTCAGGCCCTTTCTGGGAGCCACAGTATGTCATAGACCCACAAACCAGGATCAATGTACAGTCATCTGATCTTCTCCTTACTAGTGGTCAGACAGATGGAAGGCATTTAGTATACACTGAAATATTTCTTTTTCTGGTGTACAACTTAGTGATTTGACAAATTCATACATTATGCTATGTTCACAAGTATAGCTACCATCTGTCTCATTAAGTTGCTGTTACAATATCACTGACTGTATTCCTTATGTTTAGGTTTTAGTCCTGTGACTTACTCACTGCATTACAGGAGGCCAATCTCTCTCTCCCCTTCACCTGTTTTGCCCAATCCCCCAAACCCACCCCTCTGGTGACCATGACTTTGTTCTCTGTATTTATAGTTCTGCTTCTTTATTTCTTTTAGATTCCATTTATGAATGGAATCATATGGTATTTGTCTTTCTCATTCTGACTTCTTTCACTTAGCGTAATACCCTCTAGGCTCATTGATGTTGTTGGCACAATCACAACCTTTTTAATAGCTGTGTAATAGTTCATAGTACATACATATGGTATTTCCTTATCCATTTTCCACAGTAGCTGTACTATGAACTGAATTATTAATAAAATGACTTATTGCCATGATAAATTCATATGGTGCTTTACCATCTACAAAGCACTTTCATCTTCATGTTGCCCCACCTGAACTTGACAACAAGCTCTAACAGTAGATATTACCATTCC
Source organism: Canis lupus dingo (assembly GCF_003254725.2). Taxonomy (NCBI): domain Eukaryota; kingdom Metazoa; phylum Chordata; class Mammalia; order Carnivora; family Canidae; genus Canis; species Canis lupus. The sequence continues at coordinate 494,690 of NC_064277.1, forward strand.
CTTGTAGGGATGATCAAACTGAAGTCAGAGAGATTATGAATCTACACAAGGTCACAGCACTAGTACTTTAGATGCCTTCTTTTATGTAGATATTTAATCCATTTAACAATTATATATATGTGTATATATATATTTTAGTGTCATCAGTATCACTCATCACTTATTTTCAATATTAAAAAAAGCAACAGAATTTAAGCAAGGTGTGAAAAAAATATGTGAATGCTTACCATAAACACTAAATAAATGCCGGCTGAATCAGTCATATCCTACCATGAATGTAAACAGCACCAAAGCAATGTTTATGATCTGACAGTCCCAGGAACAAGGCTCATGGGCAGCACAAAATACTTCAAAGTACAAGATGCAATCCAGCAACCAGTGGACAAGGTTTTGTTTTTAATTTTTTCACTAAAAAGTCTGTCACTTGTGGTTTTCCATTTTTCATTTAAACTAGTTCCCTATTATGTAGAAATTGTGAGATTTCACATCAGATCTGGATAGCCTCCTCTTGAAATTGAGAAATCTGGCAAACCTGGAAGCACATTCCTGCAAAGCAATTGCTGGCTGGAGCTTGTCCATCATCCTTACACTCAGTCAGGGAGGCTCGTCCAGTACAGAAGGGTACCACCCACCTGGTCCACACGCATTCATAGGCCTCTGCCCTGGAGCTTATTCTTACATAGTTAAAAATGAATCAATAACAAACAAAGTGAGAATAACTTTCTCCAGGCTCTCAGGATACAGTTTGAGAGTGATAGAGTTTGGTTGCCTAGGGACTACTGACAAATAACTAGCCACACAGCAATGAAATGAAGAGCTTGATTCCTACTACCTGTCTTCTGGGAAAGCCAGTCTCTCTATTTCTGTAGAACACTGATACCTGTCCCACACTTTTTCACACAGTTTTATACATATGTGTATGTATATATACAGTACAGTACGGCAGCCAATCCTGATCATGCTGTTATGGCTTGCTGTTACTGAGAATCCATTTTTTTGGAGTAGGAAGGACACCTCGGAATATAAGAATAATGGAATGTTCCAAAATGAGAACTACCATTTATGACATATTTGTGAGGCACATACAAAAAACACACAACAATGACTGTATTTTCTTCAAAGATGGGATGATCTCCACCCAGAACAATTCATAAAAGTAAAAGGGTCCAGGAACTCTATGGCTAATTCATAAAAGTAAAAGGGTCCAGGAACTCTATGGCTAATTCTCATCACCATTTGTCCATGAAATCCAAGTCACACTAGAGTTAGTATCTTAAGATGAAAATAAATTACACAAAAATGTTAACTTTACTACCAGCTACCTATAGAGACTATGGAAAGCTTACTGTGATTATGAGTTAATAATGCAGAAAAAATTCAATATGGTATGTGTGTGTATCCTACATTATAATTTCTAAATGTAAGTATCTATGGACAGGGCTAAAATCCATAAAAAACAAAGGAACACAAAACCTGTAAAATTTTCCCACTGACCCGAGAAATTCTTATCAGACCACCTAAGCCAATGCCATTCCATGTTTAGAGACAACTACCCAGAGGAAAAAAAGCAATTGTATTTAATCATTTTCTTTTCACAAGACTGTTGGGAGGGACAGAGGGAGTAAACACAGGGAGTTCTTAGCCTCAAATCTTAATGTAAAATTAAGAAAATCTGTTTTAGGTCCTGTCTCCTGCCACCACAGGAAAATGGGCCAAACTCTGGAGTGAGTGTATATTGTAAAGTTATCATTATGTTTTGTTTTCCAACCTAACATGTATTGCATATCTACCATATGCAACTGCCAAGTCCTCAAAAATACAAAGCTACGACTTTACTGTCAAGGACTGCAGAGACAGACTAACTATAAAAACAATCTGAAACAAGTGGGAAGGAACAGTAATTTGGGTGAGAAAAAAGACGATACTGGAGAGTTTGGGGTGGGTATTTCAGCTTACGCCAAGGTTCCAGAGGTGTGACAGTATGATCCACGTGACAATCTCCTATCCCCTAGCCCCCATGCCTTGAGCTTTCTTTTTACCTCTGCCTCCTTTATTTGTTTTTCCTACTTCATACTGTCAGCTTATTCAATTTCCTTGCTGCTAGTTCACACATCTTTCTACCCACTACAACTTTTCTAGGGAACATTTTAGCAAAGCTACTTTGTATTTTAATGCCTTCAATCTAAAGGTGTCGTTTTTTTATATAGTTACTTGGGAAAAAGTGAGATAATCTCTCAATATTCTTTTTTTCTTACTTAAAAATTTAGCCCAATTTACTTGTTAATAGATTTGATAAATAAGGGTGGCAACTCTTCTCCAGGTTGGAGAACAAAGGTTATCTGAATAAAATACATGTAAACCATGAGTATTTTAGTGACTGAACACACTCACAAATCTGCTAAAGCCACATGTAAGTATATAAGTATATTTATATTTAACTTTCTCAAGTATCATTTACTGACCTTCATGCAGCTTTAAAACTCTACATCCTCAACACATAAGAGATCTTTTCTTTCTCCTTATTTCTTCCCCATTTCTTTCCCCAATTTTTTTTTCAGAACTCCAAATGCCAGACTATGAATTTCCTTCTTATAAGTGAAAAACAAAATAAAGGCACATATATATGGAAATGAGTTTGAGGCTCACTGTGCATTCCTTCTTAGAAGTTCGGCTCAATGGGCAGCCCAGGTGTCTCAGCGGTTTAGCGCCACCTTCCACCCAGGGCCTGATCCTGGAGATCCGGGATCGAGTCCCACGTCAGGCTCCCTGCATGGAGCCTGCTTCTCCCTCTGCCTGTGTCTCTGCCTCTCTCTCTCTCTCTCTCTCTCTGTCTCTCATGAATAAACAAATAAAATCTTAAAAAAAAAAAAAAAGAAGTTTGGCTCAAAAAAACCAAAAGAACCAGAAACTGTATGATAAATAAAATAAATGCTATCTTGTTACTGCAGAGAATGTAGTCCATAATCACAGTAAAATGATGGAGTAAAAATACAAGAAACTTGACTTATGCAAATATTTTCCTTCTCTTGGCCTTCCTAAACCCCTCCACTTTGGTCATTTCTTCAGATAGATAACCTAGAACCTAGTGAGATGTCTTGAAAAAATACCAGATATACACTGAGTAGAGCAGTGTCTCTCACATAGGCAAGAAAAGCACAAGTTCTAACAGGTAGCAAAGGAGTGGGTGTAGGACGTGGAACCATGGTGGAATGATTTTCCCCTCCCTCAGATCCAAATGCCAAAGTGCGCCTAGGCCCAGAAATTTGGATGGAAGATTCTAAGTAAAAGATGAATAAGAAGCAAGGTATTTAATGTGTTCTCTTATAAGCTTGGCTGATAATTCATACTCTTTCTCCTATTTTTTAATCTCCTACTTATTTAAGAATCAAAACCTTTTACACAAGCACTCAAACTGACTAGTAGAACACAGGAGATTCTTCTTTTATAATCTAATTCAAAGACTCTTTTGGTTGCCCTCATCTGCCCCTTACCAGCAGAGTAATGCCGGGCAAGTTTTTAACTTGAGATAGAGCCATATTACCCAAGAGGCAAAATAAAGAGTAATAGTCATCTCAATGGGGTCATTGTGGAAACTGAATGAGAAAATGTATGTAAAACAGATTCTGCAGCATCCCTACGTATGAGGTTCACCCACAAGATAGCAGCTGTCATTACTACACAAGTTTTAAAAACTGAAGTTCAGCATCCAGAATTTCCATTATACATATATTGGTCTTACTTTGGGTTTAAAAAGGATCCCCTCCCTGCAACTGCTCATGACAAATGAGTGGTTTGTTCAGTAATGCTTTTCATTAGAATTTCTTCTGGAAATTTAAGTCATACAGATCATAACCACATATTCAATCCATGGGATGCATTAGCTTTGTTAATGAGCCAGTCTACTTAAAATATAATTATCACATAAGACCCTAGTAAGAGGTTTTCAAATAACTGAGCCATGTAATCACACATGCTTATTACATATTCATTTCTTTAACTATTTTCCCTGAGTACAGAATCTTTCTCCAGTTAATTTTTCTCATAGTTGAAAATTCTGATTATATCAGGATGCATATTTTAAGTATTCTCAAGTATGTACTGATGGACACTCAGAAGCAGCTGTTACTGAGAAATTATGCTCTATGACAGCAAGTCCAATCTCTTAACTTTGTCCTGTCCCCCTTATTACAGGCATACAACTGTGATAAAAGTAGAGAAATTTAAGGAAATATAGAATTAAAAGATATAATATCACCAATTCTATTTTCATAAGACTTGAATATTTAATTAGACTTCTTTTTTTTTTTTTTAATTAGACTTCTCTACCATGGGTGTAGGTATGTAACTCATGAGTATTTTTGTCTTTTGTCAGCAGTTTTTTAAAAAAATCACTGCCACTATCCATCTGGATGCCTTGCCTCTACTTTATTCATTCATTCATTCATTCACTCATTCATGATGATCCCAGCCCTCAAGAAACTTGCAGTCCAGCTGGGACAAAAGGCAGGTAAAGCAATGATCACTGGAAGCTATGACATAGGGTACTGCAGAAGTAGAAGGAGCACTACAATGATACAATACCCAAATTCTAAGTTTCAACTAACAACTACAATGTGCCGCATGAGGAAGGAGAGGAAAAAAGTAATATCCCACTCCTTCCAATATTTAACATTCTGAGGTTTTCTGAGAAATTCATGCATATTCAATCCACATAAAAATTATGTAATGCTGGGGGTGCCCGGGTGGCACAGTCAGTTAAGGGTCCGAATCTTGTCTTCAGCTCAGGTCATGATTACAGGGCCCTGGGATCAAGCCTCATGTCAGGCTCCACACTCAGCATAGATTCTGCTTGAGATTCTCTCTCCCTCTCCCTCTGTCTCTCCTGCTCATGCTGTTTCTCTCGCTCTCTAAAATAAATAAAATCTTACAAAAATATATTTAATGCTGTGCAGAGGTACTTGAAGTATGATAAATGATTATTTTTGTCAAAGGAAGATTTGTTGGGGAAGTTTCTTCCATTCGAGCCCAGCCAGTGTAACCCATGCAAAAAGAATGTGCCACAGAAATGTTTACATTATAGCTTTTGGATAACACGTTTGGTTTTAAACACTTAATATATAACTGTAAAGGCGTATGTTTATTATTTATTCCTTTATATATTTTTTATAATATAAAATAAAATAGGTTCCTAGACCTAAATTTCAAGTCTGACCTGTGACTATTACCCATTAACTGGTCAGGTTGTGAGTACATGAGGACAGACACCTTGCCAGATTTTAGAAAAACATTAATGGATAAGAAAAACAATGATCAATTACCAAAAAGGAAACATCATACATTAGCCAAGAAAGCACATATTTCAACAGACACCACACCAAGTCTTTAAAACCTTCAAGTATCAACACAAACTAATCAGCTTGGTTAAATGCTGCAATGAATAGGAAAAAAAGTTATCTTCTGATGCTCTAGTGAGCTAGCTATAAGGCAAGATATGTTCACTCATTTACACATGTGAAAATTAAATATTTTTAGAAGAAATCTGATTAAATATAATTTTCAGGCAAAACTGCTCTAATCCTTAGCCGTCTATATACTTACTGCATTTTGAATACAAGAGTCACTGCATTTCTGTGACTGGAAAGAAAAATAATGAAAGAACCATTCCTTCCCAAAAAATGAAGGAATGAATAAAATACTTAAATATATCTTGATGATATGCATCCCTTATCAAACGAAGTTTCTCCTGCTTCTAATTCATCTTTCCTAATTTTTAATTCATACATGTGCCTGAGAAAAGCACTTTCTGAGTATATGTTTTCTTCAGTGGTCTAACTAAATACCTTAAACGATGCAGCAGAGTCCATATAGTGCATACTGTATATTTGTCTGCTATGGTTAGGCGAGTTGTGGTATTTCACCGGTTCAGGAATGGCAAGTCAATAAACAAACAAGAAGGTGGTATCAGTATCAAGCACTGTTTGCATATAAAGCCTTAAAATAAAAAAACACATCCCTGAAAATTAAAATAATCTTGTTTTAAAACAATTCTCTAGATCCACCTAACATGCAAAGACAAGAGAAGCATTCCTCACTCAGTTCAGAACCTACGCTGAAACTTATCTGAATGAACTTGACCCTGGTTGGCAGCAGGCCAGCAATCTTCATCACTGAATGACTTAACAGAACACTGTGTTCCTGACACAGACACCAAAAAAGGGTGTTGAAATCCATGCTAAAAAGAATCTCAGCTTACATTTTTACATCAGTTTTTAAATATAATGATAAAAGATACTTAAATAGGATAAGGGATTTTTAGTGTTTGGCATGTATTTATTTCAGGTAATTTTTTGTAATCCTTACTCTACTTGGGTCACTTTCAATGCTTCCCTGAACAACCGCTGGAACCCTCCTCCCCCAAACACAATGAACCCATTTTTGGGCCCTCCTCCTGTACCTCCTCCTCTAATAATGTACCTGGAAAATTCCAAAGCACCCTGAGCTGGCATATTAGGGAGGGGATAGCAAGTAAAGCCAGAAACAATGTATTGACTCACTTCCGCAAAAAGCCCTGGAGAAAGATGTGGGCCACAGTTCAGTCCTCTCACGCGATGCAGTTAAAACAGGTAAGAGGTAGTGAAGTTATGTCATTCCCAAACAGGTTATGTTAACTCATCCACAAAGGTAAAATACAAATGAGAAGGCAAGTAAAACACAATTTGGCAGGGAGTCTATATGATTTCTTTCTGAATAAACACCAGTCTTTTTCTTTAGTTTTTACCATCCTCCTTTTCTCCTGCTCCACGATCCAGGCCTCCAAAAATGCTATCCAGTCTAACATTAGGATAGTTTATTCTCACAATTGGCTAAAAGCAGTCCACACTCACCTCATACGTTGGGGGAAACCTATGTAAGTTCTAGTGTGTTCAGAGTGAATAAGACTCAAACTACAAAACATTTAGCAGTCTATACTGGTAGAAAGAACTAACAAAATGGCAATTTTTTTTCCTGCACTGAAACCATTTAGTTTTTTTTAGTCTTACTTCTTTACTAATTTTACAGGCCTCAGGCCTATATGATTAAAAAATATTTGGGAGGAAAATATTTTAAAGGCATACATATATGTCCTCTTTCTCATTATTTTTAATATTCATTGGATCTTGCCTTCAGTGATTACTACTGTCATAGACTAAAAGATGATTTTATATTTCCCTCATTCCTTCTACATTTATTAGAATTCTTCTCTAAGGAAAAGTTGTTCTTTCTATTTATTATTTCAGTCATGTATCTCTATCAGTATGAACTAATGTATATTTATTTGGCGTGGTTATAATCCAATATTACCATTCTTTACTTCATTGCTCCAATTGTTCCAGCTTTGGCCACACAGAACACTTTCAGATTAAATGCGTCCTTTGGATCTTCCCCTCCCAACCTTTTCTGAACACTTCCTTCTTTTCTGACAATACAGGACATTTCAGGCACATCTTATGTTTCTCCGTCCTGGCCACAGATTCAGCCATTTTACCAAGGAGCCCTGGTTCCAAGATCTAGGCACTAGGTGTGCTTGTTGCTCACTACTTGTAGGCCCCTCAATGGACAGAGATAGGAAAGTAAACACATACGTTTATTTCTACATTACTGTCTTAAATCTATCTACGTGTGTGTGTGTTTTAAAGCACATAAGTTCATATTGATAGGCTTAACTCCAATATAGCACCACAGAGTTCATTTTAGTATTTCCCATTGCTTGTTTATAATTTCATTCTCCCCTAGGTCTTAATTTCTACAATATGACATGTATTACTTACTCCTTCAACAACAGTACACTGTGCAAAGTACCTTCAAAATTGCTAAGCCATACAGCTATGAGAAACAAACTTACCAACTACAAAAAGTGTTTATATTCAGTTTTTTGTCTTTAGCCATACAGAATTTACTCCAAGATCACTTTCCCAAGTTACTTAGGCCAACTCCCTTTTCCTCAAATGTTTCAGTGAAGTTATAATCATCAAATGCAAAGAGTTGTGTGTCCACAGCCACAGCACATGAAGAACACTTCCCACATCCTAAAAGCTCATGTTGCCCCATTGCAGTCACTCCCTTAGCCCAACCTTTGTCAACCACTGATCTGTTTTCTATTATAACAGAATTGTAACATACTTGGTTCTGGCTTCTTTTCCTTAGCAAAATTAATTTAAGATTCTTGCACATTGTTGCATGGATCAATAGTTGGTTTCTTGTTATCACTAAAAATATTCCATTGTGTGAGGCATCTATTCACCTGCTGAAGGACTCCTGGGTAAGTACTGAGAATTAAGGCTATTGGGTCATATGGTAAATATATCCTTAATGTGTGTGTGCAACTATTTATCTGAAATGTTTGGGATGCCTGGGCGGCTCAGCGATTGGCCCAGGGTGTGACCCGGGGGTCCTGGGATTGAGTCTCACATTGGGCTCCCCTCCAGGAGCTTCTCCCTCTGCCCGTGTCTCTCCCTTTCTCTCTGTGTCTCGCATGAATAAATAAAATCTTTAAAAAATTTTTTAAAAATTTTAAAGAAATGAAATGCTTGACATACACCACAAAATTTAAGATATACTACATGTTAATTTGATTCCTTTATATATGTAATATAAATGGCATTGTAGCAATAGCACCTCTACTAAATCATATAATTATAATTTTTTGTGTGGTGATTTAATCACTCAAGTTGATGACTATAATACAATATCATTTTCTATATTCACTAAACTGTACATTAGGTCTCTAGGACTTGTTACCTTTATACAACATCTCTCCCATTTGTCCACACTCTAGATGCTGGTAACCACATTTTACTCTGTTTTATGAATTGGGATTTTTTTTAGATTCCACATAATTATGTACTATCATGCAGTATTTGTATTTTTCTGTTTGACTCATCTCACTTAGCACAATGTCCTCAAGATCAATCCATGTTGTCACAAATGGCAGCACGTCCTTATTTCTTGTGGCTAAAAAATATTCTGTTGCATATGTTATACCATTATCTTCTTTACCCATTTACCTGTTCATGGGTCACTTAGGCTGTTTTCCCATCTTGCTACTGTGAAAAATGCTGCAGAAAATACTGGAGTGCAAATCCCTCTGATACTGTTTTCATTTCCTTTGGATATATATTTACAGGTAGAATTGCTGGCTCATAAGTAGATTAATATTAACTTTTTGAGAAACATCCACACTGTTTTCCACAGTAGACAAAACAATTACATTTTCATCAATGGTGTACAAAGGTTCTCTTTTCTCCGCATCCTAACCAACAATTGTTCTCTCTCATCTTTTTGATGATAACCATATTAACAGGTATGAGGCAATATCTCATTGTGCTATTTGGCACTTTCCTCGTGATTAGTATTCTTGGGTATTTTTCATACACTTGGTCATCTGAATGTCTTCTTTGTTTGGAAAAATGTCTCTTTAGTTCCTCTCCCCATTTTTAAAATCTTACTTTTATTGCTGTTACTATTGAGTTGTATGAGTTCTTATATTTTGGATATTGGCCCTTATCTGATATATGATTTGCAAATGTTTTCTCACATTCTATAGGTAACCTTCTCATTTTCTTTATTTCTATTGCTGTACTACAGCTTTTAACTTTGATGTGTTTCCACTTACTGATTTTTATTCTTGTTATTTGTGATACAGCTTTTGGTGATATATCCAAAAAGTCATTGGTAGCCAATGTTGAGGAGCTTCTTCAAGAAGCTCCTGTATTTTCTTCAAGAAATTTTACGGTATCAGGTCTTATATGTGAATTTTTGATCCATTTCAGGTTAATTTTTTTGTGAGAAGATACAGATCCAATTTCATTTTTTTTTGCACGTGGTTATCCAGTTTTCCCAAATTTGTGAAAGAAACTATCCTTTCTCCATTAGGTGTTCTTGGCTCTCTTGTGGAATATCAGTTGATTGTATATGCCAGATTTTAATTATGGTCTCTCCTTTCTGTTCTATTGGTATGTGTCTATTTTTGTGCTAATACCATAGTGTTTCAATTACTATTAGTTTGCAGTATAGTTTGAAATCACGAAGTGTGATACTTCTGGTTTTTCTTCTTTCTCAGGATTGCTTTGACTATTCAGTTTTTTGTTCCATACAAATTTTAGTAATTATTTTTCTGTGAAGAATGTCATTGGAATTCTAATAGAAATTTTGTTGCATCTATAGATGGCCTTGGGTAGTAGTGACATTTTCACAATATTAATTCTTCCAATCTATGAACATGAGACATCTTTCTGGTTTTGTTTTTCTTTCATTTCTTTCAACAGTTTTCATTGTACATGTCTTTCATTTCCTTGGTGCAATTATTTATAAACATTTTACATATTTTGATGCTATTGTGAATGGGATAGTTTACTTCTGCTGATGTTTCATTATTAGTGTATAGAAATGAAACAGATCTCTATATATATTGATTTTATATTCTGCAAGATTACTAAATTCATTGATTTGTTACAACATGTTCTTTGCTGAGTCTTTGGGATTTACTATATGCAAAAATCATTATCATCTACAAATAATGACAAATTTACTTCTCCCTTTATAAATTTGGATATGTTTCATTTCTTTGCATTGCCTAATTGCTCTAGATACGGCTTCCAGTACTACACTAAATAACAGTCGTAAGAGTTGTCTTCTTCTGGGGCACCTGAGCACCTGAGTACCTCAGTCAGTTAAACATGCAACTCTTTGTTTCAGTTCATGTTCATGTCATGATCTCAGAGACGTGAGATCAAGCCCTGTGTCAGGCTCTGCACTCAGTGCAAAATTGGCTTAAGATTCTCTCTCTCTCTCTCTCTCCCTCTGCCCCTCCCTCTGTTTTCTAACACAAATAAAACCTTTAAAAAAAAGAGTTGTCTTCTTCCTAATGTTAGAGCTTTTCACTGTTCAGTATGATGTTAGCTGAAGGCTTATGGCACGTTATTATGCTGAGGAATGCTCCCTTTATACATATTTTGTTGAAAATTTCTATCATAAATGGATGTTGTATTTTGTGAAATGCTTTTCCAGCCATCTACTGAAATGACCACTTGACTTTTATCTTTCATTTTAATAATGATTTATTGATTTGCATACACTGATCCATCCTTCCATCCTAGGGATAAATATTTTTTAAATGTTTCTGAATTTGGCTTGTTTCATTTTGCTGAGGATTTTAAATCTATGTGCAGCAGGGACATTGGTCTATAATTTTTTTATATTGTCCATATCAAGTTAATGCTGCCTTCATAGAATAAATTTGGAAGTAGCCACTCCTCTTCAATTTTTTGGAAGAGTTTTAAAAGGTTTAAAAGTTTTTAAAGGTTTGGCATTCATTCTTTTAAATGTTTAATAGAATTTGGCAGTGAAGCTACTTGGCCCTGAGGTTTTCTGTGTTGTGAGGTTTTTGATTATGAATGTAATCTCTTTGTTATTGGTCTGTTCAGATTTTGTTTCTTCCTGATTCAGTCTTGGTAGGTTTGCTGGAATTTACCAATTTCTTCTAGGTTATCTAATATCTGTCATATAATCATTTATAGTACTCTCTTAGGATCTTATGTATTTCTGTAGTATCAATTGTAATGTTCCCTTTTCACTTCTAATTTTATTTATAGGCATACCTAATTTTATTGCACTCCACTTTGTTGCACTTCACAAGTACTGTTTTTTTACAAACTGGAGGTCTCTGGCAACCCTTGTCAAGCAAGTCTATTGGCACCATTTTTCCAACAGCATTTGCTCAATTCATGTCTTTGTGTCACATTTTAGAAACTCTCACAAACTTTTTAATTATTATATTTGTTATGGTGATCTGTGATCATTGATTATGACTAACTGAAAGCTTAGATGATGGTGAGTATCTTTTAGCAATAAAGCAGTTTTAAATTAAGGTATGTACAATTGTTTTAGACATAATGCTATTGCATACTTAATACACTATAGTTTACTGTACATATAACATTTACATGTCTTAGAAAACCAAAAAATCCATTTGACTCACTTTATGGCAATATTTGTTTTATTAGGGATCCCTGGGTGGCTCAGCGGTTTAGCGCCTGCCTTTGGCCCAGGGCGTGACCCCAGGGCCCTGGGATCGAGTCCCACCTCAGGCTCCCCGCAGGGAGTCTGCTTCTCCCTCTGCCTGTGTCTCTGCCCCTCTCTCTGTGTCTCTCATGAATAAATAAATAAATAAACTCTTTAAAAAATAATTTGCTGGGATCCCTGGGTGGCGCAGCGGTTTGGCGCCTGCCTTTGTCCCAGGGCACGATCCTGGAGACCCGGGATTGAATCCCACATCGGGCTCCCGGTGCATGGAGCCTGCTTCTCCCTCTGCCTGTGTCTCTGCGCCTCTCTCTCTCTCTGTGTGACTACCATAAATAAATAAAAATTAAAAAAATAAAAATAAAAAATAAAAAACTAAAAAAAATAATTTGCTTTATTGCAGTGGTCTGGAACCAAAGTTGCAATACCTCTGAGGTATGTCTATTTTTCAGTCTTTTTTTCTTAGTTACTCTAGCTTAAGTTTGGTCAAATTTGTACCTTTTCACAGAACCAGCTCTTGGTTTCATTTGATCCTTTCTATTATTCTGGCCTCTATTTCATTAATTTTTGCAATGCTATTTATTATTTCCTTCCTTCTGCTTACTTTGGCTTTATTTGTTCTTCCTTTTCTAGTTTCTTTGAGGTATAAAGTTAGGTCGTTTGAGATTCTTCTGATTTTTAATAGATGCATGTTGCTATAAACTTTCTTTTCAGAACTGCTTCTGTGGCATCCTACAGGTATTCGTGGTTGTGTTTCCATTTTCATTTATTTTACTATATATTTTTTTATTTCTTCTTTGTCTCATTGGTTGTTCAAAAGTGCATTTAGTTTCCACATATTTGTAGATTTTCAAACTTTCCTCTTGTCAATTTCTAGTTTCTCTCTATTGTGGTCATAAAATACAGTTTGTATGATTTCAGTCTTCTTAGATTTGCTAAGACTTGTTTTGTGTCCTAAAGAATGTTCTATGTGCACTTTTGAGGAATGAGCATTTTATTGCTATTGGATGAAATGTTCTAATATAAGTCTGTTAAGTCCATTTGGTCTAAAGTATGTTTCAATTCCAACGTTTTCTTGGTGATTTTCTGTCTGGATGATGTATTCATTGTTTAAAGCAAGGTACTGAAGCCACATACCATTATTGTATTGCTATTTATTTCTGCCTTCCTTCTGACAGTATTTGCTTAATAATATTTAGGTGCTCTGATGTTGTGAGGGTATATAATTGTTGTACTTTATGTACTGCACCCTTAATCATGATAAAATGTCCTTCTTTGTCTCATTATCACTTTTGGTTTTAAGTATATTTTGTCTGATAGAAGTTTGTGTACTCCACTTTCTTTTGATTTCCATTGGCATGGAATTGCTTCTTCCACCCCTTCACTTTGAGTTTATGTGTGTCTTTAGAGCTGAAGAGTCTCTAATGGGCAGCAAAGAGCTGGGTCTTGTTTTTTGTTGTTGTTGTTTTTAACCCATCCAGTCATTCTGTTCCATTTGATTGGTGCATTCAATCCATTCACATGTAGAATAATTACTATATGTAAACACTTACTACTGTCAACTAATTGTTTCCTTTCTGGTTGCCTTAAATCTCCATTTGTTCTTCTTCCCTTATGTTTCTGCATAACTTCGCAAATTGGTAGTATTCCATGGTGGTATGCTTTGTCTCCCATCTTTTTTCTTTTATGTTTTGTGAATCCACTCTAGACTTCCGCTTTGTGGTTACCATGGATTTACAAGAACATCTCAAAAATAAAACAGTCCAATTTATGCTGAAAGCAACTTATCTTCACTTGGTCATAAAATCTTCACCCTTTTACTCCTCCTCTTTCATATATTTGATGTCACGATTTACCTCTTTTTATACCGTGCACTTGTTAACAAGTTATAGTTAACTACAGTCATTTTTGCCTTTTTATTTTTTGCCTTTAATCTTAAACTATGGTTAAGTTGTTAATACATTAACCTATTACAGTACTGGAATTTTCTAATCTGAATATATTTTTCCCTTTACTAGTACGTTGCATACTTTCCTATATTTTCATGTCGTTGAGTAGTATTTTTTACTCCATTTGATGAGCTCCTTTAGCATTTATGGAAGGCACTCTAGTCATGATGAACTCCCTCAGCTTTTGTTCATCTGAGAAAGTCTTTATCTCTCCTTCATTATCTGAAGGATAACTTTACTGGATAGAGTATTGCTGGCTGTGAATTTTTATCTTTCAGCACTTTGAATATGTCAGTCCACTCTCTCTTGGCCTAGAGGGTTTCTGCTGACATATCTACTGATAACCTAACAGGAATTCCTTTGTAGATTACACCCTTTCCCCCCTACTACTTTTAGTATGCTTTATCTTTGATTTTTAGTAGTTTCATTTTGATATGTCTTGGAGAAGGTCTTTTGGCATCAAGATAACAGAGTAATCTATTAACTTTTTGAACTTAGATGTTTAAGTGTTCCCCCAGACTTGCAAAGCTTTCAGTTATTATTTCTTTAATTAAATGTCTGCACTCTCCTTCTCATCTCTTTCTGGAATCCTAATTATTTTGATGTTTGCCCTTTTGATTGTATACCATAAAATCACATGGGCTTTCTTCATTTTTATTCTTCTCTTTTTTTCTTCTACGGTTTCTACCAAATTCTTACCCTCTAACTCTCTTGATTTTCCATTTGCTCTACTCTACTACAGATACTTGCGACTGTATTCTTCACCTCATTCACTGAGTTCTTCAGCTCCAGATTGCTATTGGTTCTTCTTTATGGTTTCTATATCTTTTGTCAAGAGTACGATTTTTTTTCAAATATCTTTTTTCTAATGTCATTGAACTGCCTTTTTGAGTTTTCTTGTAATTTGTTGGATTTCTTCAATATAGCTATTTTTTAATTCTTTATAAAGCAGACCACAGTAGTTTGTGTGTTTGAGCTCAGCTGTTGGAAAATTATTGATATCTTCTGGTGATGGCATATTTCCTTTTTGTTTGTTTTCTTAGCTCCTTATATTTTTGTGTTGCTGCTTTCACACTGAAAGTACCTGTGTTGGTTATGTTTAGATTGTGGTGCTGTTGCTTGGTATTGCTTCCCTGGAGTTTCCCAGGTTTCAGGACATGCCAGCTCCACTCTTCTTGCTCCCTCTTGTGGTAGAAGTTGTAAACACTGCGTTTCCTCTTCCTCTTACAACTCCTCAGGCTGGCTCAAGGAAATCTCTTATTAGGGTTTCAGAAAGCAGTGCTATAGCTCCCCATTTGTGGTCTCTCCTCTGCCCACGGACCCTGGATGGTTTTTCCGGGACCTGCTCTCATTGCAACATGTGGGACTACACATAGGAGTTAGCTGCATAGTTGGGGGCTGTGGGTGTGGGTTTAGCACTTGGGTCTTGGGGTGCCTGCGTGGAGACCTTCTAGTGGAATACTTCACATAAACTTGTGGGCAGAATCTACACCAAAGAACTAAAGTAGAAAATAAGAACCCCGTCCCTTTACTGCTGATGCTTTTACCTGCTTCCTTCCCTTTCTCCTCTCTCCCCCCTCCATTTCATGGAGGTCATGCTCCAAAATCAAGGTGCTAGTATAGGTTTATCGGGCTGCAACACCTACAGCTAGGACAGCTGGGGATTCACCCCTCACAGTGCGCCACCTCCACAGAAGTCTCTACTGGCAGACAGTACCTCCTGCAGCGCCACCTGGAGGAAAAGGAAGGCTCTGGAAGAGTACCTCCCTCACCTCTGCGCACAACCTTGTCTCTGCACTGCTCTCAAGCGGTGCTAGAACGTCCTCTTAGACAAAACTTCTACAACTTCTTTTCTGCCTAAGAGTATTTGCCCAGGGAAATGCTCTCCAGAGTTTTTTCCCTGACCAGGAAAGTCAGAGTGGAGCAAGTTCACTGACTCCCTTGGATCCATAGTCCTTACCAAGATCTTGCTTATTTTCACGTGCTCAGGTGGGCTAGAAACCTCCCAGGTCCCTGGGCATGGCTACTGGAGGCATTTTTGTGAATAGATGTCTAATTATTTGTTAAATGGCAAGAAAAAGGAGGAATGACACATATGGCCACAGTGCTGACATCACTCATCAGTATATCCTTAACTTTATAAGAAACTGCCGCACTGGTTTCCAAAGCTGATGTATGATTTTGTATTCCCAAAAGCAATGCATGAGCACCCCATTTACTCCTCACTCTCATTAGCACTAGGTGTTGTCAAGTTGTTTGGCTTTTGTTGGTTTTTCAGCCATTCTAACAGGTGTGTTGTAGCAGGTGTATTTTACACATGGGAAACCACACATATGAATCTTAATTCCTATCTTCCACTGGAGAATCAAAAGTCTAGATATTAGTTTAGTTTTTCTTGTAAGGCAACAACGGTTAGAACTACTGCTACCTACATAAACATATCTCCCGCATTATATCACAGCCCCATCACTCCCAATTGTCTATGTCCGTCTACTTCTCACATTCAGTTTATCTGCGTGATCTGCACAGCCTGCTGAGCTTGAGGCCCACACAAAATTATTGGTGGGAGCCTGGTGTGCCACACCCAGCCAAACCCCCAAAACTTAAATCCACATCCTGAGGTCCTTTCACAATCTTACCCCAAATAACCTTTATAATTTCATCTTGAAACATCTTTTCCACCCTAAGTTCTTTTACTCCAGTTTGCAAAGATAATTAAATATGCCTCTTTATCCCTAACTCATTACCACATTTCCTACTTTATGAAATCTTACTCAGTCTTCAAAACCCAACTCTGTTTACTCTTGAACTCACCTACTTTCTTCACATTGCTTTCAATACCTGTGACTTTAAAATAAGAACTAGTTTATAGCAAAGCTGTTTCTCAAATGTTAAACTATGGCTGTCACTTAAACCAGCAATCCTCAACCATAATATGATGTAGAATGTGGTCAAAAGCAGTAAAGAAATGTAAGATATGGCCATTAATAATACTGTTCAAAGGTTTATATTTGCCCTCTTATGTAAGAAATTAGAATAGAATCACATCACACATTCTCCCTTACATTCCAATAGGCTTTCTTGAGTAACAAAGTCAGGCATGAATTATTAGCTAGTACCAGGAATGTACATAACTTTGTGTGTGACACATAAATTATACTAAATGTCATCCTTCATATGTATCAAATTTAAAAAGCAGTTTAGAACCACCAATCTTAGCCACCACACTGTGAAACATCCCCACAAGTAATCCATTTCCACTCAGAGCTTCTTTCGGGACTCTGTAAATTCTCAGTTATAATTTACTTAATCTCTGAAAGAATTTCATTCTTTAAGATGGAGATGATAATAGCAAAGTTCCTGGATTGTTACTAAGAAAAAACAAACAATATACATGAAATGACCTAGTAGAATGCCTGCTACAGACACAGTAAGTATATAATAAATGTACTAGAAGCATTTTCTTTTTCCCTCCACTCATCAATTCATTGATTCAGTCAATATTTTGTCAGTATCTACCACATGCCAACCTCTGTGCTAGGAATTGAATGATAAATAAATCAAAGGTCAGAGTAATGGAGAGTCAAAGGTCAGACCACGAAGAGAAGGGAGTTAGTCTCTTCCTGAATACAAGAAAAATCTAACTCTCAGATACCTGGAGCCAGAAATAGTGGAGATAATATCACTTTTATTTTCCTATTTACTACTTAGTTTTAAAACCATAATCAAATTTTTATATTGGAAATAATTTTTTTTTAGGGAAACCTGCACAGTAAAGGTACTATGTCCTCAAATTTGTATGAAGCAATTTTAAAAAGTGAAGAAAACTGGGCAGCCTGGGTGGCTCAGCGGTTTAGCGCTGCCTTCAGCCCAGGATCAAGTCCCATGTCGGGCTCCCTGCATGGAGCCTGTTTCTCCCTTTGCCTGTGTCTGTGCCTCTCTCTCTCTCTCTCTCTCTCTCTCTCTGTGTCTCTCATGAATAAATAAATAAAATCTTAAAAAAAAAAAAGTGAAGAAAACAAAGATCAAACCTACAAAAAAACAAAATATGACTACAATCTTTAAAACATTTCCTAGGAGACTATTAACATGGAAAATATAGCATCTACTTATTTAGACACAGTAACAAATTACAAGCACAGTAAAGCTAAGATAGATAGATACTGATCCTGGAATGCATATGTTTTAATAATTTCCTATCTAACGGACTCCTAGATAAAACCAATAAATATATTCTTTACAACTTTCCTATACATTTCTGAAATGTCTGTTCATAAGTATGACCACTGGTTTTACGAATATGCAGGAATAAAGTCCACAAGTAGTATGTTAGGACAGTACTGCCTAATGGTAGAAAGGAAAGGCAGGCAAGAGAGACATCTGCTCTAAAAATAAGTAAATATTACAAAAGCAGTAGGCACAAGAAAGGCATTCAATAAGGGGAGTTTACAATGTATACCAAAAAATAATCTTTAAAAATTATAAAATCAGGACTTATTTCAAAGTACAAAGAGGATAAATTAAAAACATGAGAAAGAAATTCTAACTGTGCTCCCATATGACTAGATAACATATGGCAGAAATTCTAGAGAGAAAAGCAGTGAGGCCAAAGAAAAAGCCATGAGTTGGCAGTCATTCTGTTTCTATCCCTGGATCTCCTCTCTGTCCAGATAATTCCTCCACTCATCAATCACAGGTCCTTGAGAGTTTGCTTCCCTAATATTCAGATGATTCTATATAAAATAATCATAAAGAGAAGTTCAGGTAAGATGGCGAAGTACAAGGAGGCCAAACTTATACCATTCCATGAGTACACTGAGATAACAGCTATATATATATATATACATATATATATATATGTATATATATATATGCGTGCAACTAACTCTGAAAACGACCTTCTCCAGTTAATCATACAGAAGAAGCCACAATAAAAAAGGAAGAATGGGCAGAGACAAGGTTGGGAACCAAACCCTCTGGTGAGCTAAACCACAAACAGGACATGCACAGAGAAGCAAGATGATCAAACCCCATACCAGCCACTCCAGGCATTGGGACCCACACTGGAAAGACAAGTCCTTATAATACCTGGGCTTTGAAAACCACTGGGTTTAACTTTGGGGACTTTTAAAATCAGTGGGGATTAACTACATACAAGTACTTTAAAAATTATCAGGCTTAACTACAGGAAAGCCAAAAGTTGATAGGAAACCGAGTCCCCAATCTTAATAAGCTAGCATAATTAATAACCTGGCCCATAATTAATAACACAGCACAGAAGCAGCAGTTTGAAAACTACCAAGGGTATATGTGAAGGAGACTTGTTTATTAATCTCAGAACATGAGCTGGAGAGACAGGGATTTTCAGACTTCTCCAGGAACAAACATGCTCGTGGGTACCATTTCTCTTACCCTCCCCCAGTCTCCATAGTTGGACACTTGCAAGAGCCAACGTGCACACTCTCCATCTACCTTGCAGACCCACCCCATCCAGCATGCTAGATATAGTACACTTCCTCCAAATTGGCTTCTATCTACCATATTCACCCTGTAAGCAGCCAGGGCCAGTGCAGCTTCAAAATGACTCTTGCACTAGAAAGAAAGGTAACTCCACACACCAATGTGCCTGCAGTTCCACCAGCCAAGCAGTGAGAACTTTAACAAAGAGATCAAAAATATAAAAAAGAACCAGAGATGAAGAATTTAAAAATCCAAACAAAAAATACACTAGAGGGAATCAACAGCAGATTAGAAGAGGTAAAAGACCACATCAACAATCTGGAAGACAGGATAGTGGAAAGCAACCAAGCTGAGAAAAGCAAAGATAAAAAGGAATAATAGAAATAAGAAAGGGTTAAGGGAACTCAGAGACGTCATTAAACATCCCATTTGTACTACAGGGATCCAAGGAGGAGAGAGAAGAGGGTAGAACACTTCTTGAAGAAATAATAGCTGAAAATTGTCCTTTTTTTCTTTTTTTTTTGGTGGTGGGTGGGGGGAATCCAGGGCCAACAAGCATAGAAGGCCACTTACAAGACTAACCCAAGGAGCTCTATACCAAGACACATACTAATTAAAATGACAAAAAGTAATGATAAAGAATTTCTAAAGCAGCAAGAAAAAAAAAAAAAAACAGTTGCATACGAGAGATACCCCATGAGGCTATAAACTGATTTGTCAACAAAAATTTTGCAGGCCGCAAGAAAATGGCGTGATATATTCAGAGTGCTGAAAGAAACAACCATGCATCCAAGAATACTCTTCTTACCACCAAGTTTAACATTTAGAATAGGAGAGATAGAATCTCCTTAACAAACAAGTTTCAGGAGTTTCAGGAGTACATCACAACTAAACCAGCCTTACAGGAAATTTTAAAGGAAATTCTGAGTGGAATACAAAGGCCCTCATTAGAAGAAACTTATAAAAGGCAGAAATTTCACAGGTAAAAAACAAATATATAGTAATGGTAGTATATTAGCCACTTATAAAGCCAGTATAGAGGGTAAAACAGAAAAGTAGTCAATTATATCTACAAAAATTAAATATGCAGAACAAAAAGATGTAAAATACAAGAAATATACATAAAATGAGAAGGGGGACTTAAAACTTTAGTGCTTTTAGAATGTGTTCAAACTTAAGCGACCATCAACTTAATATACATCTTACATATGAACTCAACAGTAAGCATAAATAAAAACCTATAATAGATAAGCAAAAGAGAAAGGAGGCCAAGCATAACACTAAAGAAGGCCGTCAAACCACAAAAAAAAGAAAGCAAAAGAAGAATAAAAAAACTATAAAAATAATTAGCAAAATGGCAGTAAGTGCCTGCCTAATCAATATTACTTTGAATGTAAATGGACTAGATGTTCCAATCAAAAGATACAGGGTGACTGAACGGATAAAAAAAACAAGACCTATCTTCATACTGCCTTCAAGAAACTCACTCAGACCTAAAGACACATACAGACTAAAAAGCAAAGGAATGGAAAAACCTTCACTCAGCAAATGGAAACGGGGGAAAAAATAGCAGACAAAACAGACTTTAAAACAAAGACCAGGGCAGCCCCAGTGGCTCAGCGGTTTAGCGTGGCCTGAAGCCCGGGGTGTGATCCTGGAGACCAGGGATTGAGTCCCACGTCTGGCTCCCCGCATGGAGCCTGCTTCTCCACCTCTCTCTCTCTCTCTCTCTCCGTGTCTCTATGAATAAATAAAAAATCTAAAATAATAAAATAAAAATAAAAAAAAACAAAGACCAGGGCAGCCCGGGTGGCTAAGTGGTTTACTGCCACCTTCAGCCCAGGGCGTGATCCTGGAGACCTGGGATCGAATCCCACGTCGGGCTCCCTGCATGGAGCCTGCTTCTCCCTCTGCCTGTGTCTCTGCCTCTCTCTCTCTCTCTCTCTCTCTCTCTCATGAATAAATAAATAAAATATTTTAAATAAAATAAATAAATAAATAAATAAATAAATAAATAAATAAATACATACATACAAATGAAAATGAAAATGCAATGGTCCAAATCTCTGGAACATAAAAGCAGTTCTAGAAGGGAAGTTTATAGTGATATAAACTTAACCTCAAGAAATAAAATCACAATAACCTAACTTGCCTCCTAAAGGAGCTAGAAAAAGAAAAAACAAGGCCAAGATCTAGTAGAAGGAAAGAAATAATAAAAAGTAGAACAGAAATAAATGAAATAGAGACTAAAAACAGAAAAGATCAATAAAATCAACAGCTGCTTCTATAAAAAGATAAAATAAACTTTTAGTCAGATTCATCAAGTAAATAAAATCAGAAATAAAAGACGAGAAAAAAACAACAGAAATACAAAGGACTATAAGAGAGGAGTATGAAAATTTATATGCCAAAAATTGGACAAACCAGAAAAAAATGGGTAAATTCATAAAAACAACTTTCTAAAACTAAATCGAAGAAACAGAAACTTTAAACAGGTCAATTACTAGTAATAAAATTGAATTAGAAAAAAAAGAAAGAAAGAAAGAAAGAAAGAAAGAAAGAAAGAAAGAAAGAAAGAAAGAAAAGGAAAGAAAAAAAGAAAGAAAGAAAGAAAGAAAGAAAGAAAGAAAGAAAGAAAGAAAGAAAGAAAGAAAGATAGATTGATTTGCCAACAAAGTCCAGGACCAGAAGGCTTTACAGGTGAATTATATTAAACAGATTCAACGCAATCCCTATCAAATTAGTAACAGTATTTTTCACATACTAGTACAAATAATTCTAAAATCTGTATGGAAACACAAAAGACCCTAAATACCCAAAGCAACCTTGGAAAGAACAACAAAGCTGGAGGTATCACAATCCCAGATCCCAAGATCTACTACAGAGCTGCAGTGATCCAAACAGTATGGGACTGGTACAAAAACAGACACATAAATCAATGGAACAGAACATATAGCCCAGAAACAAATCCAAACTTATACAGTCAATTAATCTATGACAAAAGAGGCAAGAATATATAATGGGGAAAAGATAGTCTCTTCAACAAATGGTACTGGGAAAACTGTGAACAGCTATACATAAATGAATTAAACTGGACTACTTTCTTACACCATCCAGAAAAATAAACTCAAAATGGATTCAAAACCTAAATGTGAGATGTGAAACCATAAAACTCCTAGACGAAAACACAGGCAGTAATTTTTCTGACACTGATTTTAACAATATTTTTCTAGGTATGTCTCCTGAGGCAAGGGAATCAAAAGCAAAAATGAGGGGATCCCTGAGTGGCTCAGCAGTTTAGCACCTGCCTTCAGCCCAGGGCGTGATCCTGGAGACCTGGGATTGAGTCCCGCGTTTGGCTCCCTGCATGAAGCCTGCTTTCCCTATGCCTGTGTCTCTGCCTCTCTCTCTTTCTCTGTGTGTCTCAGGAATTATCAAATAAAATATTAAAAAAAAAAAAGCAAAAATGAACCATTAGGATTACACCAAAATAAAAAGCTTTTGCAAGGTAAAAGCAACTATCAACAAAACAAAAAGGCACACCAGGAAATGGGAGAAAATATTTGCAAATGATATATCTAAAATATATAAAGAACTTATACAACTCAACACACAAAAAAACAAATAATCCAATTTAAAAAATGGGCAGAGGACCTTAACAGAAATTTTTCCAGGGATGCCTCGGTGGTTTAGCAGTTAAGCGTCTGCCTTCAGCAAAGGGTGCGATCCTGAAGTCCCGGGATCAAGTCCACATCAGGCTTCCTGCATGGAGCCTGCTTCTTCTTCTGCCTGTGTCTCTGCCTCTCTCTCTCTCTCTCTCTCTCTCTCTCTCTTTCTCTCTGTGTGTCTCTCATGAATAATAAAATCTTTTTTTAAAAAAAGAAATTTTTCCAAAGAAGACATACAGATGGCCAACAGACACAAGAAAAGCTGTTCAACATCACTCATCAGGGAAATGCAAATCAAAACCACAAAGAGATATTATCTCACACCAGTGAGAATGGCTAGTGTCAAAAAGCAAAGAAATAACAAGTTTTGGAGAAGATGCAGAGAAAAGAGAACCCTTGTGCACTGTTGGTGCAATCAATGGGGAAAAGACTATCAAGGGTCCTCAAAAAATGAAAATCAAAAATATCATACAATCCCATAAAACCACTACTGGATATTTACCTAAGGAAAACAAAAACACTAATTCAAAGAGACATATGCAATAATATGTTTATTGCAACATTATTGATAAAAGCCAAGATATCTAAGGAACCTGAAGTGTCCACTGACAGATGAATGGATAAAAGATGTGATACACAGACACAATAAAATACTACTTCGCCATAAAAAAGAATGAGATCTTGCCATTTAAAACATGGATGGACCTAGAAGGTACTAAGCTAAGTGAAACAAATCAGAGAAAAACAAATACCATACAACTTCATTTATATGTGGAATCTAAAAAACAAACAAAGGAACAAACAAAAAACTGGACTCTTCAATATAGAGAACAAAGAGGTGGTTGCCAGAGGAGAGGTATATAAGGTTGGGTAAAACGGACAAAGGGAAGTAAGAGGCAAAAAAAAATCGCAGAGATGGAAGTAAAACACAGGGAATATAGTTGTTAATATTGTAATAACATTATATGGGTGACAGACTATACTTATTGTGGTAAGCACTGAGGAATGGTATAGAAATGCTGAATCAATATGTTGCATACCTGAAACTGCTATGACATTGTGTGTTAATTATATCTCAACTTAGAAAAGATGCATACAGAAATATCTCCAAAATAGGCAAAAGCCCCTACACTTATGCTAAATTTTGGTAAAACAGTCTTCTGTAACAGTTTCCCTAAATACAAGATTTCATATAAAATACCTTTTTCAGGACCTTAGCAACAGGGAGAAAGAGAAATGGGGGGCTGGGGGAGAAAAAACAGAAGGCAGGGTTGCAATGAACATAACCTTAAAATACTTGGAAAATGACAGAAGAAGCTAAAGGATGCATAGTCTACCTACCTCTGAGAAACATGTTCTCGTGTCATTTTGGGCATGGTACCAGGGAAGAAAGGAAATAGGGTGGGAGGTAGGACTGGAGGGTAAAAGACTCATGTAGGAATTGCTGATAAAACCAGGTGAGATAATACCAGTATTTTCTATATAGCATGGCAGTAAATTATCATGGGGGCAATAAAGCTTTAGAAATTTAGAAACTATTCTTGGATGGACACAAGATACTCCCGTAAGTTGAACCCATGAGGGACAAGACTTCCTGGAGGCTTTGGAAACTATGTGACCCAGGGAACTGGTGTAAATAATTTAAAACTTAGACAACTTAAGTCAGGGATGAAAATGTAGGTACAAAAAAATAAAATTCCAATTTGTATTAAAACTACCTGTGGGGATCCCTGGGTGGCTTAGCAGTTTGGCGCCTGCCTTTGGCCCAGGGCGGGATCCTGGAGTCCCGGGATCAAGCCCCACATTGGGCTCCTGGCATGGAGCCTGCTTCTCCCTCCTCCTGTGTCTCTGCCTCTCTCTCTCTCTCTATGTCTATCATAAGTAAATAAATAAATATTAAAAAGAAACTACCTGCAATAAAGTAAAATATTTCTTTAAAGTAAGAAAAGAAGTTTTGGAAATGGAACAGTAAATTGAACTTAGCATTGTGTATTATTTACAATTTAAATGTGTACAATATATTCTTCATTTACTTTCAAGGTTTTTTAAGCAAATAAAAAACATTCACACCTATATATCTCAAAAGCCCTAAATTGCAACCAAAATCAGTAATTATTTTTCCCATAGGTTTTAGGTTGCTTAAACAAAAATTCTTCAAGAATTTTTGAGAGATCTTCAAGAATACAAATGTCGCAACTCTAAAGAAAACACTATGCTACCACATAGCATGCTATGAGAAATGAATGAAATGATGCATGCAAGTATGACAAGGAAAAGTTGTATATCAGCACACTGCTTCAACCCCAACTATCCTAGCACCACCGGGTACACAACAATTCAGTTTTCATCCTAACTTCTCCAAAACAACACAGACCCCACACATGGAGGTCAAAATACATCACAAAACTGCCCTTCCTTTCAACACCAGCCACAAGTTCCAGGCATCCCCACGATGACTAGCTACAACCCCCTCACCTCATGTTTAAAAATTCACTACAACAACTCACAGAATTCAGGGAACATGTGACATGAAAGTCTAGTTTTCTTATGAAGAATCCACACAGGATGAAGTCTGGAATGGTCCCAGATGCACCACTTCTATGCCCTCTCCCTGTGGAGTCAGTAGCCTGATATGTCCACTAGTCAGAAGAGCCACAGATCCAGTGTCCACAGTTTCTACTGGAGTTTCATTACTGAGGAATGACTGATTAAATGACTGGCCTGACTAAATATCAGCCAAATCAAAGTCTCAAACCTTGCTGTGCTTGGTGTTTCTGGTGCACACCTCCAACCTGAAGCTACTGAGAGGCCTACCTCACCAGCATGAAGACAACATCCCATCCCTTGGGAAATTCCACGAGTATGTAAAGCTCTGTAGTAGGAACTAAGGACAAGAACCAGATATATTCTTTCTTATATCACTGGTCTTACCTTCCTACTTTCAGGGATTTCCTTTGTTAAGGACACTGAAAAGATTAAGATTTAATGAAATTGAGAGTGGCATATATTAGTGGGTCTCTTTATTTTAAAAATCACATTATTCTATATAAAAATAAGTATACAGAAATCTCACCCTAACTATACAAAATAGTCCTCTCATGTAAAATTCTCTCATGTAAATGCAAAAATGTAAAAAATGTAAAAATGTAAAAAAAAATGTAAAAAAAATTCTCTCATGTAAAATTCTCATGTAAAATTCATGTACAGACTTCTATAATACTCAATTGATCAAAGTACCCCAAAATGAAATGACAATTGCTTTTGGGCAAACAGCACATTCTTTCCTAAAAATGTTCAATTGGTTAGTATCTATTTACCTTTCACTTGGATCCAAAGCCCCCTTCTCTGCAATGCCTTTCTAGCCATTCTCAATCTTAGAAAGTGATTTCTTTGCTCAACTTTTCTACATCTCTCATTTGACTATAAATTCCCTAACAAGTCTGTGAATAATTCATTTCTAAATAATAGTACTTATTAGTATTATATTCAAAATCCCAGAAAGATATGTAACAGATATAGATGGATAACAGGATAAAAAACATACAAACAAGGAAAGGTTACAGGAAAATATTTCTGAAGTGTTTGCTATTTCAAGGCATAAGGTCATTCACAATCCTGTCTCTATTCTCTCTGGTTCTACTCTAAGGAAATAACCAAAAAGAGATAAGTGCAAGTATATAAATAAATTTAAAATATATATAGAGAGAGATAGTGTGTATCTACATAGAAATACAGACATCTTTAATAACAGTGAAAAAATGGATAATTCAATTCAACAAATATTAATTTAACAAATATTTATTAAGTACCTATACTTAGGGCTGGGAATAAAGTAGTGAATAAAAAAAGACAAATTCCCCATTTTTATACTGTAAATAAAAAACAAATAATATATAAATTACATATCAAAATAATTTCTTAGGGGTGCCTAGGTGGCTCAATCGTTAAGCATCCACCTCTGGGGATCCTGGGATGTAGCCAGGCCAGCTCAGTGGGAGTCTGCTTCTCCCTCTCTCTCAGCCCCTCCCCCTGCTTGAAGCCAAAAACTGAACTTCTTTGAGAGATTTGGTCATATCTTCCCTTCAGAACTTCCAGCCATGTAAAATAATGCTCCAAATATGTGCATTCACCATCAAGCCCCATGATCCCCTTTTGTGTTAGAAACTGTTTACCAGGGATCCCTGGGTGGCGCAGCGGTTTAGCGCCTGCCTTTGGCCCAGGGCGCGATCCTGGAGACCCGGGATCGAATCCCATATCGGGCTCCTGGTGCATGGAGCCTGCTTCTCCCTCTGCCTATGTCTCCGCCTCTCTCTCTCTCTCTCTCTCTCTCTCTCTGTGACTATCATAAATAAATAAAAATTTAAAAAAAAAAAGAAACTGTTTACCAGGTTGAAAGGTAAAGAATGAAGACATAACACAAAATTATAACAGCCACTAAAAATGATAAACATGAAGAACTGGAAAAAAACCCACAAAATTATACCATGACTAGATTATAATTATGCAAAGACTATATTTACTCATGGACAAAAATTAAAGCAGCAGTAAGAGAATGTAAATAGTTACATTACACTCAACTATCGCACTTAAAATTTTTTTCTTTTTCTTTTAAATAAAAACAGTAGGCTGTTAATTTTATCTACGTAGATCCTAAAAATGGTAAAAAAACAAAACAAAAAAAAAAACTTTATTTTGTTGGTTGTATAAATATCCATTTTTACAGGCCTTAGTACTACATCTACTCATCTTCAGATGAATGAGAAAAAATGTAAATATTATTTTAAAAAATAAAGGTTAACTTCATAAAGAAGTATTACGGAGAATTGTCACCTTCAAATATTCATTTTGTTTGGCTACAATCATAGAAACATAGTAGTTAAATTAGTTCTCAATAGAAACATGGTCAATCAGTTCTCAATAAGAGCCTGACCAGTTATTCTTGATAAAAACAGAAGTTAATGCTAAATAGAATCATGGTAAATTAGTTCTTGATAGGAACATGGTAATAAGGAATAATCTTATTAAAGCACAATCTCAAATATTTTTGGTTTCTTTTAATAAAAAAAAAAGGTACTAACAAAATTCCTAAAGTTCCAAAAATATAATCATAGGATTTTGTGTCAAGTATTAATTATGAGTGGTGAATCATCCTCTACAGAGTATTTTTTTTAAAGATTTTATTTATTTATTCATGAGAGACACAGAGAAAAAGGCAGACACAGGCAGAGGGAGAAGCAGGCTCCCTGTGGGGAGCCCGATGCAGGACTGGATCTCCAAACTGGGATCATGCCGAGCCAAAGACGTTCAACTGCTGAGCCACCCAGGTGTCCCTCCTACAGAATATTTAAAATAGAAATCAGCAAATACTACATTTAAAATTATTTTATCATATGTTAAATCTGTAAGTCCTTACCTATTGAAGATTGTGATTATTAATGTCCTATCATAGTTCCTTTTCTCTACACTCCAGGACCCCTCACAGGCAACCATACTGAGACAAGATTCACAGATCTAGTTAAAAAAATTTTTACTTCCTCATAATGAACAAATCACCCATGAAGTTTCACTCTTCAAAGTAAACAATTCAAGCTCAATTGATTTCCTAGTTCTGTCCTTTAAAAACATTCCTTATTCTTTTCACTACAATTTAGGTTAAAAGAATGCCAATGCTGACATCCCACCAACAACCTGGATCATATCTACTAATGTAATCTTGAGCAGGGCCACTCCTAGGGTATGTGGAGGCCATGGGAAAATATTTTTTGTGAGGCATCTGTCGGAATAAATAATCTGATTTTACAAAATTTATGGGCCTGTGGGAGCTATATCGATTTATCAACAAAGCTTTAAAATATTGTGTAGAAAAACTTATTGTTTATTTATTGTCTAAATATTCTTTATGGTGTCTAAACATCAAATCCTTATCATATATGCTATTGTTGGCTAATTTTGTAACTCCTACACAAGAAAAAGGTAACAATACTGTTGTTACTCAGGATGCTTTGGTTCTTAGGACATGTTGGTATTAAAACAACATACACCTGCTGAGTTCCTTAATACCATTTAGTGTTGGTTAAATTATTACTAATGCCACAATATCTTTCATTATAATGCCTATGAACACTAATTTCCATGGTCTCTCTGAGAATTTGTTAGACTTTGTTTGAAAATATCAAGTCTTAACCAAAATATGTAGGAATGTGCAAATGATAATTTGCTTTCTGGACACGTTGAATTTACCACTGAGATTTCATAGCATAAAAGTAGAACACATCTTCTAACTGTGTCCACTCTTGAACACTTCACACCATGATTACAACTAGATCATTACTAGAATATGACCTCTTTCAATGAGAAATATAAGTCTGCCTCCCACAAACCACCACGAGGAGGACAGCATGGGCCTATTCACCTAGGGGAGGGCTGTAGGACAAAAGGACAGAAGTGGAAAAGTTATTTCTAAAATATGGACAGTAATCCAAGAAACCCAGAATAGCCAAAACAATCTTGAAAAAGAAAATGGATTAGAGAACCCTTAACTTCCCAATTTTAAAACCTAGTACAAAACTCTGGAATTTGTATAAAGATGCACATCATACAGATCAATAGAACAGAATAAAGAACCTAGAAATAAACCTATACACTTGATTTCTGACAACTGTGCCATAATTTTTTAAAGGGTAAAGAAAGTTCTTTTAAACATATGGTACTGGGGCAACTATAAATCCACATGTGAAAGAATAAATTTGGACCTAACACCACCTGAAAAATCAACTCAAAATAGATCTACATTTAAAATCTAAACTACAGGGCCATCTGGGTGGCTCAGCAGTTGAGCCTCTGCCTTGACTCACGGCATGATCCTGGAGTCCCGGAATTGAGTCCCACATCGGGCTCCCTGCATGGAGCCTGCTTCTCCCTCTGCCTGTGTCTCTGCCTCTCTCTCTCTCTCTCTCTCCTCTCTCTCTCTGTGTGTGTGTGTCTCTCATAAATAAATAAAATCTTTTAAAAAATTTTTAAAAATTAAAAATAAGGGATCCCTGGGTGACTCAGCGGTTTAGTGCCTGCCTTCAGCCCAGGGCATGATCCTGGAGTCCTGGAATCGAGTCCCACATCGGGCTAAGCATGAAGCCTGCTTCTCCCTCTGCCTGTGTTTCTGCCCCCCGCCCCTCTCTGTGTCTCTCATGAATAAATAAATAAAATCTTTTAAAAAATTTTAAAAATAAATAAAATAAAATAAAATAAAATAAAATAAAATAAAATAAAATAAAATAAAGGCTAAACTACAAAGTCTCCTGGAAGAAAATATAGGTGTATTCTTCATGATCATGTATTACACAGTGGTTTCTTACATATGACATAAAAAACACAAGCAACCAAAGAAAAATAAACTGTTCAAAAATAAGAATATTTGTGCAACAAAATACAGTATCAGAAAGTGAAAAGGCAACTCACATATGGGAGACAATATCTGCAAATAATGAACCTAATTAAACTTATTTATATACATGATATATTCAGAACTCGTATAACTCAACAATAAAACCAAATAAGCCAAATATAAAATATTTGAACAGACATTTACCCAAAGAAGACAAACAAGTGGTCAATAAGTACATTGCAACAAGCTAAATATCATTAGCCATTAGGGAAATGAAAATCAAAATAAGATACCACTTCATACTCACTAAGAAGGTTTTTTTTCTTTTTTTCTTTTTTTTTTAAAGCCTTGGAAAGTGGTCAATGGCTGCTTTATCAAGGATGTGGAGAAACCAAAACACTCATAAATTGTTAGTGGGAAAGTAACATTGTACAGCCACTCAAAAACAGTCTGAAGGTTTCAAAAATGTTAAACATATGATAACCACATGAACCAGCAATTCCATTTCTAGGTAGATATATAACAGGAAACAGATGTTCATAGAAAATCTGGTACCTGAATTACAAGAAGTGGTATTCCTAATAGTCAAGAAGTAGAAGAAAATCCAAATGTAGATGAACTGATAAATAGAATTAAAAAAAAAAACAGCATATCTATACAAAGGAGAATTACTCAGCCACAAAGAGTGAAGTACTAATACCTGCTATAACACGGATGACCCCTGAAATCATGCTTAGTGAAAGAATTCAGACACAAAAGACCACATATTTTATAATTTCATTTACATGAAAAGTTTAGACTAAACAAATTCAGAGACTTAATATACATTAGAGAGTTCCAGGAAAAATGAAAGGGTAGAATGGGGATTCACTACTAAGGAGTATGGGGTTTCTTTCTGAGCTGATAAAAATGTTCTAGAATTAGAAAGTGGTGATAGTTGTATAACATTACCTTATAAATACAGCTAAACACCTTTGAACTGTACGTTTTAAAAGAGAAAACTTTTTGTCTTTGAATTCTATTTCAACTTTTGAAATATAAAGGTAGGTATGATGACAATGTTTCATCAAATGAAGAATATCACTAAAGATAAATTATAAAGTACAACCAAACAAATTCTACAGATGAAAAACACAGGGCAGCCCGGGTGGCTTAGCGATTTAGTGCCGCCTTCAGCACCAGGGCGTGATCCTGGAGACCCCAGATCAAGTCCCGTGTCAGGCTCCCTGCGTGGAGCCTGCTTTTCCCTCTGCATGTGCCTCTCTCTCTCTTATGAATAAATAAATAAAATCTTTAAAAAAAAAAAGAAAGAAAGAAAAACACAATAACTAACCAGAAGGGCTTACCAATAGAAAGAGGCTGGAAAAATAATGAATTGATGAATTTGAATAAAAAAGATTATGAAGAACAAATTAAAAAATGAAAATAAACTCTATGAAAAAATATGGGACTCTTTTAAGTACATCAACATACCAGTAATGGGAGTACACGAGAGAAAGGAGATGAAGGAGCAGGAAAAAAAGTAAAAATTCCAAGAAAAAAATGGCTACAAATTTACCAGATTTAATAAAGAAATAAAAACCTACATATGTAGAAAGCTCAAGAAACTCCAATAGGATAAACAAAAAGAGATCCAAATCCAGATACATCATACTAAAAATGTTGAAAGAAAAAAAATCCTAAATGCAATAAAAGAACAATCACTATCATATGCAAGTGAACCCTCATAAGATTAAGATCCAACCTTTCATTAGAAACCAAGGAGACTAGAAGTAAGAGTGGTGACACACTACAAGTGGTAAATTAAAAAAAAAAAAACTGTCAACCAAAATTTTTATATATGCAGTGAATCTATCAAAAATGAAGGTAAAATAAAATATTCTCAGGTAAATAAAAAATGATCAATAGTAACAGATCCACCTTACAAAATATATAAATAGAAGATATTAAGGCTGAAAGCAAGTGGCCTCAGAATCCACACAAATCCACAAGAAAAAAATACAGTAAATGAAATTAACCTAATTTATGAAAAATATGTGTATTCTTTCTCTTAACTAATTTGAAAACCAAATGCATAATACAGTATGTATATAATTGTACTGCTATACCTAAAACATAGAAACGTAATGTATCTGTCAATAATACAAAGGACGTAGGTGCCAACAAAGCTGTACTGAACAAAGGAAATATTCACCAGATGATAACATGATTCCCTCGAAAACAAGAGAATAAGAAATGACAAGAAAGATCATATGCCTCCTTATAAATACACACTTGCCCTTCTTTCTTCTCTCCACTTCTATAAAAGACATAGAACTATATTAATTTATAATTGTAACAATGCATTAATAGGTTTGTAACATATACAGATAATACACATAACAATAATAGCACAAAGAAGTGTGAGAGGGAATAGAGATATAGGAGTTATTATTTCTATCTCACTGGAGCAAAATTATTATATATCAGAGGGATACACAGGTACATTAAGTTGTATATGGTGAACATCAGAGTAATCTCTGAGAATCTAAAAATAGAGAAAATCCTTAAAGGAATTATATGTTACAAATGGAAAGCATCACTTTCATTCAAAAGAAATCAGAAAAAAAAAAGAAAAAAGAAAGAATAAAAAATTGTAAAAACCCTCAAACAAAAAATAATGGTATAGGGGCTTTGGGGAAGATGGTGGAGTAGGAAGGATCTAGGCTAATCCTGGCCGACGGATAACAGCTAGGGACCATTCACACCACTGTAAAGAACCCAGAAAATGACCCCAAGACTGGCTGAATAAGCTCCATAACTAAATGTAGAGAAAAGGCCACACTGAAGAGAGTAAGAAGGAGAGAGACACCGTGGGAAGCTAAACAGACTTGCAGGACTGGAGCCAGGGGAACACAGGGGCGTGGAAAGGGAGAAGAAAAAGACCTCATATCAGGGCACCCACATGGGGAAGACAAATACCCATATCATTTGGATGTGAAAATCAGGGGTGCCAAATTTCATTAGTTCTTACAACCAGTGGTACTTGAAATCTGGAAGTTTAAAAAATCAGCTGGCTTGGCTCTGGGAGAACTGAGAGCAAAAAGAAACTGAGCCACTGTCCTTAAAAAGACAACACAATAAATAGTCCATGGAGATGCAGCACAGAAGCAGCAGTTGGAAAGGTGCCTAAGAGTCATTTACTATAGCAATCTCAGAGCCTGACCTGGAGGGGAAAGAAATTGCTGGGAATATCTCCAGTAACAAAGGAATTGCAAGTGCCATTTCCCCACCCCAACCCTAACCACTCCCTACCCAGCCCACCAGTGTAAACCTATGGCCACCTTTAGGACTTACTATATAACTTAGCACTGCTTCCCTATGCGCTGCCCATCCTACCACCATAATGTGCTTCTATCAATCCACCTGTTTGGACAGCCTGTCTCATTCTGGGCATGACAGGTCCACTCCCACAAAGGAACAGCAGTGTACAAAGCTTCCTAGCACTGTCACCCAGTCCAACCCAAATTAACCCCAATCACATCCACCACCACCCCACCCCACCCCCAGAAACTGGGCTTCCTTCAATCAACTCTCCCCACTATGCACTTGGCTAGAGCCCATACAGTATGCAAACAGCCCCTACATTGGCCAGCACCACTCCAAAGTGACTCCTGTCCCAGAGAGAAGGAAAGATAAGCACACACCAGTCAGTCAAAGGTTCCAGCAGTGGGATGGAGGCACACAATTGGTCTGACTGAAAATCCTGCATGCACATCAATGCAATGTCAGGGGACAAGACAGGGAAAGCACTATGCAATTTGGTGATACTACAACTCTGGCAAATGTCTACTCTGACTCAACTCACGCCCAAGGCATCCTCAGACTGGCTCATTAACACCACAGGGAACAAATACCACAACGAGCAAAAAGAGCTCTTGCAGACAACAAAAAAAATGGATCAGTCACAATAGTAAGGCACATGCATCATACATGAGACATACCTGAAGTATCAACTTGTGGTAAACAAGGGACACAACATAGCAGGGTACTATATAATTTCTTCATAAGGCCATTACTTTCCTGTGTAGGAGATGTAGCTATCTTTCCTAACATGGAGAAACACACACAGAGATTGAGACAAAATGAGAAGACAAAGGAATATGTCTTTAATGAAAGAAGAGGACAAAATTATAGCAAGAGACCTAAGTGAAATTGAGATAAGTAATATGCCTGAAGAGAATTTAAAATAATGAACATAAAGATACTCCCTGGACTTGAGAAAAGACTGGAGGACATCAGTGAGACCTTTAACAATGACATAAAAAAGAATCAGAGATGAAGAACACAATAAGAAAAATAAATAAATGAAGTTTAAAATACACTAGATGGAATAAACAGTACCCTAGTCAAAGAAGAATTTACCAGTGACATGGAGGAGAGAATAAAGTAATCAAGCAAAGCATGTGAGAAAAAAAATTTATACAAAATAAGAATAGACTTAGGAAACTCAGCAACACTATCAAGTCTAATAACATTCGCAATATAGTGATTCCAGAAGAGGAAGAGAAAGAAAAGGGGACAGAAATTTGAAGAATAGCTTAAAACTTCCCAAAATCTGAGTAATGAAACAGAAATCCAGGTCCAAAAGGCTCAGAGATACTCCAACAAGATGAATCCATGGAGGTCCATAACAAGGCACATAATAAGGCAAGAGGGCAAAAAGTAATGATAAAGGGAGAATCTGAAAAACAGCAAGAGAAAAGAAAGTAGTTACATACAAAGGAAACCAGATACGGCTATAAGTTGAGTTTTCAGAAGAAACTTAGCAGACCAAAAGCAAGTAGAATTATATACTCAAAGTGTTGAAAGGAAAAAATCTGCAGCCCATAAAACTTTATCCATCAAAGCTATCATTCAGAGTAGACGAAAAGATAGAGTTTCCTAGACAAACAAAAGTTAAAGGAATTCATGACCAATAAACCAACCCTACAAAAAATATTAAAGAGAACTCTTTCAGTGGAAAAGAAAGAACATAAGCAAGAGTAAGGAAAGCAGGAAAGACAAAAGCAGTAAAAATAAGTATATCTGTAAAAATCTGTTAAAGGACTCCCAAAATAAAAGGATATAAAGTATGACACCATATACCTAAAACATGAAGGAGGAAAGGAATAAAGAATGGATTCAAAGTTAACCGACCATCCACTTAATATAGACTTCTACATGCAGAAGATGTTATACCACAAACCAAACGGTAACCACAAATAAAAAACAATACATATGCAAAAAATAAGGAGAAAAGAATCCAAATATATTACTAAAGAAAGCTAACTAATCATGAGAGAAGAAAAAAGTATAAAAACCGCCATAAAACAAGTAACAAAATTACAATAAACACATAGCTATCAATAATTACTTTGACTATAAAGGGAATAAGCCCTCCAATCAAAGACATGGGGTGATAATGTAGATTTAAAAAAATAAAAACAAGTTCCATCTACATTATATGATGCCTAGAAGAAACTCATTTCAGACCGAAACATGCATGCAGATAGAGAGTGAAGGGGAGCAGTCAAGTGGCAATGTAGTAGGGGGACCCTGAGGTTGCCCAGTCCTTCAAATACAGCTATGTCAATGTTCAACTATTTCAAAGATGAACTAGGACGATGACTGGAGGATTAAGGAAACAATCTTCCCAGTTGGAGAGAGAACAAGGCAGATATCGAGGTTCAGAGCCCTAAACTGGGAGAGAGCAAAGCTGTGGGGTTGCAAAGGGAAGGCAAGCAGTTTTACAGAGCAAAGTCAGGAAGAGGGGAAAAGTGTGAGAAGGCACAGCAGGTTGTGACGGCACAATAAGCTGCAGTAAGGAGATCCCCCGAGTCACACATGGAGAGATTGTTCTCCTTCCCGGAGGGCATTTGGAAGAGCATATGCTGCCTCTTCAAGGACAAAAGGACAGCCAGAGACCCATTGAGCGGTGCTCAACAGCCAGGTCAGATTAGCACAGAGGGCAAAAAACACTCAACAAATTTTTACTGTGAGACACAATAGGCTTAAACCACTGTGGGTCCTCCAAACAGATGCTTTCCTGCAGTGAACTGAGAAGAGCACAGAGATGAGAGCAGACTGTAGAAAACCTGGCTGCCCCTCTTCGCTGTCTGCCACAACAGATTGAAGCCTCTGCAACAGCTTTCCTGGGACATTAGGGAATAGGGGATTTAGTTGAGTGCAAATGGCCAGTAACCTGGTTCCAGCTCTTCACAGAACATTACAATAAACTCTAGCCTCTGCATGTCTCAGAACATTGGTGCTAGGTACACCAGAGAAGGGACAGGAGTGAGCCTGCACATTATTAGGTCCCTTAAAACTTGACTGAATCACCACAACCAGAGATAAAATACAAGGAATCTGTGGCTCTGGGCCACCCTATGGCCCAGGCAAAGGCAGTGTAGCACAAGGAACTCACGAAAGCCTGGGACACAGAAGATTGTTCGCTTTCCTAAGAGAGCCTCCCGAACAATGGCAGCCAAGAGCACTGCTTTCCAGGTACAAGAGGGCAGGGTGACACCAACACTACCTCTTCTACCACCACTCACTCCTCCTGCCCACAAGCACACTGGGACTTCAGGGAAAAACGCAGTTATTCCAGTGGAGTCTGAAGTCCCTTACCCTAAATGTCACACCCCTGTCCCTGGCAAAAGCATCTTTAAAAGGGCAAGTAGGCTTGTAAGCCAGCCCAGCAGGCCTCTCCAACAGAAGATCAACAAAGCTGCCCATGTCTACCACGTTTACTGATCAAAGAAAGCTCTAATATATCAGTTATTAATGGAAATCGAACCAGGCTTCTTTTTTTCTTTACTTAATTTTCTTGAATTTTTAAAAATATTTTTTCTGTATCTTATTTATTCTATATCCTTTATTTTATATATTTTTCTTTTTTTTAATTGGCTTATAATCTTTTGTTCATTTGCTGGTTCATTTGTTTCTTTTTCTTATTTTTTGGGGATCAGACTTATTTTTTTCTCTCTTTTCTTCATTCCCTAATCTCATTTCCTTCCTTCTTCCTATTTTTTAGAATCAGACTTATACTTTATTGTTTGTCTGTACGCATTTTTGTTCCATTTACTATTCTCTTATCCTATTTGAGGCTTTTTTCTTTTTTCCTTCACAGATTTAACATGAATAAACAAAGCAAAGCACACCTACATAAACGTCCAAACACTCTGCACTACAAGCAATAAGGAATGTTGTAAAGGACCTGGTGGGAAAGAGCAGCCAAACACAATAGTAGAGTGAAAACAGCATACACCTGAAACACTTTTTGAAGTTTTTATTGTTATTATTATTGCTGGGTTTTTTTCTTTCCTTTCTTCTTTTCAGGACAGAAAGACTAGAATAAGAAATTCACCACAAAAGAAAGAACAGGAGGTAGTACTCTCTTCTAGGGGTTTAATCAATATAGATATAAGTAAGATGTCTGAACTAGAATTAAAAATAATGGTTATAAAGATACTAGCTGGGCTTGGAAAAAAAGTATAGAAGACACTAGAGACTCCATTGCTGTAGAAATAAAAGAACTAAAATCTCACCAGGCTGAAATTGAAAATGCTATTACTGGGATGTGGTCAGGCACTGAGGGTTTACCAGTGAGTATAAATGAGGCAGAAGAGACAGTCACTAATATAGAGACAAATGATGAAAAATACAGAAGCTGAAAAAGAGAAAAACAACGACTGGATTACCACAGAGACTTTGAGAAATCAATGATTCCATAAAGTGAAATAATATCTGAATAACGGGGGATCCCTGGGTGGCTCAGCGATTTGGCGCCTGCCTTTGGCCCAGGGCGCGATCCTGGAGTCCTGGGATCGAGTCCCGCGTCAGGCTCCCGGCATGGAGCCTGCTTCTCCCTCCTCCTGAATCTCTGCCTCTCTTTCTCTCTATGCCTATCATAAATAAATAAATCTTAAAAAAAAAAAATATCTGAATAACAGGGGTTCTAGTAGATGAAGAGTTAGGGGGGGGTGGAGAAGGTTTATTTGACAAATTATAGCTAAAAACAGACATTCAAGTACAGGAGTCACGAATAACTGCCTTAAAATCAATAAATAAAGGTCATTATTTCAACAAATAATAGTGAAGTTCGCGAATTTCAAAGATAAAGAGAAAACCCTGAAAGCAGCTCAGTGCAAGGTCTTTAACCTCCAAGGGTAGAAACATAAGGTTGGTAGCAGACCTGTCAACAAAGACCTGGCAGGCACAAAAGACTGACATGAGATGATCAATGTTCAAATGGGAAAAATATGCAGATAAGAATACTTCATTCAGTAAGGCTGTCATTAGGAATATAAGAGATAAAGAGTTTCCAGGACAAAGAAAAACTAAAGGAACTTCTGAATACAAAACCAGCCCTGCAAGAAATATAAAAGAGGATCCTTTGATCAAAGAGAGAGTCCAAAAGTAACAAAGACCAGAAAGCAACAGAAACAATCTACAGAAACAGTGACGTTACAGGAATTATAATGGCACTAAATTCTTATCATTCAATAATTACTCTGAATGTAAATGGACTCAAACCTCCAATTAAAAGACACAGGGTATCAGATTGGATTTTAAAAAAAGACCCAATGATATGCTGTCTACAGGAGACTTATTTTATTTTATTTTATTATTTTATTTTATTATTTTATATATTTTATTTTATTTTATTATTTTATTTTATTTTACTTTATTTTTTTTAGGAGACCCATTTTAGACCCAAAGACACCTCCAGATTTAACATGAGGGGGTGGAAAACCATTTATCATGCTAATGGACATCAAAAGAAAGCTGGGAGAGAAATGCTTATATCAGACAAATTAGTTTTTAAAACAAAGAATGTAAAAAGAGATGAAGAAGGACACTATGTCATAAAAAAGGGTCCACCCAACAAGAATTGACATTATAAATATTTATACCTCTAACTTGACTCCTTCCAATTAATAACAAAATTAAAGAAAATCAATGATAATAATACCATAATACTAGGTGACTTTAACACCCCACTCAAAGCAATGGACAAGCAGAAGATCAACAAGGGAACAACGGCTTTGAATGACACACTAGACCAAATGGATTTAACATATATTGAGAGCATTTCATTCTAAAGCAACAGAATACACATTCTTCTCAAGTGCACATAGACCATTCTCCAGATGTGATCACATACTAGGTCACAAATCAGGTCTCAACCAGTGTGAAAGACCAAAATTGTTACATGCATCTTTCCAGAACACAGTGCCTTAAAACGAACACAATCACAAGAGAAAATTTGGAAGGAATACAAATACATGGAGCTTAAAGAGTATCCTACTAAAGAGTGAATAAGTCAACCAGAAAATTAAAGAAGAATTAAAAACATTCATGGGATTAAATGAAAATGAAAACACCATAGTTCAGAACCTTGGGATGCAGCAAAGGTGGCCCTAAGAGGGATCTTTATAGCTATACAGGCCTTTCTCAAGAACAAGAAAAGTCTCAAATACACAACCTAACCTTACACCTAAAGGACCTAGAAAAAGAAGAGCAAATACAGCCTAAACCAAGCAGGAGAAGAGAAGTAATAAAGACTAGAGCAGAAATCAATGATACAGATACCAAAAAAACATAGAACAGACCAACAAAAGTAGGAGGTGCTACTTTGAAATAATTAATAATATCAATAAATCCCTAGGCCAGACTTATCAGAAAGAAAAGAGAAAGGAACCAAATTAATAAAATCAAAAATGAAAGGAAAGATCACACCAATACCTAAGAAATACAATTATAAAAACATAAGCAATTATATGCCAACAAATTAGTCAATCTGGAAAAAATGGATGCATTTCTAGAAACATATAACATACAAAAACTGTAACAGGAGGAACTAGAAAACATGAACAAGCCTATAATCAGCAATGAAAGTGAAGCAGTTATCCAAAATCTATCAACAAACAAGAATCCAGGACCAGATGCCTTCCCAGCAGAATTCTACCAAACATATAAGACTTAGTACCTATTCTTCTGAAGGTGTTTCAAAACATAGTAATGGAAGGAAAACTTCCAAATTTGTTCTATGAGGCCAGCATTACCTTGATCCCCAAACCAGACAAAGATACCACTTAAAACAAGAATTTTACAGACCGATATCCCTGATGAACAAGGATGTGAAAATTCTCACCAAGAGACTAGCCAGTAGCATACAACAGTACACTGAAAAGATTATTCACCAGGACCAAGTGGTATAGAGGTAGTTCAACAACCACAAATCAATGTGATATACCAAGTTAATAAAAGAAAGGACAAGAACCATATGGGCATCTGAATAGATGCAAAAAAAGCAAGTAACAAAATACAGCATCCTTTCTTGATTAAAACTCTCTGCCAAGTAGCAATCGGAAGAACACAACATTATAAAAGCAATATACAAAAAACCCACAGCAAATATTATCCTCAATGGGGAAAAGCTGAGAGCTTTTCCCCTAAGGTCGGAACATGACAGGGATGTCCACTCTGACCACTGTTGTTCAGCATAGTACTGGAAGTCCTAGCCTTAGTGATCAGACAACAAAAAGCAACAAAAGGCATCCAAATTGTCAAAGAAGTCAAACTCTCACTCTTCGCAGGTGAAATGACATTTTATGTAAAAAACCCAAAAGACTCCACTGAAAAATCGCTAGCACTGACACTGGAATTTAGCAATGTGGCAGGATATAAAATCAATGCACAGAAATCAGCTGCATTTCTATACAATAACAATGAGGCAGAAGAAAGAGAAATCAAGGAACTGATCCCGTTTACAATTACACCAAAAACCATTAAGATACCCAGGAGTAAACCTAACCAAAGATGTAAAGGTATAGTCAGAAAACTACAGAACACTTATGAAAGAAATTGAGGTAGATACAAAGAAATGAAAAATATTCCCATACTCATGAACTGGAAGAACAAATATTGTTAAAATGTTTATGCTACCTAGCAATCCTTATCAAAATACCATTAATATCTTTTTTCACAGAGTTGGACCAAATAAACCTAAAATTTGTATGAAACCAAAAAAAAATCCAATTAACCAAAGGAATGTTGAAAAAGAAAACCAAAGCTGATGAAATCACAATTGCAAACTTCAAACTATATTACAAAGCTGTAATCATTAAGACAGTAGGGTACCGGCACAAAAACAGACACATAGATCAATGGAAAATAATAGAGAACCCAGAAATGGATCCTCAACTCTATGGTCAACTAATCTTCGACAAAGCAGGAAAGAATATCCAATGGAAAAAAGTCTCCTCCAACAGATAATGTTGAGAAAATTGGACACCTACGTGCATAAGAGCGAAACTGGGCCACTTTCTTATACCATACACAAAAATAAACTCAAAATGAAAGACCTAAATGTGAGACAGAAATCCATCAAAATCCTAGAGGAGAACACAGGGAGCAACCTCTGTGACCTTGGCTGCAGCAACTTCTTCCTAGACACATCTCCAAAGGCAAAAATGAACTATTGAGACTATCAAGATAAGCTTTTCCATGCAAAGGAAATAGTCAACAAAACTAAATGGCAACTACAGAATGGGAGAAGATATCTACAAATGACATATCAGATAAAGGGCTAGCACCCAAGATCTATAAAGAACTTAGCAAACTCCATATCAAAAAAAAAAAACAAAACAAAAACAAAAACAAAAATCACAAAACAAAAAAAATCTAATCAAGAAATGGGCAGGACACTTGAACAGATATATATATTTCTCCAAAGAAGACATACAAATGGCCAACAGACATATGAAAAAATGCTTCACATCACTCGGCATCAGAGAAATACAAATCAAAACCACAATAAGATACCACCTCCCACTGGTCAGAATGGCTAAAATTTATAAGTCAGGAAACATCAGATATTGGTGAAGATGCAGAGAAAACGGGAACCTTCTTACACTGCTGATGGGAATGCAAGCTAGGATAGCCACTCTGGAAAATGGCAGGGAAGTACCTCAAAAAGCTAAAAATAGAGCTATCCTATGACCCTGAAATTGTCCTACTAGGTATTTACCCAAAGGATAAAAATATAGTCATCCAAAGGGGCACCTGGACCCCAATGTTTATAGAAGCAATGTCTACAACAGCCCAACTATGGGAAGAGCCCAGATATCCATGCATAGATAAATCAATGGATAAAAAAGATGTGGCCTATATATACAGTGGAATATTACTCAGCCATCAAAAAATGAACTCTTACCATTTGCAAAGACATGAATGGAACTAGAAGGTATTATGCTAAGTGAAATAAGTCAGTCAGAGAGACAATTACCATCTGATTTCACTCGTATGTGGAATTTAACAAACAAAACAAAGGATCATAGGGGAAGAAGGAAAAATAAAATAAGATGAAATCAGAGAGGGAGACAAACTGTAAGAGGTTTTTAACTATAGGAAACAAACTGAGGGTTGCTGGAGGGGTGATGGGTAGGGGGATAGGGTAATTGGGTGATAGGCATTAATGAGGGTACTTGTAATGAACACTGAGAGTTATATGCAGCTGATGGATCACTAAACCCTACCTCTGAAACTAATAATATACTATATGTTAATAATAAACAGAAGATATAACAACCATAAACATGTATGCTCCCAACATCAGAGCACCAAAACATAATATGGAAATACTAACAGGATCTTAAGAGAGAAATAGACAACAATACAATAAGTAGGGGACTTCAATACCCCACTATTCACAGTAGTATTATACAGACAGAAAATCAAAGAAACATTGGAATGGAACCATTTTTAGAATAAACAAACTGAACAGACATATATAGAATATTCCAATCTACAGCAGCAGAATATACATTCTTCTCAAGTGCACATAGAACATTCTCCAGGATACATCATATAATAAGCCACAAAACTAACATTACCAAATTTAAGAACACTGAAATCCTACCAACTATCTTCTATGATCATAGGTATAAAATTACAAATTAATAAGTGATTGTATCTTCAAAAATGTGTAAACTAAACAGCACATTTCTAAACAAACAAGGATTAAAAGAAGAAATCAAAAAGGAAATAAAAAGTTATGGCAAAACAAATGAAAACAAAAATACAATGTATCAAATTTTGTGGAATAAGCAAAAGTAGTTCTGAGAGGAAAGCTTGTAACAATAAATCCATATGTTAAAAAATGAGATCTCAAATAAACAATCTAACTTTACACCTTAAGAAACTATAAAAAGTGTAACTAATTTAAGCCCAGATAGAAGGAAATAATAAAAATCACAGCAGAAATAAATAAAATAGGGACCAGAAAAACAACAGAAAGGATCAATGAAACTAAAAGCTGGTTTGCTGAAAAGATCAAAAACTGACAAACCTTTAACTAGATTAAGAAAAAAGGAGAGAAGACTCAAATAAATAAAATCAGAAATAAAAAGGGAGACATTACAATCAGTATTACAGAAATACATAATTATAATTATAATAGATAATTATATGCCAACAAATTACACAACCTAGAAATGGGTACATTCTAGAAACACACAAGATTTTACCAAGGCTGAATTAGGAAGAAATATATAAATCTGAATAGACCTGTAGTAAGTCATGAGATTGAGTTGGTTATCAAAAATTTCCAACACAGAAAACTCCAGGGCCAGACAGCTTTACTAGTGAATTCTACTCGAACATTTAAAGAGGAATTAACACCAAATCTTCTCAAACTCTTCCAAAACATGGAGGAAGAGGAAACACTCTGAACTCATTCTACAAAGCCAGTATTACCTTGATACCTATAATAGACAGCCATCACCAGAAAACTATAGATTACAATCTCTGATGAATATAGATCGTTAAAAAATCATCAACATATATTAGCAAAACAAATTCAAGAAAAAATTAAAAGGATTATATACCAT
Organism: Canis lupus dingo; assembly: GCF_003254725.2. Taxonomy (NCBI): domain Eukaryota; kingdom Metazoa; phylum Chordata; class Mammalia; order Carnivora; family Canidae; genus Canis; species Canis lupus. The sequence goes on from NC_064277.1 coordinate 539,121, forward strand.
GACCAAGTAGGAATTATCCCTGGGATGCAAGGATGGCTCAACATATGTAAGTGAATAAATGTAATCCACATCAATAAAATGAAAGATCAAAATCATAAGTTCATCTCAATGGACACAGAAAAAACATCCTTTCATGATTAAAAAAAAAATCAACAGACTTGTTATATAGAAGGAACATACCTCAACATGATAAAAGCCATGTATAAGAAACCCACAGCTAACATTATACTCAATGGAAAAAAAGGGAAAGGGTTTCTTCTGAGATCAGACAAAGTGAGGTTGGCTATGCTCACTATTCCTATTCAATATAGAACTGGAGGGATGCCTGGGTGGCTCAGTGGTTGAGCATCTGCCTTCGGCCCAGGGCGTGATCCTGGGCATCTGCCTTCGGCCCAGGGTGTGATCCTGGGTCCTGTGATCGAGTCCCACATCGGCCTCTCTGCAGGGAGCCTGCCTCTCTGCCTGTGTCATTGCCTCTCTCTCTCTGTCTCTCATGAATAAATAAAATCTTTGAAAATATATATATAGCACTGGAAGTCCTATCTAGAGCAACTGGGCAAAACAAGAAACAAAAGACACCCAAATCAGGAAAAAGTGGAGTAAAACTGTCACTGTTTGCTAACTATGATCTTGTATATAGAAAATCCCAAAGAGTCCATAAAAAAAAAAAAAATAGGAAGAAATCAATGATTTCACTAAAGTTGGTTATAAAAATCAACTTACAGAAATCGTGGCATTCCTTTACACTAATGATGAAACATTGGGAAAGTAAGAAAATTATCCCAATCACGATAGCATAAGAAACAATAAAATACGTAGTAATAAATTTAACCAAAGTGATGTGAAAAGCACTGATAGCAAAGGCAAAAATCAACAAACAAATGAGACTACATCAAACTCAAACTCAAAGCTTCTGCACAGCAAAAGAAAAAAGTAAGAAAAATGAGATGACAGCCTAACGAATGAGAGAAAATATTTACAAACTATATACTGGATAAGAGATTAGTATACAAAAACATAAAGAACACAATAAAATAAGAAAAACACAATCTGTTAAAACATGGACAGGAAAATTAAATAGCCATTTTTCCAAAGAGGACATCAAATGACCACCAGGCACATGAATAAATGCTTAACATCACTAATCATTAGGGAAATGAAAATATAAACTGTAATGAGATATTACCCCATGCCTGTTAGGAAGAGACAAGTACTAGGGAGAATGTCATGGAAAGGGAACACTTTTACACTGTTTGTGGGAATGTAATAAATGTAATTAAATCCAATGACCACAGAAGACAATATGGAGGCTTTACAAAAAATTAAAAATATATCTATCATACTATCCAGTAATTCCACTTCCAAGTTTATAACCAAAGAAAATAAAAATAGGATTTGTTGAGATACAGACACACCCACTTTTATCACACATTATTCATAATAGCCAAGATGGGGAAACAACTCAAATAGCCATTGATGGCTAAAAGAATTTTTTTAAGATACACACAAACACACACAGACACACAAGCATACACATACAATGGAATATTAGTTGGTCATGAAAAGGGAGGATCTCCTGCAATTTACGACAAAATGGATGGACCTTGAGTATATTATGCTAAGTAGATAACTCAGATACAGATGAGCACTACATGTTATCACCAACATGGAGTATATAAAAATCAAATGTGACAATAGAGGGTAAAATAGTGGTTACCACGTGATGGGAGTGAGGGATAAGACTGGTGGTATTTAAGAGTAGAAACTTTAATACTAGTAAAATAAGCCATAAAGATGTGATGCACAATGTAATGAATATAGACAATAATATTGTACTATAATGATGTAAGATGATAAATACTGCTTCAATGGCAATCATATCACAATATATAAATGTGTCAAAATAACACACTATATACCTTAAGTTTACACACTATATATCTTAAGTTACAAAATGTAACATGTCAAATTTATCAAATAATAATATAGAAGTCACAATCTTTTTAAATAAACAAAAAACCCACAAGGCTTCTAGCAACACTAGGTATTTTTAAAAAGAAAGTGATAAATTACTGAATGGAAGAAAATATTTGCCAATTATATATTTGACAATATTTGACTATATATATATATATATATATATATATATATATATATTTATTTGACTGGAAACTCATTCCAGTTTCTCTTGTGGAGATATTATGAATAATGTGTTCTGTCTAGTAACCAGAACATACTTTTTAAAAATCCAAACTCTCACAACTCAATAAGAAGAGAAAGAAAATTCATTTTAAAAATCAATAAAGGATTTGAATAGCTATTTCTTCAAAGAAGATATACAAATGACAAAGAAAACATGGTTATCAACATTAGTCATTAGGGAAATAAATACCCAAACCACAATACTATACTACTTTATACCCATTAGGATTGTTACAATAAAATTTTTTTAAGGAAAATAAATGCTGGAAAGAAGTAGAAAAATTGGAACACTGTGCATTGTTGGTGGGAATGTAAAATAATGCAATCACTACGGAAAACAGGTTAGTGACTTCTCAGTGAGCTAAATATAGAATTGCCATTGATCCAGTAATCTCATTCCTTGGTATATACATAAGAGAACTTAAAACAGGTACTCAAACTGATTTTTTGTATACTAACGTTCATAGCAGCACTATTCACAATAGCCAAAGGGCAGGAAAACCCAAATATCCATCAACAGATGAACTGATAAATAATTTTGGTATATCCATAACAATATTATTCAGTCATAAAAATGTATGAAGTACTGATGCATGCTTCAGTGTGGATGAACCTCAAAAATATTCTAAGCAAGGAGGCAGACACAGAAGGTCACAAATTGTATGATTCCATTTATATGAAATATTTAAAACAGGTAAATTCATTGAAACAGAAGACTGAAATTGCTGAGGTGTGGAGGAAGGGGGGATTTTGGAGTAGATGCTTAATGCTATGGTATTTCCTTTGTGTGGGCTTGCACATGTTACAAGTTACTGTTACTGAAATCACTTTAGAAAGTTAATTTTATATTAAGTGAATTTCACCTCAATAGATTTTTTTTTAATAAACTGAGAGATCTGATGACCAACTGAATGTAGCTAAGGAAGTGTACATGGCAAGGATGATAACTGAAGTTTCTCTCAACAATTAAATGGGCACACACCCCAATAAAATCAAGAGTCACAACAATCAAAGTGGTCAATTTAACAATATGTTAAAATGTATGATCCAATAAAAAAAGAGTAAGAAAAAAGAAATGGATAATATCTCACACTATTGTTCCTCCTTAACTGACTACTACTTATGTCCAGTACCCTATGCCATCTTCTTGGTGAGATAGGCAACTTTAATAATTAAAGTACTATTCTAATACATTTTGTGTATTTATTTATTTTGGTATATTAAACAATTAACATACTTTTACTTGACACAAAAATTATAATCATCCCTTTGAACCCAGTGTATTATTTTAGTTATTCTTTTAAAGAAAATCAGTAGCAACTGGAGTGTTAACAACTAAAAGTGCAAGATTACAAAATAATGGTTTTCCCATTTATACAGATTATGTGCCTTACATAGGACTAAATGACCTGACATCAGAGTACTTTCCAAACAAAGGGGCACAAACAGCATTTCTTGAAAACAACTTCAAAAAAGTGAATAAAAATTTCAAAATCAGAAGGTGACACTAGTGCTAAAAAGTGAATAAAAATTTCAAAATCAGAAGATGACACTAGTGCTAATGGGCTCCCCTATCTTCCCAGTAATTGTCTCTACTCATTCTACCCCGACTTGTCAGATTCCTGCTTGCCCTCCTCAGTTGATCAATTTCTCCAGCTCCCTGAGGAAGGGCTAACTTTAAACTATAGTCCTAGCAACAGAGCCCTGGCCACTCCTCTTTTAAACTGCCATAACAGACAGCCCTTTCCAGCTCTGTCAGAAAGCAATACCTGAAAAATCTTAAATGTTTAGAAAATAAAATCCAAGTGTAACTGTTCTTAGGATAAAACAGTCAGCTAAATTGGTTTTTCTTAGGCTGTAACTTGGTGAACCTAGGACCAATTCTTAAATTTGTATTTAAATGCTGAGCCACTGGAAAAGGTACATTCAATCCAATGGAGAGCAAACACTTGCACTTTATTTGTAAAAAAAAAAAAAAAAAAAAAAAAAAAAAAGAAAAAAAGAAAAGAAAAGTGAGTAAATGGAGGCTTGATTCTTTTGTGTAAAGATACAGAAATGGCCAAAAAAAAGAGATAGTATAGTTGTATGACAGTCATCTTATTATCAACTTTAGTTCTAAAAGAAGCCTTCTTTATTCTTCTTGGATAATCTCTGCAATAGAGCTGAGAGCCAAGAAAAGTTCAATGACCTAGATGTCTCACAGGCATTTAAGGAGAAACAGAAAGAGGAGATGGTATTCCCACATTAGCATATCATGGGACCCAAGATTGGCAGAGTCCTCCATTCTTACAGAAAGAACACAAATCCCAGATGCCTCTGTCAAAGCTGTTATAACTACAGCAGCCAGGGAAGGAAAAAGGCAAAGATTTTTCTGGAGCATCAGGGAAGATGACATTTTGGCTTTGGAACTCAAAAAGTTTAATCAGCAGCCTGTTTTAGCTAAATTCCTCCCAAAATATGTATAACCTGAAAAACATTTTCATTATAATTAATATTTTAAAAATTGCTGGTATTTGAAAAAGGAAAAATAAACTGTGATAAAACTACTGAAATAACTCCATGAGAAACAGCTTATCATTCCATTCCAAGTTCTCATTCCAGTTTCTCTTGTGGGCTCATTTCTTCATACTGTCTGGTTTTTAAAATTATTCATATTATTTCTTTTCTTATTGCACCAGAAATGTAGACTCAAAATGAGGAGAAAATGAGGGACGCCTGGGTGGCTCAGCAGTTGAGCATCTGCCTTCGGCTCAGGTCATGATTCCGGGGTCCACGATCAAGTCCCGCATCGGGCTCCTTGCAGGAAGCCTGCTTCTCCCTCTGCCTATGTCTCTGCCTCTGTGTGTCTCTCATGAGTAAACAAATAAAATCTTTAAAATAAAAAAAAAAAGGAGAGAAAATGAAATTTCCTTATGTTTCTTTAATTTTAATATAGTACCCTAATTGCTCTCCAAATCAGCATCCAATGCTGTGTTGTCTCCTAAACATTCCAAGTGACATCAACAACCCACTGGATATTTTCAATCTAACACTCTAACAGAAAACTCATATTAAGAAAAATTAGTTCTCTGTTTATAAAAACTACATTAAAATATCACCTTACCCTGTCAGAATGGCTAAAATCAGTAACACTAGAAACAACAGGTGTTGGCAAGGATGTAAAGAGAAGCCTTCTCGCACCATTGGTGTGCAATGGTGCAACCACTGGAATGCAAACTGGTGCAACCACTCTGGAAAACCGAATAGAGGTTCCTCAAAAAGTTAAAAATAGAACTACCTTATGATCCAATTGTACTACTAGCTGTTTACCCAAATAATATTAAAATACTAACTCAAAGGGATACATGCACCCTGATGTTTACAGCAGCATTATCTACAATAGCCAAATTATTAAGAAAAAAAAAGCCCAAGTGTCCATTGAATGATGAATAGATAATAAAGATGCTGTACTGTATGTATAGACACACACACACACACACACACACACACAGGAATATTACTCAGCCTTAAAAAAATGAAATCTTGCCATTGCAATGACATGGATGGAGCTACAGTATTATGCTAAGCAAAATAAGTAAGTCAAAGAAAGACAAATACCATATGATTTTATATGTGTAATTTAAGAAACAAAACAAGTGAGCAAAGGGAAAAAAATGGAAGAGAAAGAGACAATCCAAGAAACAGACTCTTAATTATAGAAAACAAACTGATGGTTTCCAGAAGGGAGATAGATGATGGCAAGTAAGAAAAGTACTTGTTGTGCACTGGCTGTTATATTTAAGTGACGAATCACTATATTGTACACTTAAAACTAATATTATACTGTATGTTTACTAAAATCTAAATAAAAACTTTAAAAATATTTTTTTAATTTTTCTTTATAATCTTGTTATGGGCTTGAAATGTGCTCCCCCAAAATTCACACATTGAAGTCCAATATGCTCACAGACTATGCAAATAGCATCATTTATGAAGTATCTCTTGTAATATTTCTCCAACTAAAGGAGTTGTCTTTTTATTGTTGCAAGGTTTCTCTATATAGTCTGGATACAAGGCCTTTACAGATAAGTTTTTTATGTTTTCTTTTTAAAGATGCTATTAATTTATTCATGAGACACATACACACAGAGGCAGAGACACAGGCAGAGGGAGAAGAAGACTCCCTGTGGGGAGCCCAATGTGGGACTCGATCCTAGGACCCCAGGATCATGACCGGAGCCAAAGGCAGACACTCAACCACTGAGCCACTCAGGTGCCCCTACAGATAAATGTTTGCTATTATTTTATCTCTTAATGGTGGCAAAAAAAAATTTTATTGTGATGAATTTTAAATCTCTAGTAGTTTTAAGACTTACTGCTTTTTGTAGCCTACCAAAAAACGCTTAGACTATTCTCTACTTACTTCTAGAAGTTTTATGGCTTAACTTTTACATTTAGATCTATGATCTATCTTAAGCTTTGTGTGTATGACACAGAGTGTCAAGGTGACTTTTTATCTATGTGACTATCTAATCATTCCAGCACTATTTGTTTAAAAGCCTTTGTTTCCCCCCATTGGACTACTTTCTTTGTCAAAAATAATTTCTCAGCTATTTTGTTCCACTGATCTTCCTGTATATCTTTATCCACAATCACAATCTTGATCACTGCAACATTAGAGTAAATCAGGAGGTGTAAGTTATCTACTTTGTAATTCTTCTTCAACACTGCTCTACCTACTTCCTTTATATTTCTATATGAATTTCATAATCAGCTTGCCAATTTCTACCTAAAGAGAAAAGGCTTGCTAAAATAATGACTTAGCCACATCAAGATGGGTGGCAGAGGCAGATGCAGTCTTGCCATAAACCTGACTTCAGTGCAGTAAATTGCAAACGGGAGGGAACTAACAAACCCAGAATTTCTCCCTGAGGAGCCAAAAGTTCATACCCCTCATCAGACACTCCAACTTTTCATATCTACACCTGAGAGATTATACTCGAAACACGTGTCTTTGAAAATCAACTGGCCTTGGATACACAAGACCCACAGAGCTGTACCAAACTGAGACACATCTCTTAATGAGGTCATGCTAAGACTTACTCATCCTGCAGCCCAGAAAGAGCTCTTTGGAAAGCACCCAGACTCTACGTCAAAGAAATACATCTGCTAGTCCTAGACTGTCACCTGAGGGCCTGAGGCCTGCCGGATCGGGATACCGTCAGGGGAAGGAGGTGCTGCTGGGTGCCATTGGTAAGTTCTTCCACTAACTTACTAAAGCTAGTAGATGCCTTTTATTTATTTATTTTTTTAACGTTTGACTTTTCTGTTCATGGTGGACGCCATCTTTATCCTCTAACAAGTAGGAACCACTTTGTGCTCTTCCTCTGGCTTGCTAAACCAGCAGGCACCATCTTTCTTTTTCCTTAGAGGACAGGTAACATCTTTGCATGGTCACTCCGCCACAGTCCTCAGTGCCACTAGGTCCTGAAGGGGGGCTTTTGTGCAAACGCCCCAGTTTTTGCAGCTGCAGCCCTGGCGTGCTCCTTGACAGCCTCACTCTGGGGGCCAAGGAGGCTTACTTTCTTGGATCCCATGGGCACTCTACAATCGGACACAGTTATTCGCAGAATACCACCCCCTGCACACAAAGCAGAGTGAAACACACCCCTAGTCTTTCTGAGAAAGTGGCCTATTTGCTTGTCCAGGATCTTCAGCCTGAGAGTTAGGTTTCTGGTCTACCATACATCTAGGTGCCCATGGACACACTTCCAGTAAAACAGAGGCCACTGGGTACCATCTTTGTGCTCCCCCTCTGCTTTGCTCTAGCTTACTAGAATCTCTCAAAAAGTTCCCTTGCCTGGCACCTTGACTTTTACAGCTGGTCCCAAGGAACATATCTACATCACCTGGCTTCAATGACCAGTGGGGCTTACGCTCACAGGTCTCATAAGACTGTCACCAATGGTGAAAAAGTTTTTAAATAGCTACCACCCTCAGGGCACAAGAGGCAAGAGACCCAGAAGTTCAGTCCATCTGTGAAAGAGGCCCATAAGCAGAGCATCAGAGCTATGGCCTGAGGGACAGAGTGCTAATTAAATATACATCTAAAGGCTGATTGTAAACTGGACCAGAGATCTCAGAAGATGGGTGCTACATTCACACTCACCCTCAGCTGAAATCCAGAGCACCAGTCTCTTGGAAGGAAGCTCTAACATGTGTTTGGTGTTCCACTTTTTACAAATGGTGTCCTGCTGTTTGTGGCTGCTACAGAGGGGATGCCCCTTGAACATGTGGCTGTGGTCACACTCTGGCTCTGGCCAGAAGGGCCTGTATTTTTGGCTCCCATAGGACTGCAACAATTGGAGGGACAGTTCTTAGTAAGGTGCCACCCCCCAGGGCAGCTCAAAAACAACAGACTGAAACACACCCCCAGCGTCTCTGTTAAAAGAGACCTATTTGCTTGTCTTGATGCTTCAGGTCTGGCATACACCTTAGAGGCTATAGAAATACTCACACAGAGCATGGGTAGAGGGACACTATCATTGTGCCCGCTCTCTCCCTCACTACAGCGTGCCAGTATCTCCCAGGAAGAAGCTTATATACTAGTATGAAGTGTTGATTTTTGCCCCTGTTGTTCAGAGCACAACTTCAGATCTCCTGCTCTGGTGGCTGACAAGCATAAGCTTGTGGTCCCACAGAACTGCATACACATACATATGTAAAAGTTGCAGCCTAAAGATCTGACTTCCAATCAGCCTGGATTTAGGTTCTAGCTGAGATATTCCCCTATGGGACACTAACAGGTCTTGGCACATCCTCAAAAACTTGGAATTACTGAAAATAAATTAGGCTGCTTGGACAATAATAAAGGATCAAGAGACAACCAAGAACTAGGGCAAGGCTGAATGTCAAGGTTCATCTCCTACAAGAGACACTCCTCAAAGACTGGGAGAGGTGACTATTTCATTTAATACATAGAAACAAACACAGAGTTAAGCAAAATGAAGAAACAGGAATGTGTTCCAAATGAAAAAATAAAACTCCAGGAAAAAAATCCTTAATGAAACAGAGGTAAGTAATTTACCTGATGAAAAGTTCAAAATAATGATCATAAAGATGCTTTCCGAATTTGGAAGAAGATAACACAGACAGATAAACACAATGAGAACTTCAAAAAAAGAGAAAATAGAAGAAAGACCAAATGGAAGTCACAAAGCTGAAGAATGCAATAACCGAACCAAAAAATACACTAAAGAGATTCAACAGCAGACTGGATGAAGCAGAAGAATCCGTGAACTCAAAACAGGGCACTGGAGATCACCATCACCCAATCAGAGCAGTAAAAAAAAAAGAATGAAAAAAAAATATATGAAGACAGCCTAAGAGACTAATTGGAAAATATCAAACAGACTAACATTCACATTATATCTGTTGCAGAAGGAGATGGAGAGAGAAAAGGGTAGAAAACTTATTCGAAGAAATAGAATGGCTGAAAACTTCCCTAACCCAGAGAAGAAAACAGACATCCTGCTCCAGAATGTTCCAAATAGGATGAACCCAGTCACCTACACCAAAACACTTTCTAATTAAAATGCCAAAAGTTAAAGACAAGGAAAGAATCTTAAAAGCAGCAATCACCAACTATAATATGTATTAAGAAAACAAACAAAAAAATTCTAGCAGATGTTTCAGCAGAAACTCTTCAGAAGAGAGTGACACAATATATTCAAAGTGCTGAAAGGAAATAAACTTCCAACAAAAATACTTTACCCAGCAAAGTCATCTCTCAGAACTGAAGGAAAGATAAAGGGTTTTCTGGACAAAGTAAATCTAAAAGAGTTCATCTACACCAGCATTTCTAGAAATGTTAAAGGGACTTCTTTGAGCTGAAAATAAAAAGTGCAAATTTGTAAGAAGAAAACATAGGAAACCAACTTGGAGTTGTCTGTACTAGCAGTTTTCAGATGGCTCGGAAGGTGACGGTGTAGCTTCTCTGTGAAACAGAGGGGAACAACTCACACCTAAAAGAAGGTCACTGTATTGTAGGAGTGGGAGTGCCTCTGTTTCCACTGCACCAGGAGCAGCTGGGTCACTCCCAAAGTAGCCATGAGGATGAGGACCATTTCAGCCTGCATGGCTTTGTGGCCATGGTGCTTGGTATGCATACATGGGTGTGCAACTCTCCACTCCTCCTCTGGAGCTGTCTGACATACCAACCTCATCCAGCTCCCGTTCCCCAACAGTACCTCCTCCAACCTCCACCTCCATCACTGCCACCATCTTCACCACTAGTGCAGACACCCCAGGGTTGGTTTATAAGTAGTTCTTATTGATCTATAAAATCAGCTCTGTCACTGGCATCATTAGTTACATGGCTGTCATGTTTACCCTCTTTGGTCTCTATCATTCAAGTTCAAACCAGAAGATGCCATGGACTTTGGTATTTCTCTCTTCTTCTATGGCCTCTACTATGGAGTTCTTGAACAAGACTTTTGCAAAAATGTGTGCAAACTACATGGTGTCTACCATAATGTTCTAAAGTAAGGCAGGTATGCCTAACAAACACCTCTCGGACAGTGTGTGCTGTGCGTGGGCAGCAGATCTTGGTGGATGTCAGTGAAGACAGTGTCATCAATAACATATATAACATATACAAGCTGTATTGCAATCACGTATTCCACAAGTTCTGCATCCTCAGTGGTGTACTGTGGAAGGAAACAGATGTGTCCCTACTAAAAAGAGAAGGTGAACTTCAAGAGAAGTTCAGCAACCCTTGCAACAGGCTTCACATCATGTTTGGGCAACTGCTAGATTAGTTTTGACATTTGGCAGCATGGCAGCCCTATAATCATTAGCCTGGTGCAAGGCATCCTAGGCCTGGAATAGTGAGGAAGAAGAGCATCCACCTACTATGGACCTCAGGGAACTCTCCTTCCTGCCCTCCAAGATGTCCTGGAAAGACTGAACGGGGCACTTGAGCCACTCAGGGCCATTCCAGCTGTATCCAGTCTGGAGAGGGAGATGATGGAGAGCCAGCCAGTGGGGCTGCAGGGGTGGAGGCTTTTTAAAAGAAAACTATTTTGATACATATTTTTAAAAATATGAAAGTATAAATCTCATTGGTAAAGGTAAACATATTGTAAAAATGGTGGATTAATCACTTATAAAGCTAGCGCAAATGTTAAAAGACAAAAGTAGTAAAAATAAGTATAACTACAATAATTAGTTAAGGGACACACAGGACAAAAGTATGTAAAATGTGGCATCAAACCATAAATCATAGGGTAGGAGGGAATAAAAAGGAGGAGTTTAGAATGTGTTCAAACTTAAGTTATCAACTTAAAATACAGTTATAAATAGAGGTTGTTATACTAAGCCTCATGGGAACCACCAAGCAAAAACCTAGGGTATATTCCCAAAAGATTTTGAGAAAAGAGACTCTGCACCAAGAAAGCAGAAGGCAGATGATAGTGGTGTTACTGGAGGGCCCAGGGACTCTGGAATGTAAGGCCACAGTGCCTTCCATGGAGGCTTTAGTAGCAGCATCTAGGCCAGGGCCAAGGCCACAGAGCTCCCAGAGGCAAGACCAAGGACAGGAGTGGATCTCCATCACTAAGCTGGGCCACCTGGTCACAGACATGAAGGTCAAGTCCCTGGAGATCTATCTCTTCTCTCTGCCTATCAAGGAATCTGAGATCACTGACTATTTCCTGGAGATATCCCTCCTCAAGGATGAGGATTTGAAGATTATGTCTATGCAAAAGCAGACCTGTGCTCATCAGCAGGCCAGGTTCAAGGCATTTGCTGCCATCAGAGACTATATGGACACATCAGTCTGGGCATTTAAATGCTCAAGGAGGAAGCCACTGCCAACCATGGGGCCATCATCCTGGCTAAGCTCTCCATCATCCCCATGCAACAAGGCTACTGGGGGAACAAGACCAGTAAGCTGCATACTGTCCCATGCAAGGTTACAGGCCACTGTGGCTCTCTGCTGGTATGCCTCACCCCTGCCCCACTGCACTGGTATTTTCTCAGCCCGTGCCCAAGAAGCTCCTGATGATGGCTGGTATTGACAACTGCTACACTCGGGCCAGGGGCTGCACTGCTACTCTGGACAATTTCACCATGGCCACTTTTGATGCCATTTCCAAAACCTACAGCTATCCCACCCCTGACCTCCGAGACTGTTCACTAAGTCTCCTTATCAGGAATTCACTATCTTTTAAAGACCCACACCAGAATCTCCATGCAGAAGATGCAGGCGCCAGCTGTGGCCACCACATAGATTTTATACAAAAAGTAATAATAATAAAGTGAATTAAAGCCTGTTTAAAAAGGAAAAGGACTATGATAAAGGAATCTAAGCATACCACTAACAAAAATTATCAAACCACAAAGGAAGCAACCAGAAAAGGAACAGAAAGGAACTACAGAACAGCCAGAAAATAATTAACAAAATGGCAACAAGTACACACCCATCATAATTACTTTAAATACAAATGGACTACATTCCACAATCAAAAGACACAGAATGGTTAAGTGGGTTTAAAAAAAAAAAAGGCATCTGTATATACTGCTTACAAAAGACTCATTTCAGATTTCAGATTTAAGGATATACACTGACTGAAAGTGAAGGAATGAAAAAGATATTCCACGTAAATGGAAACAAAAAGAAAGCTGGAGTAATTATACTTAGACAAAGTAGACTTTAAAGCAAAACTATCCTAAAAAATAAACAAAAACGGCATTACATAATGAAGAAGGGATTGATCCACAGAAAGATGTAACGCTTGTAAATATTTATGCACCCAAACTAGGAACACCTAAATATATAAAGCAAATATTAACAGACCTAAAGGAAGAAACAGACAGCAATATAATAATAGTAGGGAGCTTTCATATACCACTTTCATAACACACAGATCATCCAGACAGAAGATCAATAAGGAAACACTGGACTTACATGTTTACTAGATGAACTGAACAGATATATACAGAATATTCTATCCAAAAGCAGAATACTTGAGAATATTCTTCTCAAGTGCACATGGAACATTCTCCAGAACAGATCATATGTCAGTCCACAAAACAAGTCCTACTAAGTTTAAGAAGACTGAAATCATATCAACCATATTTTCAAACCATAATAGTAAGAAACTAAAAATCAATTACAAGAAGAAAACTGGAAAATTCATAAATATATGGAGATTAAACAACATGCTACTGAACAACCGATGGGGTCAATGAAGAAATCAATGGAAAAATAAAAAGATATCCTGAGACAAATGAAAATGCAAATACAATGTACCAAAATTCATGGGATATAGCAAAAGCAGTTCAAAAAGAGTTCATGGATTTAATTGCTTACCTCAAGAAAGAAGAAAAATCTCAAATAAACAACTAACATTACATTAGGAAAAAAAAGAAAGTTACATCCAAAGTCAGTAGAAGAAAGGAAATAACAAAGTAGAAATAGACTAGACTAAAAAGACAATAAATAATATGAATAAAACTAAGCGTTGGTTCTGTGAAAAGATATACAAAATTGGCAAACATTCAGCAAGATTCAGCAACAAAAAAAGAGGACTCAAAATCAGAAATTACAACTAAATATAAAGAATCACAAAATACTACAAGAACAACTACATGCCAACAAATTTTACAATCTAGAAGAAATGTATAAATTCCTAGAAATACCCAATCTCTGAGACTGAATCATAAAGAAATAAATTTTAACAGACTGATTACTAGAAAAGAGATTAAATCAGTACTCCAAAATCTCCCAAAAAACAAAAGTCCAGGACCACATGCCTTCACGGGTAAAGTCTACCAAACACTTAAAGAACTAATGTCAATCTTTCTCAAATTCCTTCAAAAAACAGAGGTGATGGGAACACGTACAAGCTCATTATATGCAGTCAGTATTACCCTGATACCAACACCATGAAGGACACCACAAGAAAAGATATAGTTATAGGTCAACATCCCTGATGAATATAGGTGCAAAAATTTTCAATAAAATATTAGCAAACCAAATTCAACAATACATTAAAAGGCTCATACACCATAATCCAATGGGTACTATTCCAGGGATACAAGGTGGTTCAACATCTGCAAATCAATCAACGTGATACACCATATAAACAAAATAAAACATAAAACTCATATGATCATTTCAATAGATGTAGAAAAAGCAGATGACAGAACTCAACATCCACTTACAATAAAAACACTCAACAAAGTAGATATAGATGGAATGCACCGCAACATAACAAAGGCCATATATGACAAGCCCATGCTAATATCATACTCAACACTGAAAAGCTAAAAGCTTTTTGTCTAAGATCAACAAGATACTTAACACTTTTATTCAACATAGCTGGAAGTCCTAGCCAAAACAATCAGGCAAGGAAAAGAAATAAGAGGCATCTAAATTGGAAAGGAAAAGTAAAACTGTCACTATTTGCAGATGACATGATATCATGTACACCAAAAAAAAACTGTAGAATAAATGAACTCCATAAAGGTGCAGAATACAAAATTAATATACAGAAATCTGCTATACTTCTTTTTTTTTAATATTTTATTTATTTATTCATGAGAGACAGAGAGAGAGGCAGAGACACAGGCAGAGGGAGAAGCAGGCTCCCTGCAAGGATGAGACTCTATCCCAGGACCCTGGGGGTCACGCCCTGAGCCAAAGGCAGATGCTCAACTGCTGAGCCACCCAGGTGTCCCCTGTTGTATTTCTATACACTAATAACAAAGTAATAAAAAGAGAAGTTAAGAAAACAATCCCATTTACAATTACATAACAAGAATAAAATACCAAGGTATTAATTTAAACAAGGAAGTGAAATATATGTACAATGAAAACTATAAGACACTGATTAAAGCAAATAACAAAGATAAATAGATATTCCATTTTATGGGTTGAAAAAGTAATAGTTAAAACGTTAATAGTACAGATTCAATGGAATCCCTAAAATTTACAATGTCACTTTTCACAGAAATAGAACAAACATTCCTAAAATTTGTAAGGAACCACAAAAAAAAAAAAAAGAAAATCCAAAACAATCTTGACAAAGGAAGCTGGAGGTATCACAATCCCAGATTTCATACTATATTACAAACCTATAGTAATCAAAACAATATAGTATTGGTTTAAAAACAGACACGTAGATCCACAGACCAGAAGAGAGAGCCCAGAATTAAACCATTGTATACATGTTCATTAATTGATGACAAAAAAGTAAAAGTAAAAATATAGAACAGGGAAAAGACAGACATTCCCTTCAATAAATGTTGGGAAAACTGGAGAACCACATGCAAAAGAATGAAACTAGGCTATGATCTTACACTGTACACAAATACCAACTCAAAATGGATTAAAAACTTGAATGTGAGACCTGAAACCATAAAACTAGAAGAAAACCTAGTTGGTACACTCCTCAAGATTGGTCTTGGCCACTAGTTTTTGGATGACTGCAAAAGCAAAGGCAACAAAAGCAAAAATAAGTATAACTATATCATGCTAAAGGTCTTCTGCACAGCAAAGGAAATCATCCATAAAATGAAAAGGCAACCTACTGAATGGGAGAATATATTTGCAAATCCTATATCTGATAATGGTTAATATCCAAAACATATAAAGAACTCATACAACTCACTAGTAGAAAAACAAACTGACTAAAAAACAATGTTTTTCTGAATAGCATTTTTCTAAAGAAAACATACAGATTGGGATCCCTGGGTGGCGCAGCGGTTTGGCGCCTGCCTTTGGCCCAGGGCGTGATCCTGGAGACCCGGGATCGAATCCCACATCGGGCTCCCGGTGCATGGAGCCTGCTTCTCCCTCTGCCTGTGTCTCTGCCTCCCTCTCTCTCTCTGTGACTATCATAAATAAATAAAATAAATAAAACGGTGAACACCCAATTTCTTTAAAAAAAAAAAAAAAAGAAAAGAAAAGAAAACATACAGATGGCCAAGAGACACATAAAAAGATAATCAACAACAACAAAAAAAAGATAATCAACATCATCAGGGAAATGCAAATTAAAACCAAAATAAGGTTATCACCTCACACCTGTTAGAATGGCTTTCATTAAAAACAAAAAATAACAAGTATTAGTGAGAATGTGTAAAAAAAGGGAACTCTTGTGCACTGCTGGTGAGAATGCTAATTGGTACAGGCACTATGGAAAACAGGATGGGGGGATCCCTGGGTGGCGCAGCGGTTTGGCGCCTGCCTTTGGCCCAGGGCGCGATCCTGGAGACCCGGGATCGAATCCCACATCGGGCTCCCAGTGCATGGAGCCTGCTTCTCCCTCTGCCTGTGTCTCTCTGCCTCTCTCTCTCTCTGTGACTATCATGAATAAATAAATAAAATCTTTAAAAAAAAAAAAAAAAAAAAAAAAGGAAAACAGGATGGAAGTTCCTCAAAAGATTGAAAACAGAACTACCATATGGTTCAGCAATTCCACTTCTGAGTATTTATGTGAAGAAAATAAAAAAGCTAACTGGAAAAAAAATATATGGCACCCCCTCATTTGCTGCAGCATTATTTTCAATAGACAAGATAGGGAAGCAATCTGTCCATCCATGAGTGAAGGGATAAAGATGCCCTGGAAAGGAATAGTGCTCAACCACAAAGAAGAAAAAAAAAAAAAAAGGAAATCCTGTTATTTGTGACAGCACGGATGGACCTTGAGGCCATTAGGTTAAGTGAAATAAAGACAGAGAAAGACAAACAGTGTGGGATCTCACTTAACATGTGGAATTTATAAATAATATAACCAAGCTCACAGATACAAGGAATCGATTGATGGTTGCCAGAGGTGGGGACTGGGGTGGGACAAAGGAGTGAGGTATAAATTTCCAGGTATAAAATAATTAAGTTATGGGGATGTAATGTATAACATGCTGACTATAGTTAATAATACTGTACTGCATTTGGAAAATTGCTAACAAAGTAGATTTTTTTTTTTTCATGAAATGGTGACGTTTAATGAGAACCCCCCGCCCTCCCACCCCCAAAGTAGATCTTAAAAGTCCTCATCACAAGAAGGAAAATTTTTGTTAACTATGTATGGTAATAGATGTTAACTAGACATTGCTGAGATCACAATATATGCAAATATGGAATCATGGTGTTGTATACTTGAAACTTATATAATGGACTATGTCAATTATACCTTAATAAAAAAGACTTTTTAAAGCTGTATCAAGTGGTGTTCCTATAACTTGAAATAATAGAAAAGTCATTATTATATTATGGTCCTGATCTTTTACAATTAATGTAAGCTTAGAACGACTTAAATTAACACAATGAAGACTATCATAGGTACTGTAAATAAATGTTAAAAAAACAAAAACCTTTTGGTGGGGAGAAATGATTTTGATTACATTAAATCTGTAGATTGGCTAGGGAAAAGTAATTGTTTTAATTCCAAATATCTGAATTTTTCCTGAGTATCTTATTATTAATGATTCTACTCTAAATTTTATCATGGTTAGAAATTAGTCTTTAGATTTCAAACTTTTGAAATTTATTGAGAAGTTTTATATCTCCAATATATGATTTATCTTGCTATGTATATCATGTGCATGTGAATGGAATGTGCACTCTAATATACTCTAGTTGCATGTGACGTTCTACAAATGCCAAACAGGTCAAGGTAGTTGATAGTGTTTTGCAGATCCTCTATGTTCAAACTCATTTTTTTGGTTCTAGATTTTCTATAATTCATAGACAATATGGTGTTAAAATTTCTAGCTATGATTATAATCTTAAGCACTTACAAACTTGTGGCTGATATGTCATAGTGGTAAGTGTTACCACTATGAAATGTCCTTCTTTATCTCTAATAACATTGTTTGAAATCTACTTTACCTAATATTATCACTCCAGCTTTCTTATAATTACTATATTCGTGCTACAACTTTTTTTCATGAATTTATTTTCAATCTATGTCATTACAATTTTTTAAAGATCTTATTTATTTATTTGAGAGAGAGAGAAGAGAGGGAGGAGCAGAGAAAGAGGAACAAGCAGAATGCATGCTGAACTTCAAGACCAATGAGGGGCTTGATTCCACAACCCCGAGACTATGACCTAAGGTGAAATCAAGAGTTGGACGCTCAACTGGCTGACCTACCAAGGTGCCCCTGTGTTACTACATCTAAAATGCATATCTAAAGGACAAACATTATATGGTCTCATTCATTTGGGGAATATAAAAAATAGTGAAAGGGAATAAAGGGGAAAGGAGAAAAAATGAGTGGGAAATATCAGAAAGGGAAACAGAACATGAGAGACTCTTACCTCTGGGAAACGAACCAGGAGTGGTGGAAGGGGAGGTGGGAGGGGGTGGGGGTGACTGGGTGACGGGCACTGAGGGGAGCACTTGACGGGATGAGTACTGGGTGTTATTCTATATGTTGGCAAATTGAACACCAATAAAAAATAAATTTATAAAAAAATTAAAAATAAAAAAAATAAAATGCATCTCTAAAATAAATAAATTAATTTTAAAAGGTCTTGCATTTTACCAAAGTGTCAAGCTCAACCTCTACTTTTTCAGGAAAATATTTCATTTATTTACATTTAATAGTTGATAAGGTTAATCTACTTCTATAATTTTGCTATTTGTTTTCTTTTTAAAAAAAGATTTTATTTATTTGAGAGAGAGAACACAAAAGTGGGGGGGGGGGAGCAAAGAAAGAGAGAAGCAGATTCCCCACTAAGCAGGGAGCCTGCCTTGGGCTGGATCCCAGGATCCTGAGCCAAAGGCAGAGGTTTAACCCACTGAGCCCCCCAGGCGCCCTTGCTATTTGTATTCTTTTCATCTCACCTGTTTATATTCATCTATTACTACCTTTACACCTCCTTTTATATTCTCTGAATACATTTCAAATTCTACTTTCTCTAATTGTTTTTTAGCTCTACTTCTTTGTCCTTTTCTTTTTTAGTGTTTGCTGTAGGAATCATAACATACACCTTTAACTTTTCACAGTGGACTTGGAGCTACTATGATACCACTCACATAAAATGAGAACCTAGAAAGGTACATAATTCCATCTACCTAGACCAATCCCTTATCCTATAGCTGTCCTATTACCTCATTACTTAAATGCCATGTGATCATATTAATGTTATGATTTTTACTTTAAATTGTCAGGTTTAACTTTTTTTAATAGGTGGAGAGGAGATTTTTTTTATTTATCCACATATTACCAATTGCAGTGTCCTATAT
The DNA here is from genome assembly GCF_003254725.2 of Canis lupus dingo. NCBI lineage: Eukaryota > Metazoa > Chordata > Mammalia > Carnivora > Canidae > Canis > Canis lupus. The sequence continues at coordinate 558,563 of NC_064277.1, forward strand.
TCTATCCTGAAGATCTGATTTTACTTCCCTTCAGCCTGAGGAACTTCCTTTTTTTTTTATTGGACTTCAAGTTGCCAACATTTAGCATAACACCCAGTCCTCATCCTGCCAAGTGCCCCCCTCAGTGCCCATCACCCAGTCACCCCCAACCCCCCGCCCACCTCCCTTTCCACTACCCCTTGTTCATTTCCCAGAGTTAGGTGTCTCTCATGTTTTGTCACCCTCACTGATATTTTCACTCATTTTCTCTTTCCCTTTATTCCCTTTCACTAATTTTTATATTCCCCAAACGAATGAGGCCATATGTTTGTCCTTTTCCAATTACCATTCCTGTAATGCATATCTGCTGCAATGAAATCTTTTAATTCTTGTTTATCTGAAAAGATTTTTGTCTTCATTCTTAATGAAGAATGAATTCTACTATTTCACTGATAGTAGAATTCTGGGTTGATTTGTTTTTCCAGCAATGTAAAGGAGTTCTGTAGCCTGCTAGCCTGCTATGTTTCTGGTAAGTAGTCAGCTATCACTTATTGTATCAGTTCTCAAGGTGCTCTCAAGACTCTATCATTTCAACTGCTTGACTATGATGTGCCTAAGTCTGATTTTCTTGTACTTTTTTGTTTGGAATTCACTGAGCTTCTTGAATACGTAAATTTATGCCTTCCACCAAATTGGGGTAATTTTTAACCACTGTTTCTCCAAAAATTTTTGCTCCAATTTCTCCTCTCTTATACTTATAGGACTCCATTAAATATGTGTTGCTGGGGGCCACCTGGGTGGCTCAGTCAAGTGGCTGCCTTCAGTTTGGGTCACGGTCCCAGGATCCTGGGGTCAAGTCCCACATCCAAGCTCTCTGCCCAGTGGGAAGCCTGCTTCTCCCTCACATTCTTGCTCTGTGCTCTCCCTCCTTGACTCTCTCAAATAAATAAAGTCTTTTTTTTTTTTAAATGTGTTGAATTTTTTGATACTGTCCTACAAGTCACTGAGGCTAACTTCATTTTCTAAAATCTTTTTTCACTTTTCAGATTGAATAATTTTTTACTGATCTATCAAGTTCATTGACTTCTTTCCCAATCTTCTGTAATCCTATGTAATGAATTTTTTATTTCAGGTACTGCACATTTAATTACAAAATCTTCATTTCGTTCCATTTTTTGTTGTTTGCCTTCATTATGTGCGTATTTTCCCTTATGTCCCTAAACAGTTCTAACAGCTACTGATTCTAATATGTACGTCATATCAGGGCCCATCTCAATTACTGCTTTTTCACCTTTTTTTTTTTTTTAATGATAGGCACGCAGTGAGAGAGAGAGAGAGGCAGAGACACAGGCAGAGGGAGAAGCAGGCTCCATGCACCGGGAGCCTGACGTGGGATTCGATCCCGGGTCTCCAGGATCGCGCCCTGGGCCAAAGGCAGGCGCCAAACCGCTGCGCCACCCAGGGATCCCAGCAAATTATTTTTTAAAGAGTTTATTTATTTATTTATTCATGAGAGACACAGAGAGAGGGGCAGAGACACAGGCAGAGGGAGAAGCAGACTCCCTGCGGGGAGCCTGAGGTGGGACTCGATCCCAGGGCCCTGGGGTCACGCCCTGGGCCAAAGGCAGGCGCTAAACCGCTGCGCCACCCAGGGATCCCTAATTACTGCTTTTTCACCTTAAGTGTAAATCATACTTTTCTGGCTCTGTGTGTGTGTATGTCTAATAAATGTGGATTTTATCCTGGTCCCTGTGAATGATACATCTTTAGACTCCGGATTCTATTATGCTCTTCTGAAGAATATTTACATTTTTTGCTTTCCTGACATAAAATTAGCTGTTATTCGTTCTCCAAATTCTTCCCTGTGGTGGATAACAACTGAAATGTTTAGTTCTCTTAGCTTATATGATTTGTATGTAGAATATGGGGGCACTTTTCTCTGGCTGTACTTTATACTTTCTAACTTTCGAGCTCCTACAGCTACCCCGACATCTGTGCTATGATCTCTCTCTTTTTTTTAAGGATTTTATTTATTTATTTATTTATTCATTTATTTGAGAGAGAGAGAGAGAGAGAGAGAGGCAGAGACAAGGCAGAGGGAGAAGCAGGCTCCATGCAGGGAGCCTGACATGGGACTCGATCCCATCCCGGGTCTCCAGGATCATGCCCCCAGGCCAAAGGCAGGCACCAAACCGCTGAGCCACCCAGGGATCCCTGTGCTATGATTTCTTTTTTTTTGTGTGTGTGTGTGTGTGTGTGTGCTATGATTTCTATACAAGTTTTAGCCACTCTATACAACAATGATGGGGCCTATCCTCAGGCAAAAATCTGTGAAAAATGAAAAAACTCAACCTTGTGCCATTCTCATCTTCCAAATGTCAACATCCTCCAGTTTTTGCCTGCTGTCCTTCCACTATGCCTTCAAATATTTTTATATTTTCTATATTTTTCCATATAAACACATATTAAAATATATCTCATGTACTTCAATTTGTATACATTATTATATTGTGTCCCAAATTTGTCCTTGTTATTTGTGAGAAGGGTAGTCTGACACATGCTACTCTGTCATTAGTGAAAGCATAACTCCAAAGGATTGTTTTTAATATTAGAAAAAAAGGACTCTAAAAGTCACACATGTAATAACTTATGTCATAACTTTTTAATATTACATAGTTATAACAATATTTTCTAAAGCAGTCCTTTTCCTATTCTACTCCTTGTATCAGAAAAATCAAAGTTATTTGGGAAACAAAAAGAAGGAAAAGAAAGAGGAATATGAAGGGAAATAGGATAACAGGGTGACAGTGAGACAAGGAACGTTTATTCTAAAAGAAATTGACAAAGCTCCTGCCCTGGTATCTCATTAGCTAAAGTTTAGACAATTAAGACGGGAGACGTTGGAAAAAAGAAGGGTGTAAGTTCTTCCAACAGTATTTACTCACTTTGTGTCTCTGGATCACATCTTGCTATTTTTTCAAATTTGCAATACTGCAAACTTTTTCATTATTATTGTATTTGTTATAGTGATCTGTGATTAGTAATTATTAGTTACTGAAAGCTCAGATGATGGTTAGCACTTTTTATCAATAAAGTATTTTTTAGGGATGCCTGGGTGGCTCAGCAGTTGAGCACCTGCCTTCGGCTCAGGCTGTGATCCTTGAGTCCCACGTCGGGCTCCCTGCATGAAGCCTGCTTCTCCCTCCACCTGTGTCTCTGCCTCTCTCTGTGTGTCTCTCATGAATAAATAAAAATCTTAAAAAAAATAAAGTTTTTAATTAAGGTAATAGACTGGTTAGACATAATGCTATTGCACACTTAACAGACTACAGTATAGTGTAAACACAGCTTTTACATGCCCTGGGAAACCAAAATATTCATTTGACTCTTATTATATTTGCTTTACTGTAGTGACCTATAATGGAAGCTGCAATATTTCCTAGGCATGCCTTGTATATACACAAATTATAATAAAAAATAAAAAATAAATACACCTTCCTCAACAGAACCTCTATCATCCTTCCTTTTTTACTATGAGAATAAACTAGAATATGGATTTCTTCTGAAGTACAATATTTCTATAATGAAATCTTTAAAATATAGTCAAAGGGTCATTACTAAAAACTTCAGACTTCCCTCTACATTAAATTTTGTCAGTTTTTTTATAACATAATTATATTTGAGAGCCAGTTTCTAAAACGTGTTTTTGATCATAATTATTTCAAGTCGATATACAATGTATGCAATGCGCAGTTCCTAGACATTTACAATTAGTACATATTTAGTCACATCACTTTATTCCAAATCACCATTAAAACTCATTAAAAGTGAAATTAAATGTATTACTTTCAAAGTTCTATATAAACAAGTGAATAAAAATAAAAATAAAATTACAAATATGTTCATTAAATTTAGAAATATTTTTAAAGATCATTTTGTAAAGGGTACATACAATACACTCCCATGTAAGAATACAAAATTTTGCTTATCTTATTTTTTCAGTCTCTTCCATATTTCATCTATGACATACTGAATCATTTGTTCTACTACTACTGTTAAGTATAAAAAGAAAACATCGATTTCATAATAATAAATATATATTTCAAATTTGAAAAGCTCATTTGCTTTCTCCTTAAAACTTCATGAACTACTTGGAGATCTTTCATTTGTGCCAGCCAGCTTCTGTTGCACAACTTCAGCGATAAGCCTGAACCTTATACAGGTTATCTGGTATTTACTATGCCTGCTAACCTGCACATGAGTCACTACACAAAATACATGAAAATTACATAACAACGCTCATCTAAATCCAACTTCCTTCCCACTTCCTGAAAAACATTATGAAGAGAAGTATCACTGCTGTGTTCTGCTGCCCTCTACAGGAATGGTTCTAGGAAGACACAGATAAACTGTGAAAACCCAGACCGCCATACCTAACAATACAGAGAGTAGTATCAATAATCAACGACATTGGTTAAATGTGCTAAAAGACATTACAAAGAGAAGCTACTGCTATTCTCTTTGATTTCTATCATGCTTTTCCTCCAAGTAGTTGAGCATATATAACAGTTAAACTGTTATACTCCAAGGAATACAACCTAAGTAATTAAGAGAATTTAGGATCAGATTCCACAAGTTAGAATCTCATTCTGCCACTTATTAGCTATAACTCCATTCCCTCCTCTATAAAATGGTGTTAATAATAACATTTACCTGACATGATCAGCACTTAGTAAAGTGCCTGACATAGTAAAAACATAGGGTTATTGTGTTATTAATATTATTGTTATTACTATTATTGACACTGTAACAAAATGGCCAGGACCACAGCTTAGAAACCAGAGCACCTGAGGATCCCTGGGTGGCTCAGCGGTTTAGCACCTGCCTTCGGCCCAGGGTGTGATCCTGGAGTCCCGGGATCAAGTCCCACGTCGGGCTCCCTGCGTGGAGCCTGCTTCTCCCTCTGCCTGTGTCTCTGCCCCCCTCTCTCTCTATGTCTCTCTCATGAATAAATAAATAAATAAATAAAATCAAAAGGAAAGGAAAGGAAAAGGAAAAGGAAGAAAGAAAGAAACCAGAGCACCTGAGTTAGGATCCTGGTTCACTCACATACTACTTTATAACCAAAGAAAAATTACATAATGCCTTAGAATCCTCTGAAAATTAGGGATGATAACAATAGCTCCCACCTCATAAGAGCTATTATGAGGTTTAAATAAGCTACTGTACATAGCACAGTGCTTAGAAGAATGCCCCACAACAAAGAAGAATTCATAATGTTAGTATGTGCTATTATTATGAGTTCAGTGGCCTTTACATAAGCACAAGCAGAACTCTGCTCCAAAGAACTGGCAAAATTATGCTCACAGGCAAGACTGTTTCCTACATCATCAACATCACTCACGCCAGTCTGGGCAAGGGATTCTAAACAGACCTATATTATAATCAAGGTTTCCCACTGAATCAAAGTATGGTTCTCCCACACAGTAAGTATCCACACACCATATATTTCTACAAACATTCATAAATGAGAGACAAATAGCATCTCATTCATAAAATAGTAACAATTATTCAGTAGTAAAAGGATAAGAGAGAGTTTGCTTCTGGAGAGCTAAGTAATACTCACTAAATTCCTAATTGTAGTATAAATCTTCCCCCCTTTCGTTTATTCAATATACATGGGTCTTTAAAGATTATAACAGACCCTGCTGACACCCTCCACTATGCCCTTCCCTATCTTCAGTTTCCAATTTCCAGCATTTTCATTTCTTTGCCTCAAGGATTTCTCTGGCTACCAGAAGCCATTTTTCCCACCTGTGCCGTAGTCTGTAAGAACTAGGAAATACTCCATCACCCAAATTCCAAGGGCCAGCCCATAATCAATGAATGAAGAGATCTACATATAAATAACCCAGCTTTCTTGCCCCTTCCCTGTCCCTCTGATGGATAATTCTGAGGCTCCCAGAATTTTACAGCAGTGCTAAGCTCCAGGTGCCCACAAGGGTTAACTGCTAATTAATTATCCCTTGATTGGCTGCTATCCCATCCCAGGCTCACTTGCTCACCACTACTAGGTGTTCTCAGGGCATGCTTCTGAGCATATTCACACAAATAAACTGTGAATATAGACAAGTCAACAAAAACTACATGTCACAGATTTTACTATTTTCAACCTACCTGAAATGTTGAATAAACGAAAGAGAAAGGTTAAGGTATCAGTACAAGTATTAAGAAGAAGCACTAGAGTGACTGCAAGATACTGAGCAGAGGGTGCAGGTATGAGTTAGTCTCCTGATGGCAGATGCCAAAAACACCATCAGCTACAAAACACAGTCCTGAAGGAAGCACCTGCAAAGGATAAAGGGGAGAAAGTAGGAGTCGAGGAGAGATTTAAAACCACGATGCAGGTCTGAAAACTATGAGGAGGACAAGAAGGAAAGAGGATTGAGTAGGAAGAGTCTCAGGCTGCAATGTAGCCTAACAGTAACATGGCCCTAATACAAAGAAAATGATGGATCCTGAGGGATGGCACTTGGGGCCATCTATCAACTGTGTTCCTTGCAACTGAAGATCTGCATGCACACTTCCACAGCTGCACTACAGGGAATGATGACGCACAGTGACATCACTACAGCAACTTGAAAAATGTGTCTACAGAAAAACTTCCTCTCCTCCAAGATTGTTGATTATCAATATGTACCACTGCTTTGCATGACTATAGACTTCATATAATGCAGGATCAAATTGTACATATCCTTTGGCAAACTGGCTTCCTTCCCCAATATTATTCATGATGGTAACTATAGCTCTCTACCATATACAAAACAATTTGCCTGTGATCACATAATATTGACTTCCAGAAATTACTCTTACAATGTCACAGTAGTCATGTATACATATTCCTCTAGACAGGTGTGAAAATTCCTCTGAACAGTGGCTTTCAAACATTTTTGCCTAAGAACAGTAAAAAATATGTCATGTAATTCAACACACATATACTAACATAACTGAATATAAATTGCATGAAAATACTGCTAGTAATTCATACATTCTAATGTTTGACTACATTATAGTGATTCCACTATATTTTTAAAACTCACTGAATCAATTACCCACTAATGGGTCATAAACCAGTTTGAAAAGTTCAAGGATATTTATCTAAGAGCACAACTGCAGGCTCATATATTATGAATAACTTCAGCTTTATAAGAACTTACCAAATTAGAAAATGGCTAAACCAATTTATATCCAACAGCAATATTCCTATTGCTACAGATTCCTGACATTAGGCACTATCACATTCCTTTCAGTGTTTCACTAATCTCATGAATATGTATTATTTCATTTTTAATTTGCACTCGCCATACTACTACTGAGACTGAGCATCTTTTCACATGCTTACAGGCCTTTCGGTTTTCCTTTTCTATTCATTATCTGGTTTGTTACAGCTCTTAATATATTCTGGATACTACCGCAAAACTTTTTTTTTTAAGATTTTATTTATTTATTCATGAGAGACATAGAGAGGGAGAGGAGAGACACAGGCAGAGGAAGAAGCAGGGTCCCTGCAGAAGCCCGATGTGGGACTCGATCCCAGGACTGCAGGATCATGCCCTGAGCCCAAGGCAGGCACTTAACCGCTGAGCCACCCAGGTGTCCCTACAGAATGTCCTTTTAAAAAACATTTTTTAATCCAAGCAATAAATGTACTTGATTCAAAACTCAAAATAGCATACAAGGTTATTCATTAAAAATAGCTTCCTACCTTTCTGGAAACAGTCCAAAGAAACATTCTTCCCATTTTCTTTTTTAATTTAGTTAATGTGTAGTGCAATATTGGTTTCTGGAGTAGAATTCAGTGATTCATCACTTACATACAACATCCAGTGCTCACCACACAATTGCCCTCTTTAATAACCCATCACCCATCTAGCTCATTCCCCACCCACCTCCCTCCAGCAACCCTCAGTTTGTTCTCTCTCATTAAGAATCACTAATGGCTTGTTTCCTTCTCTTTTTTGCTTTACCTCTTTCCCATACGTTCCCCCATACTATGGGCTGCCTTTTAGTTTTGTTGATTGTTTCTTTCACAGTGCAGAAGCTTTCTATCATGCAAAATCCTAATAGTTCATTTTTGTTTTTGTTTTCCTTGCCTCTGGCAAAGTGTCTAATAACAAGTTGCTATGGCCAAGGTCAGAGAGATTGCTGCCTGTGTTCTCTATGATTTTGATGGTTTCCTGTCTCACATTTAGATCTTTCATCAATTTTAGATTTATTTTTGTGCATAAGAAAGTAGTCCAGTTTCGTTCTTCCACGTGTGGCTGTCCAATTTTCCCAACACAGTTTGTTGAAGAGACTATCTTTTTTCCATGGGATATTCTCTATTGCTCTGTTGAAGAGGAGTTGACCACAGAGTTGTGAATCCATTTCTGGGTTCTCTCTTCTGTTCCACTGATCTATGTGTCTGTTTTTATGCCACTACCATACTACCTGATGACAACTTTCTAATGCAGCTTAAAATCCGGAACCGTAATATCTCCAGTTTTTTGTTTTTGTTTTTGTTTTTTTTTTCCACAATGGCTTTGTGGTCTTTTGTGTTCCAAGCAAATTTTAGGATGATTTGTTCTTGCTCTGTGAAAAAAATTGGTGGTGTAGTGATAGTGACAGCATTAAAAGTACAGCTTGCTTTGGATGGTACAGACATTTTAACAATGTTCTTCTCATCCATGAGATAGAATGTTTTTCCATTTCTTTGTGTCTTCAGTTTCTTGCATAAGTGTTCTGTAGCTTTCAGAGTATTGATCTTTTACCTCTTTGTTTAGGTTTATTGCTAGGTATCTTTTAGCACAACTGCAAATGGGATTAGTTCCTTGATTTCTTTTTCTACTGTTTCATTACTGGTGTATAGAAATGCAACCGATTTCTGCACATTCATTTTACATCCTGCGACTTTACTGAATTCCTTTAAGAGTTCAGGTAATTTTTTGGCGGAGTTTTTCAGGTTTTCTACAGAGTATCATGTCATCTATAAACAGTGAAAGTTTGACTTGTTCCTTGCCAATGTGGATGCCTTTTCTTTTTATTGTCTGACTGCTGAGGCTAAGACTTCTAGTACTATGTTAAATAGTAATGTTGAGAGTGGACATCTTTGTTTTGTTCCTGACCATAGGGTTAAGGCTCTTAGTTTTTCCTCACTGAGGATACTAGCTGTTGAGTCTTTCATATGTGACCTTTATGATGTTGAGGTATGTTCCATCTATCCCTACTTCGTTGAGGGTTTTTATCAAGAAAGGATGTTGTACTTTGTCAAATGCTTTTTCTGCATCCATTGACAGGACCATATGGTTTTTATCCTTTCTTTTATTAATGTGATGTATCATGTTGATTGATTTGTAGATGTCAAACCATGCCTGCAGCCCCAGGAATAAGTCCCACTTGACTGTGGTGAATAATTCTAAGGTACTGTTGAATTCAATTTGCTAATATTTTATTGAAACTTTTTATATTTATGTTCATCACAGATACTGGCCTGTAATCCTTTTTTAGTGGGATCTTTGGTTTTGAGATCCAGGTAATGCTGGCTTTACACAATAAGTTTGGAAGTTTTCCTCCCATTTCTATTTTCTGGAACAGTCTGAGGAGAATGGAGATTAACTCTTCTTTAAATGTCTGGTAGGGCAGCCCCGGTGGCACAGCGGTTTGGTGCCGCCTGCAGCCTGGGGTGTGATCCTGGAGAACTGGGATCGAGTCCCGCATCGGGCCCCCTGCATGGAGCCTGCTTCTCCCTCTGCCTCTCTCTTTCTCTCTCTGTTTCTATGAATAAATAAATAAAATCTTTAAAAAAAAAAAAAAAAGAAAGAAAAATATTTAAAAAAAAAATGTCTGGTAGAATTACCCAGGGAATCCATCCGACCCTGGACTTTTGTTTGTTGAGAGATATCTGGTTACTGATTCAATTTCTTTGCTGGTTATGGGTCTGTTCAAATTTTCTTTTTTTTTTTTTTTTTTTTTAAAGATTTTATTTATTTATTCATGATAGTCACAGAGAGAGAGAGAGAGGGGCAGAGACATAGGCAGAGGGAGAAGCAGGCTCCATGCAGGGAGCTCGACGTGGGATTCGATCCCGGGTCTCCAGGATCGTGCCCTGGGCCAAAGGCAGGCGCTAAACTGCTGCGCCACCCAGGGATCCCTCTGTTCAAATTTTCTATTCCTTCCTATTTCAGTTTTGGCGGTTTGTAGGTTTCTAGGAATTTGTTCATTTTTTCCAGGTTTCCCAGTTTGTTGGCACATAATTTCCACAGTATTCTCTTATAACTGTATTTCTGTGGTGATGGTTGTAATGTCTCCCCTTAGATTCATGATTATCTATTTGGGCCCTTTCTCTTCCTCTCTCTCTCTTTCTCTTCCTCTCTCTCTTTCTCTTTCTCTCCCTCCCTCTCTCTCTCCTTTTCTCAATAAGTATGGCTAAGTATTTATCAATTTTATGAATTCTTTTGAAGACTTGCTCTTAGTTTCTTTATCTGTTCCACTGGATTTTTTGTTTCTATATCATTTATTTCTGCTCTCATCTTTATTATTTCCCTCCTGCTGACTGTAGGTTTCATTTGTTGTTTCTTTTCTAGCTCTTTTAGGTGTAAGGTTAGGTTGTCTATTTGAGAATTTTCTTGCTTCTTGAGGTGGGGCTGTAGTGCAACTTAAAACTGCCTTTGTTGCATCCCAAAGGTTTTGGACTGCTGTGTTTTCATTTTCATCTTCTTCCATGTACTATTTCTTATTTCTTAATTTCCTGGTTAACTCATTCATCATTTAGTAGGATGCTCTTTAACCTCCATGTATTTCTGGTCTTTCCAAATTTTTCCTTATGGCTGCCTTTAAGTTTCAGAGCATTGTGGTATGAAAATATGCATGAGGGGACACCTGGTGGCTCAGCGGCTGAATGTCTGCCTTCCACCTAGGGAGTGATCCTGGGGTCACAGGATGGAGTCCCACATCAGGCTCTCTACGTGGAGCCTGCTTCTCCCTTTGCCTATGTCTTTGCCTCTCTCTCTCTCTCTGTGTCTCATGAATAAATGAAAAAAAATCTTAAAAAAAAAAAAAAGAAAGAAAGAAAATATGCATGGTATGATCTCAATCTTTTTCTACTTGTTGAGGGCCACCTTGTGACCCAGTATGTGATCTTTTCTGGAGAATTTTCCATGTGCACTCAAAAAGAATGTGTACTCTGATGCTTCAGGATGAAATGTTATGAATATATATGTTAAATCTATCTGGTCCAGTGTGTTGTTCTAGCCCTTGATTCCTTGTTGATCTTCTGCTTAGATGATCTGTCCATTGCTGTAAGTGGCATGTTAAAGTCCTCACTATTACTGTATTATTCCTGAGTTTCTTTGTTTAGTATTAATTGATTTATAAATTAGCATGCTCCCAACTTGGGGGCAAGAATATTTACAATTGTAGATCTTCTTGATGGAGAGATCCCTTAATTATAAGGCTCTTCATCTCTTGTTACAGTCTTTGTTTTAAAAATCTAGCACCTGGATGGTTCAGTCAGTTATGCATTCGCCTTTGGCTCAGGTCATGGTCCCAGGGTCTAGGGATCCGGCCTCATGTCAGGCTCCCTGCTCAGTGGGGAACCTGCTTCTCCCTCTCCTTCTTGCTCACACTTTCTCTCACTATCTTTGTCTATCTCTCTCAAATAAATAAAATCTTTTTAAAGAAATCTAGTTTGTCTGATATAAGTATGGCTACTCTGGCTTTCTTTTGAAGTCTATTAGCATGATAGATGGTTCTCCTCACTTCAATCTGCAGATTTTTTTTTTAAATTTTTATTTATTTATGATAGTCACACAGAGAGAGAGAGAGACAGAGGCAGAGACACAGGCAGAGGGAAAAGCAGGCTCCATGCACCGGGAGCCCGACGTGGGATTCGATCCCGGGTCTCCAGGATCGCGCCCTGGGCCAAAGGCAGGCGCCAAACAGCTGCACCACCCAGGGATCCCCAATCTGCAGATTCTTTAGGTCTAAAATGAGTGAGTTTCTTATAGGCAGCATATAGATGGATCTTGTTTTTTAATCCATTCTGATATCTTATGTCTTTTGATTAGTGCATTTAGCCCATATATATTCAAAGTGATTTTTGAAAGATATGAATTCAGCAGCATTCACCTGACCAGTTGATGATTCTGGTGATGTTCTCTGATCCTTTTTGGTCTTTGTTCCTTTTGGTCTTTTTTTTTTCCCTCCACTCAAAAAGAGTACTCTGTAACATTTTCCTCAGGAATGGTTTAGTGGTCACAAACTCCTTTATTTTTTGTTTTTCTAGAAAACTCTTTATCTCTGCTTCTATTCTGAATCAGAACCTTGCTGGATAAATAATTCCTGGCTGCATATTTTTCCCCACTCATTACATTGAATATATCCTCTAACTCCTTTCTGGCCTGCAAGGTTTCAGTGGACAAATCTGCTGTGAACCTGATCTGTCTCCCTTGTAGAGTAAGGACTTTTCTTGCTACTTTCAAGGAATCTTTCCTTGTCTGTTTTGTGAATTTGACTATGATATGCCTTGGTGATAGTCAGCTGTTCTTGAATTTAATGGGATATCTCTGTGCTTCTTAGATTTTGATGTCTGTGCCTTTCCCCAGGTTAGGAAAGTTTTTAGCTACAATTTGTTTAAATAAACCTTCTGCCGCTTTTTTTCCTCCCTACGTCTCTTGGGATTCCTATGATACAAATGTTATAACAGTTTAATAAGTCACTGATCTTCCTACATCTTTGTGATCCATTACCTGTTTCCTTTTTTTTTTTTTTTTCAGCTTCCTCGTTCTCCCCCAATAAAAACTCTGGTCACTGAGTCACCAATGAGCTCCCCTGGCAGACAACACTTTATAGATGTTGTTAAAGCTCACTGCTAAAGCAATTAAGCATAACCTGTGTGACTACACTGGAGTAGGACTCTTGAAAGACTGCTGATTTGCTTTGTATTATTTCACTATAATAAATCATAGCCATGTGTACATTAAGTTCTGAGAGTCCTACCAGCGAGTTATCAAACCTAGGCGTGGACCCCTTGGGGATTCCTGATTCACTACATATTCAAAAAGCCTGATAAGCTCCAAGCAGAAAAACTACATGTAGACATATCACAATCGCACTGCTTAAAAAAAGTGATACAGAGAAAATATTAAAAAATCAAGAATGAGAGGGGTTCCTGGATGATTCAGTGAGTTGAGCACCTGACCCTTGATTTCAACTCATATCATGATGTCAGGTTCCTGGGACTGAGCTCTGTGTTCAGCAAGGAGTCTGTTTGGAATCGCCTTTCTCCCTCTCCTTCTGCTCCTTCCCCCACATCTCTCAAATAAGTAAATAAGTCTTAAAAAAAAAAAAATCAAGAATGAGTGAGAATAGCTTCAGGCTTCTTGACAGCAATTCTGGAACTAGAAGACAATGAAATAATGCCTTCAAAATTCTGAAGAAAAATTATTTCCAACCTAACATTCTATCTAAATTGTCAACCAATTAGCCAATTGTCTAAATTGTCTAATTGTCAATTATCAAAGTGTGATAAATGCATCTTTTGACATGCCATTTATCTTCCATAAATCCTCTCTTGAAACTTACTAGAAGGGGCACCTGGGTGGTTCACTGGTTAAGTGTCTGCCTTCAGCCCAGGGCGTGATCCCGGGATCCTTGGATCAAGTTCTGTCTCAGGCTCCCTGCATGGAGCCTGCTTCTCCCTCTGCCTGTGTCTCTGCCTCTCTCTCTGTGTCTCTCATGAATAAATAAAATCTTTAAAAAAGGAAAGAAAGAAAGAAACAAACAAACAAACAAACCTACTAGAAGATATGCTCAATCATATTGAGAATAAAAACCAAGAAAGAAAAAGACATGGAATCCAGGTTAAAGTTGCTCCAAACTGGAGAAAAGTGAAGTGAATTACTAGGAAGATGGTGGAGAGAGATGGTGAAGAGAGACCTAAGGGTGGCTACATCCTCAAAGCAGAGAAGAGAGTTCAAATGAAAGCAGCTGGAAGTTGTGGGAACAAGTTCTCCAAAAAGACAAAACTACTGAAATGCCTGAAAAGCCTTAACTGGAGAGATAAACAATGGCAAAAACTTAGTTTTATTACTAATAAATAAATTTAGGCAAACAAAAACCCAAAGTCACTAACTCCAAAGAAAATGAAAAGTTATGAAGGAAAAATAATCATTAATATTTGCCTTGGTTATAAATATTATGCAATGTTGAATATTAATCTAACCAAACCATGATACATGTGTCCTTGGAAAATGGAGGAATGGGAAAAGTCCAATGTATAGCAGCTGGAGGGAGTGGGTGAGGAGTTGGTTACCCATATTTCAGAAGTATATTATATAAGCATGTTATTTAAAGACAAGGAAGTAAAGAATGAAAGAATCACTAAGAGTCAAAAGTGACTACCCTGGAAAAAGGAGTTTAAAATGCAACACCAAAAAGCTACGATTAACAAATGTCATAAACAGAATGAAAAATTTTGAGACAATGAGTTCTTACCTTCAGAAGCTCAGAGAGCCTCTCTTGACTAGTCGAAGAATGACTGCTTGAACAAGAAGCACAGTCTGATATTTCCCCAACACTCTCACTGTCTTCAAATTCATAATACTCACTAGCATCTTCCCTGTCACTGTCAATCTCCCAGTCAATAAACTGTAGTTCATCTAAAAAATACAATTTTAAACAATTTTATTTATCCATAATATTTTTAATCTGTTTTCTTTACTCTCAATAGTTAAAAAATTCCATGTTGCTGAGTAATTTTTAAAATATATATTAAAAGACTGTGAAAATTATATTCCTACTCTCATCTCTAGCCATGCTGTTTCTCCTATCACCACTATCCCAATTCTCAGGTAATTATTTTTATTAGTTGTTCTTGTATAGAAACTCATCTTTCTTGAGCTTTTCCAGCAACTTCAAGCAAATAAAATACTACAATTTTCTTCCTTTCTGACACACTTTGATCTTTTTTTGTACTTAACAAAGGTTTTCCTTATCAGTAACAGGGAGCATCCTTATTCTTTTCTACAACTTAGTATTCCACTGCATAGCTAACCCACAGTTTATTCAGTCTCCTATTAACAGACTTCTTAAAGGATTTTCACCTAAAACTTTTTTTACAGATTTCTCGTAAAAAAAAAAAAAAAAGTAAATTTAGTTTTTAGTGTACTTTGTAAGCATTGTTATCTAGGTGCTACTTTTACAAAATTTAATTTGGAAATTTAATTATTTTCATATGCCAACCAAATTTAATCTATGTTTAAAGAAATAATAGTTATTAAGTATAAGTTAATCTCTGAGGCATATAACATAAACCTCTCACACAGTCCAAAGCCCAAGTATTCCCTCACAACTACTTCAGCAACTCAGAGGGCTAATAAGACATCTTGGCCCTATTTCAGAGGTCTAATAGCAACAATCTTATTTCCAGATAGAAGTAATATTAAAAATGAAATAACTTACTAGCTTTAATACCTGAAAGGGAATTCAAAATAAAAACCAAAAAAAAAAAAAAAAAGCTAAAGGTAAAAGTATGGAATAAGTCTTTAATCTGATACTGTTGTTCCAGAAGATAAAAGTCCACTATAGTGATTATAAAAGACTGGAGGTCAGACCAGTCTGAGAGAAGCAGATGCATAATGGCAGTAAAATAACTGCAGGAGCCACTCTGACCATTAGGGAATGGCCGGGGAATACCACATGTAACAACACATGTACTCACAGAAGCCAGGCAATGGGACACATAAAGAAAGTCTCCAGGTTGCTGAAGCATGACAGCAGAAAGCCATGGAGAGGCCGAGTTCCGAGGAATGCAAGTGCCCCAGGAGCTACTGTATTTTTGTACCATTTATTCATTCATTCCTCATTCATTCAGTAAAATCAGTGCCTACTGAGGGCCTACTGCACCCTGGACACATCTAGACACTTACAATCTAACAACATCAAAACAAACAAATACAGGAGATAATACAGAACACTGTTTCTACCCTAGAGAAGCCCATAGATGAATAACACTTATACTGGAATTGCTGAGTGGTATAAAATGATATATTACAACCCAAACTAGTAAGACCTTTCTTGTTCACAATAATTTTATGAAGCAGGCAAGACAATCCCCGTTAGAGTAAAATTTGTATTTTATGGATGAAAAAATTGAGTCTCCAAAAAGTTAAGAAGATTTCTCAAAGTTATGTAAAAGACAAATGGAAGGGGAATTCTTTTTTTTTTTTTTTTTTTAAGGAGAAAAGATTCTGACAATTTTAACTCAGGGCTCTTCCCTCTCAATCCTAAAGCTGGGCCTTACTCTCCAGAGACTAATCCAATACAGCTGGAAGGAGGTCTGGGCATATTGTGTTTAAAACTCACCTGGTAATTATGATAAGAAGCCAAGTCTGTTAAGCACCAGAAGAGCGTAGAAGCACACAACATTGAGATTAGACAACCCTGACTATAAATATTAAATGGCATACTTATTAACTATGTGACTCTGGACAAACAATTTGACTTCTCTGAGTCCCAATTTCCTTCTCTAAAATGAGGGTACTCAGCTCACAGGATGTAGCATGTATAAAAGGAAATAATATACATAATATCCAGCCAAGGGTCTGGGGTAAAACAAGAAACTGATAAACAGTAATTAAAGGTAAAAAGGAGCAAGGGGGGATCCCTGGGTGGCGCAGCGGTTTGGCGCCTGCCTTTGGCCCAGGGCGCGATCCTGGAGACCCAGGATCGAATCCCACGTCAGGCTCCCGGTGCATGGAGCCTGCTTCTCCCTCTGCCTATGTCTCTGCCTCTCTCTCTCTCTCTCTGTATGACTATCATAAATAAAAAAAAAAAAAAAAAAAAGTTTAAAAAAAAAAAAAAAAGGAGCAAGGGGAGGAGGAGAAGGAAAAGGAAGAGAGAAGAGAAAGATAAGCCAGCAGTTACACACATGATTAGAGATATACTCCAAGGGATCATTTGTTACCTAACAGTCAACTTGCTTAAGAGAAGTCAACAATTCATTAACCATTTCAAAGTAATTAGCTCAAAGCACCTTTCCATTCTTAGAGTTTTGAAAACTGTCTTTTAATACAGAAGGACACGGACAGTTTTCATTTTCTTAATAGCAGCTTTAATGAGATGTAATTCACAAAACATACTATCCACTCATAAAATAACATGCAAATTTTTTCATCCTATTTTTTATATTTAAATTCAATTAGCAGACAAATAATACATCATCGGTTTCACAAGTTGTGTTCAATAATTCATCAGGTGCATATAACACCCAGTGCTCATCACATCATATTCCTACCTTAATGCTCGTTACCCATCCCCCCAACACATCTCCCCTCTAGTGACCCTCAGTTTCTTTCCCAGAGTTAAGAGTCTTTAATGGTTTTTCTCTGTTTCTGACTACAGCCCATTCAGTTTCTCCTCTGTCCCTCATGGTCTTTGGCACTATTACTTATATTCCAGATATGGTGAAACTACATGATAATTCGGTATGGTCATCACTAATACTAAGTGTTAGAAAAGGAATGAAGTTTTTTCCAATACTGAACCCAATATATAACAGAAAGAAGACTTCTTACCAAATTATCAATTTACCTTCACTGGCCCCATCTTCTGGACATAAAATATTCCTCTTCCTGTTACAAAGCCTGTCTATTGTAGAACCATGTCCGTTATCTCTCTGTGATTTAAGACATGTTTTATCCTCATCTGACAGATCACTTCCACTGGAACTCCATGTTATATCTATCAGTCCACTGGTACTCTTAGATGCAGTAGCTTCTGTTAAAGAAAAAGAAAATATATAAACACAATCAACTGATATGATGGTTATTTATAAGATTTTAAGCATGTTACTTTGCCAAAGTCACAAATAACAAAACTCTGATGATAGCGTAAGTAATATCTTATATCAAATCTTCCTGCCTAAAGTTCTATGTGCAACCTAAGATTCTTTGAATTAAAACCAAATTATAAGGGATCCCTGGGTGGCTCAGCAGTTGAGCATCTGTCCTTGGCTCAGGTCATGATCCCGGGGTCTTGGGATCAAGTCCCACATTGGGCTTCCTGCATGGAGCCTGCATGCCTCTCTCTCTGTGTCTCTCATGAATAAATAAATAAAATCCTTTAAAAATAATTCTAAGAAACAGAAGTAGCAGTAATTGAGATAAGTTATATATTTAAAAAAAGGAAAATGATTGTAGTACAAATGAAAACTCAAAAAATAACCTTGAACTAATTATTGAATTATAATGTCCTAGAATATTTGATGAAACCAAAAGAAAAAGACAAAAAAAAAAAAAAAAAAAAAAAAAAACAACCCCACAAAACCAATACTTAACGTACAACAGGAATGCTTCTGTGTGCCTCCTTTGCCATATAGGAGCCCTGGTAGCAGTAATGTGATTAAAAACACTGAACAGAAAAACTCTTTTAACTAAATGTGTTATTTTAAGGTAATAGTAGATTTCCATACAGTTATAAGAAACAATGGAGAACCCTTGTATGCTTTACCCAGTTCCTTCAATGGTAACATTTTGCAAAACTATAGTGTAACATCACAACCAGAATGCTGATTCTGATACCTTCAAAACAACAAAAAAAAATCCATAGGACATCTTGCATTACCTTTTTAAAGCCACATCATAGCCAACCTCCTCACCCCAATTCTTAACCTCTGGCAATGAATCAGTTTTGCATTTTTGTAATTTTATCATTTCAAGAATTATACATAAATGGAATCATACTATATGACACTTCAGGACTGGCTTTTTTTTCCTCAGCCTAAATCCCTGGACATTCATCCAAGTTGTTCTGTGTATCAACACTTTCTATTACTGAGTAATATAGAATATGGATGCACCATAGTTTGTTTATGCATTCACCCACTAAAGAGCATTTGTGTTGTTTCTAGTTTTAACTATTACAAATAAAGCTGCTATGAACATTACATACTGGGTTTTATGTGAATGTAATTTTCACGCTCTGGTATATATGTTCAAAGGTAATTGCCAGGTTGTACAGTAATTGCATGTTTAGTCTTCTAAGAAACTGCCAAGCTTTTCCTTAGCGGCTGTACCATTTTACAGTCCTATAAGCAATGTATCAGTTTCTCCATATCACTGACAGCATTCGGTATTGTCACCACTTTTTATTTT
The DNA here is from genome assembly GCF_003254725.2 of Canis lupus dingo. Classification (NCBI taxonomy): domain Eukaryota; kingdom Metazoa; phylum Chordata; class Mammalia; order Carnivora; family Canidae; genus Canis; species Canis lupus. The sequence goes on from NC_064277.1 coordinate 577,732, forward strand.
AGCCATTCTAATAGAAAACCTAGAAAGAATGGGGCTACTCCATCTTGATGTAACAGTACGTCACTGGGAAACTTTTCTGACAGTAATCAGGAAAGTAATACATACCTTTAAAAAAATCAATTTTTCTAATCATAAAACTTAAAAAAGTATCTTAGACACATTTGAATGAGATTAAGAGGTTAGATATTATATTCAAGCTCTAGGGTAGCCCCAGTGGCCCAGTGGTTTAGCGCCGCCTTCAGCCCAGGGTGTGATCATGGAGACCCGGGATCGAGTCCCACGTCGGGCTCCCTGCATGGAGTTTGCTTCTCCTTCGGGCTATGTGTCTCTGCCTCTCTCTCTGTGTGTTGGTCATGAATAAATAAATAAAATCTTTTTAAAAAATTAAATAAAATAAATAAATTCAAGCTCTAGAGTAAACAGACTCAGAAGTTAAATGGCTTCATTCAGTACATATTTACACAACAACGGATAAGTAAGCTCTGAGAAAAGAGAAAAACAAGAAGACTCCTCCCCCAAGCAATGTATCATCTGAAAGACAACATTTATCATGAAAAGAAAAATTAAATATTGTATTTGAGGTATGTCACTGTATAACAGTAGCTCAAAAAAAGCAAATGCTCCACTTTTTTGATCAGGAAACCAAATTCACTGACAAAATAATATCTGAAAAAAGAGCACTTACAAAGGAATAAAAACATAAAATAATTATAAACATCTGCTAAATACTTACTCAGTGCCATGAACATCCAGAATTACTAAAGTTGTCTTCAAAATATAAAATTTAAAAAACAAAACTTCATCCATATTGATTTAAATAGCTAATAAAAATTGAGCTATATATTTACTTGTAAAAGACATCATCAGTCCCTCTTACTATTACACATTTGGAAGAGTAAACTGAAAAGCAAGGAGTGGAATGCCATAGACAGAATGGTTGTATCCCTTAAAATTCCCACTGTTCAAACTCAGTTCCCAGGGTGAGGGATTAAGAGGTGGGGACTTTGGAGGTGTTAGGTCATGAGGCCCTCATGAATGGGATTAGGGCTCTTAATCAGCAGCAGCCCCCAGAGAGATTCCTGGCCCCTTCCTCCAAGTGAGTCCACAGCAAGATGGTACTGTCATAAACCTGGAAGCAAGTCTTCACCAGACACTAAATATACTGGACCAATTTCTGCCATTTATAAGCTACCTAGTCTGTGGTATTATTGTTACAGCTGTCTAATCGGACTAAGACAAGAAGTAAAGCTATCATTATTTTCAGATTATACAATGAATTCTTGAAATTCATAAACTCGTGAATTACAGGCACTGTATATACTACCACGATTTTATAAGTAACTCATTTTATTTGCTGGAAAGGGTACCCTTGAAACCAAGACCCATTCCAATGAAATTCAAGGAAGGACATCAGCTAGACTATGAGAATAGCTACAACAGGTAAACATTTCTGGATGCCCTTTGCATGTCAGGCATTGTGCTAGCATGTAGTATTATGGGCTGAATTGTGCTACCCCAAAAGTCATTCATGTGTTAAAGTTCCAACACTCCAGCACCCCTGAATGTGATTATATAGGGAGAGGATCTGTCTGTACAGGGGTGATCAAGTTATTCCAATATGACCAGGAAAAGAGAAATTTAGACACATGCAAGGAATGAAGACTGTGTGAGAGACACATGGAAAGACAACCATCTACAAGCCAAGGAAAGAAGCCTAGAGCAGATTCTTAGAAGGAATTAATCCAGCTAATACCTTCATTTTGGACTTCTAGCCTGTAGGACTGTGAGATAGTAAGTTTCTGGTATTCACACTACCAAGTTTGAATACTTTATTACTGGTACTTTATTATGGGAGCCCAAGCAAACTAATACACCTAGGATATATAGAAGAGCAACAGAGAAAGCTCTGCCTTAGGAAACCCATAGTCCAAGGAGGAGAAAAACAGTCCAACAAATAATAACAAAACAAATTTAGTGATGCCTCTCAAAGAGGAGATTTCTGACCTCGATAACAAAATTTTAAGAAAACAATCTGTAGGGCATTTAAGGAAAAATATTAGATACTAGCTCTTTTTTATTTTATAGTTTCACTTTGGTAAGTAATCTTTAAGTTTTGCTTTTTAAAGAAAATCACCATCTACAAAGGTTCCAGGCTCTTAACTTTCAAGCATATAACCTTTTGTCCCTTTTCTCTGACTCCTTCCCATTGCCAGTTTCTTCCCCTACTCAGTCTTCTCTGGTTACAGTGCCTTATAGATGAGGAAAGAGAAACATGGAGACATATCTCCCCTTTTGTGCACACCCTGCAAAAGTAAGTGCCCCCACTTCTGCTTCCCAGCTCTCACAAAACATTACTCCCACACCCTAAAATTTCTGTTAATATACATTTCTAATACTTCAGAAGCTACTATTGGAAGCTCTGTCGGTTGAGCATCCAACTCTTGGTTTCAGCTCAGGTCATGATCTCATGGATCATGGGATCCAGCCATGTTAGGCTCCATGCTCGTCAGGGAGTCTGCCTGAAGATTCTCTCCTTCTGCCCCCCCCCCCCCCGTTCCCCCCACCTCAAATAAATAAATCTTTAAAAAAAAAAAAACTACTATTTTAAGGGGCACCTGCATGGCTCAGTCAGTTAAGCATCCAACTCTTGATTTGGCACAGGTCATAATCATAGGACTGTGAGATCAAGCCCAATGTCAGGCTCCACATTGGGCATACAGCCTGCTTAAGATTCTCTCCCTGTCCCTTTGCTCCACTCTCCTCTAAAAAACTAAGAAAAAAAGAAGCTACTATTTTAAAAATGAACTAGTTCTAGGAAATGCCTTGAGCCTCTCCTTCCTATCAATTTGTAAGTTTTTGTTAAATTATTAACAATATTTTCTTGCCTTAACATACACACTTATGCTGCAACTAAAATAACTATACATTGATACAAGCTCTTTCAGCTTTTCAGAATATACTATCATTCTACAGAGAACAGCAGGGTGGGTTGGATACATACTGGCACAGGAAAACCATCTCAAAAGATCATTTTGTGCTTCTTTATTTCTTAAGACTTTATCTATTTATTCATGAGAGACACAGAGACAGGTAGAGACACAGGCAGAGGGAGAAGCAGGCTCCCTGCAGGGAGCCCGATGTGGGACTCGACCCGGGACTCTAGGATCAAACCCTAAGACAAAGGCAGATGCGCAACCACTAAGCCACCCAGGCATCCCTCAAAAGATCATTTTGTAATTATAATACAAAGCCATAGATTATTTTTCTTTTTTCTTCAAGTTGAATTTGGCTATACTCACTTAAAATCACCAGAAAAAGGCAACAGCCACATCTATAAGAGAAAATCTTTTCTGCATAGGACACTTTAGATAGAAGTCAGAATTAAACTGATCTTTGAAAATCACAGTATTTGGCACTAATAACAAGAAAAGTTAAATTCCGCAGTTCCATCAGAAGATTATGGTATTACAAAAAAACATATTAGCTTATTTTATAACACAATGTTTTATGAATTTAAAAATTGGGGAGATTTTTCTCATTTGAATAAAAAGAACCCCCTAAATATTAATGAAATAACTAAATAGCTCTTATTCACAGAAAGTTTTCCCACTCTGCAGAATTTTTAGCAGGCTTTACATAGCTCTTTTTGCCATTGGACATAAGAAGAGCAACTGCAGCCATAAATCAATCTACTAAAGGCAAGCCTTTGAAATAGACATTTGATTACCTTTTTTTAATTCACAATAACCCAATGAGGCACACATGCTTATAAACATTTTCCAGATGGAGGCTTAGCATGTGTAGTTTCTTTCCCAAAATCACACAGTCAGGACACAGGACACAGTCAGGACCCCATAGAACCAAAGGAGATTCCTAAGGTCTCAACCCCTGACTTTCCTTGACCATCCACCAAGTGTGGCAGCAGAGCCAGCAGCCTCCCTCTTATCCACCCCCTTTTCTTCCCAACAGAAACCCAATTTTATTTGAGCAGCAACAAAGATATTTTAAAAATCTTTCACTTCAGGGTGCCTCAATCATAAATATGTATTCTATCCAAACTATATAATAAATCAAAGAAAGATCTATTAGCTTTATACCTTTTCTGTCAAGAAATCAACAGAACAGGGATCCCTGGGTGGCTCAGCGGTTTAGCACCTGCCTTTGGCCCAGGGCACGATCCTGGAGTCCCGGGATCGAGTCCCACATCGGGCTCCCAGCATGGAGCCTGCTTCTCCCCCCTCCTGTCTCTCTCTCTCTCTCTCTCTCTCTGTCTATCATGATTCAATCAATAAATAAATCTTTAAAAAAAAAAAAAAAAAGAAATCAACAGAACATTACCTTTCTTGGATCTAGGGGATAATTCGAGGTGCTTTTCTGTAACAATCTTCTCTTCAGCTGTTAATGACTGTGAGAAAAAGATGATAATAAGGTTAATAATGATGATGATGTAATAATTTATGTGACAAGGGCTAAAACCAAAAATATTTTGTAAAATATTCAAAACCTTAAACTATACCCTCCTTAAAATACTTCTCTTTTTATATTTACCAATAAGTATTCCCAAAGCATACACTCCTCATAATATAAATTTTTATATTTTACCAGAATTTAAATAAAGCTAACCATTAAGAGTTTATAACAGTACTCCATTTTGTACATATCTATACTATAGGATTTCAAATTAGCATATATAAAAAAATTAACCAGAATATCTTGTGGCCAAAAGATTCTGAGTATAGAAGCATTTCATAAAGAGAGAAAAAGAGTAGAATGCTCAAAGATTTCACCTTCTGAGAAACTTCTTCAGTAGGTGTCCTTCATTTACAAAGAATTTCAAAGGTTGGGTCTGGCATAAAGAGGTAATTTGATTACTAACTTGCCACAATTATTAAAGGAATTCAAGGTTGAAAAAAGAAGACCGTACAAATTACTGTGTCCTGAAATAAGGAATAGAATTCCAAAGAAATCTAATTACAATGGCCTAAATATTCAGGAATCTGAGTAGCCTTTGGCATTCAAGGAAAACAATTTTACAACTACTTTACCTGAGTCCCAGAAGTGTCCTGAAACCCTTCTCCACACCTGAGCCATGCTTCAGAGAGGGAAGCAGCTGCCCCTGCTGTCCTGAGACCTGAACTTTTGAACTTCAGTGGACTCTCTCTTGGAAAGCATGGGTATTCTATATCCCAATTTCTTTTTCTCTGTGGAGATGGTTTTTAAAGAAAAAAACAAAAAACTTCATTAAATATATGTTAAGTTGACAGCACTGTGGAAACCCAGGAGTGACTGAACCCCCTCGTAAAATAGAGTAACAAGAAAGCACATAAACTTGTACAATTAGAGAACAAATTCTAAAATACAAATGGGTGAAGGCAAACATTCAATTCTCCAAGGTCCTGTATATGATTATACCTGAGAGCAAAGTTTAAGTGAAGGAGCACACAGACACGTGGTATTCACTAAGAAGTGGAACAGGCAATCTGAGAATGAAATGGTACCTGAAAGAGGGCGAGGGCAAAGGTTCCACCCAAGATCCAAATGGGCATGAGCAGTCTGTCACTCAGCACTGGTCAGCCAGGACTACCTTCTTGGACAGAGCCTCACACTGCAGAGAAACTGCTGGCAGGGCAATCTGCTCAGCAGCACAGAGATGGTACAAAGAAAAGAAAAGGTCCAGATGGAGTGGAGCAAGGGAACCAAGCCAAGAAATGTCTAAATAACAAACAAGTGGCCATATTTTTGCAAACTATAACAAGAGAAATTATAAAAGTTATTTTGAATCCTATCTTCTTCTAAAAATTCACAGAAACTCTAACATAAAAATAAGCAATAGAAAGGGATCAAGGTCAAATCTGGTACAAAGTTATTATTAGAAAAAACAAAATGGAGCAGAATAACATCCCAACACTTACACGAAGAAAGCACACCAAAGACATGCTCACAGAACAAAGTGTAACCAACTATTTCAATATAAGACAACACATTCAGCTTATAAAAAGTCAGAAATGAAGCAACAAATCTTAAGCTGTAGAATAAAATTTAAAAAATCAGCTGAGGGAAAGAGCCAAATGTACATCCACATATGAATGGATAATAAAGAGGATGTGGGATGCATACATGTAATTACAAAGCACCTATATATATTTACATACACTTTCCTTGTACTTTCCTTGAAGTATACATATGAAATACGACATATATATATATGCATGCACATACGTATATACAAAGGAATATTAGCCATAAAAAAGAATGAAATCTTGCCATTTACAACAACATGGATAGAGCCAGATTACACCATGCTAAGCAAAATAAGCCAGTCAGAAAAAGACAAACCCCATTTGATTTCACTCATATGTGGAACCTAAGAAACAAAAGAGATGAACATGGGAGAACAGAAAGAGAGACACAAACCATAAAACAAACTCAACTACAGAGAACAAACTGAGGGTTGCTAGAGAGATAAGTGGGGGGATGGGTTAAATGAATGATGGGAACTAAGGAGGGCACTTGTGACGAGCACTGGGTATTGTATGTAAGTGATGAATCACTAAATTCTACTCCTGAAACTAATATTACACTGTATGTTAACTAACTGGAATTTAAATAAACACTTGAAACAGAAAATAAAATATTCTCTCAATATGGGGGGGGGGGGATCAGCACAGGAAAAGACTACACTAGAAAAAATCCAAAAGCAAGTAGCTATCACAGATAATATCTTAAGAAAGTATTAAGAGGAGGAAAGTGAGGCACCTTTGGCACAGGTGGTGATTTCAGGAGTCCTGGGATCAAGTCCCACATCAGGCTCCCTGCAAGGAGCCTGCTTCTCCCTCTGCCTATGTCTCTGCCTCTCTGTGTCTCTCATGAATAAGTAAAATATTAAAAAAAAAAAAAAAAAAGGAGGAGGAATGTAATACGGAGGAAATTTTAAAGTTCACTCCCCTCCAATGAGGAAAGTGAAAGGATTCAAGAGAAAGAGAGTGATCTATCAAGTCTCTCTTGGGATACAAGATAATATACAGATAATAGCAATCCCTGAAAAAGAAGAAGAAAACCAAGATAATGGGACCAAGATCATTCCAGAAAAACTTTCCTGAAATCTCAAAAAAAAAAAAAGGAAACTGCATATTGATGCACACCACATATCTGATGTCAACCCAAAAGCAATCAACACCAAGATATATCCTAATAAATAGACTTTTAAACAAACCCTTTGAACATCTAGAAAAAGGAACAAATGACCTACAAGTGAATAAAAATTACCTTATCATGGGATGTAGATAGCATCTTTATGCCAGAAAAAAAACCAGAAGAGTATATTTAAGATATTCAAGGGAAGAAAATGTGAAATAGTTTTATCTAGCAACAGGGATAACACTGATTTACTTTCTCCAAGTATTTTTATGTAAGTCTTGCTATTTTTTTTTACAAATGTCTACAACAGACATGTATTCATAAGTTTTTAAATTTGCATTTTATTTAAGGAGAATCTTTTAGATTTGCTCACAAATCAAATTAAAGCCAACTACTATGAACTGATCACCTGAATAACCCCTTATCAAAAGCATTGTGGTTTAAAAAAAAATGAATTACGATTAAAATACTCATTAAAACTTACCTAAGTAGGAAGAGGAAACAAAATCATAAAAACACATTCAGCCATAACAAAGATGATATTTTAACATGAAATAGCTCTAAGCATATTCCTCTTTATGTAGAAATTCCTATGGCTGGGTAGGACTCTAAGAGGAAGAAGCATCCATCCTCAAGAGGGTATTTCCCTCCACTAGTTTCCCATGACAGCTCTGAGGAAGCTTCCTTAGTAGGAGAATATCCTTATTCAAGGAAATACTTAGGGGTAGAGGTGTCCAATTACTCGAAGATGGTACAGAAAGAACTGATACATACATGCATAGAGAGAGAAAGGAGGAGAAAAAGGAAAAGAGAGAGAGAGAAGCAAAAAGTAATAAACAAGCAAAACAGCATAAAGAGCTACATTTGTTTCCTCAGGTTGCTATAACAAATGACCACAAACTCAGTGGCTTAAAACAACAAAATTCTTCTCACAATTCTGGAGCCAAGAAGCCACAAATGAAGGTGTCAGCCTGGAGGCTCCAGGAAAGAATCTTTCCTGGAAAGTTTCTGAATAGTAATTGTTTGGGGTACCATTTAATAAATCTGGGGAACAAATGAGATGTCTAACTGAATGCAAAGGGCAAGTTTTCTGGAGTATCTGCATAAATCCCAACGGACTGCACCCAGGAATTTTTGGAGGAGATGATGACTCATGGACAATTCTGAGGAACAGATAGAAAGTTTTAACCAAGTCGGCTAGTTAGCAAGCACTATGATGCTCAAAACTCATTCTACCAACTATTTGCCCATTTGTTTGCTCAGAGTCCTTTCCTTCCCTCAAGGTAATAGAACATTTCTCAGGCCCGTCACGGCTTTGGTTACATTTGACTTGTCCACGCTTCTCTAGATTTCATCCATACTCTGATTCCGTGGGGACTAGAACCCTCTCATTAATATAAATGACAGAAATCTGAGATTCCTATCTTCAGCCAGTCAGCATTTATTGAGTGCCCAGCGCATGCAGACATCCTGCCAGGGCCCAGGAACACAAGATGAGCGAGAAAGACCCTGCTCTCTAGCAGCTCAAGCGGCAGTGACAGAAACTCTCCCACGAATCCGATGAAATGAAAGCCTGAACCCAGGTTCAGATACCAGCGAGCCTGGCCTTCAACCCCTGCTCCACTCCCCGAATCAGTCTTTCTCCTTCTCACTCAAAAGAGCCTGCACATCTTCCCCACCATATGTGCCTCCATGGCACTCTTCACTGCCTTTGGTCTCTCCAACCAGTGCTCTTCTCTTCCATGACATAACCCTCAATACCCCACAAACATCCCTCCTTCTGTGAGGCCATCATGTCTCTAGCATATTCTACTCCCTCCTTTAGAACAGGAGAAGGAGACATGTGCCTAAACCATCTCATCACCTCCGTGCACCATGCTCCCCCCACAAAAGGATTCATTAAAATGACTAAATGATTATGTACATTTTTCTCATACAAATCATCATTGGTTCACAGACGCTGATGACATCTAAAGTCTATCACAGTCTGAGTATATAGGTTGCTGTCCCTCAGCTTGCTACCAGTGAGCAATCAGGGAAGAGAGAGAACTCACAACCCCCAAATCAAGAAACACATGCTTTTCCTATGAGACAACCAGCTGCCTATTTTTTAATTTTTTTATTTATATTCAATCAGCTACCATATAGTACATTAGTTTCAGATGTATTCAATGATTCATCAGTTGCATATAACACCCAGTATTCATCACATCATGTGCCCTCTTTAATGCCCATCACCCAATTACCTCATCCCCCCCAATTCACCTCCCCTCCAGCAACACTTAGTTTATTTCCTATAATTGAGTCTCTTATGATTCTTCTCCCTCTCTGATGACTGCCCATTCAGTTTTCCCTCCCTTTCCCTCTCATAATCTGTGCTGTTTTTATATTCCTCATATGAGTGAAACCATATAACTAGCTTTCTCTGATGGAATTATATTGCTCAGCATAATACTCTCCAATTCCTTCCACATCAATGTAAATGTTAAGAATTCATCCTTTCTGATGGCTGAGTAATATTCCACTGTGTGTATGTGTAAATATACATATACAGATATATCAGATCTTCTTTATCCATTCATCTGTCGATGGAATAATTTAACCAAATAAGTGCAAGACTTTCACAGTGAAAACTACAAAATACAGTTGAAAGAAATTAAAGATCTAAAGAACATGGAAAGACAGCCCATGTTCATGGATTGGAGAAGGAAAATTTATTTATTTTTTTTAATATAAAGAGAGAAAGAGCAAGATGTGGGGGCAGCCGGAGGGAGAAAAAGAATCTTAACCAGACTGCCTGCTGAGCTAGAGTCTCAATCTCATGACTCTGAAATCATAACCTGAGCCAAAATCAAGACCCACTTAACCAACTGATCCACCCAGGTGCCCTGGAAAACTTATTAATGACAACACTCTTCAATTTACAAACTAAATCCAATAAAATTCCCAGATGGCTAATTGCATAAATTGACAAGCTCATGTTATTATTCACATGGAAATTCAAGGAACCGGGGATCCCTGGGTGGCACAGCGGTTTAGCACCTGCCTTTGGCCTAGGGCATGATCCTGGAGACCCGGGATCGAATCTCACGTTGGGCTCCCGGCGCATGGAGCCTGCTTCTCCCTCTGCCTATGTCTCTGCCTGTCTCTCTCTGTGTGTGACTATCATAAATAAATAAAAAATTTTTTTAAAAAAAAGGAAATTCAAGGAACCCAGAACAACTTTAATAAACTTGAAACCTAAAAAAATTAGAGACTTCACAAGCTACAATAATTTAAAAAAAAAAATATGGTACTGGCATAAGAATAGCACATACATCAGTGAAAGAGAATCAGAATCAAGAAATAAACTTACATTTATGGTCAATTGAATTTCAAAAAAAGAAAGAAAGAAAAGCCAATACAATATAGTGGAGAAAGAATAATCTTTTGACAAATGGTGCTGGGACAAATGTAGAAATAAATCTTCATGACCTTGGGTTAGGCAATGATTTCTTAGATAGGACACCAAATGTAGCAGCAACAAAAGTAAAAATAGATTGAACTTCAAAATTTTAAAAACACTTGTGCTTCAAGTGACACTATCAAGAAAACAGCCCAAAGAATGGAAGAAAATATTTACAAATCATATATCTGATATAGGAGTGGTATAAGAACTTACAGAGAACGCTAACAGTAAAAAGATAATGCAACTAAAACATGGACAAATAACCTGAATAGATATCTCTTCAAATAAGATAGAAAAATGCCCAATAAGCACTGGAAAAGACATTCAACATCATTAGTCATTAGGGATATGTAAATCAAAACCAAAACAATGAGATAACAGTTTCTACCCCTGAAGACAGCTAAAATCAAGGGACAGGCATATGAAAAGTATTAAAAGGGACGTAGAGAGATATTACAATCCTCATTCCTTGCTAATGAGACAATAAAATGATGCAATCTCTTTGGAACAAAGTTTGGCAATTCCTTAAAACTTTTTTTTTCACTTTGATATCATTTATATAAAGTTTAAAACCATATGCGCACACACCGCATATGGATATGCAGTCAAAATAAACACAAAGAAAATGCATAGGAATGGTAAAGCAATAATTTTGGAATGAGATCTACTTTGTATTTATGACATTTTGTTTCTTAAGCTAAATGGTGGGTATAGTATGTTTATTACAATATTCTCTATACATTTTTATATTGAAGGTGAATTCCTTAAAGGCAAGATACAGTTGATTCTTACTTTTTTTAAATCCAATCTGATCATCTCTACCTTTTAATTGGGGTATTTACTCTATTTATATTTACCGTGATTATGATATGGTAGAGTTTTTAATCCCCCAGCTTGCTCTTTGGTTTTTGGGTTTTTTATTTATTTATTTTTTTATTGGAGTTCAATTTGCCAACATATAGCATAACCCCCAGTGGGCAATTTCTGAAAACTTAAACACAGAATTATCATATGACCCAGCAATTCTACAGGTAGATTTATATCCAAGAGAAATGAAAACTACCCCAAAATTGGTGCACAAAGAATCATAGTACTCCTAACATCCAAAAAGCTGAAATAATCCAAATGCCCATCAACTGATGAATGGATTTTTTAAATGTGGTGTATCTATACAACAGAAAATTATTCAACCATAAAAATGAATAAAGTATTGATACCTACAACAACCATGGGTGCTCCTTGAAAATATTATGCTAAGAAGCCAGTATAAAAGACCAAATATTTATTCCATTTATATGAAATGTCCAGAATAGGCAAATCCATGCAGACAGAAGGTAGCTTTGTGGTTGTTATGGGGTTTCTTTTCAGGATGATGAAAATGTTCTATAATTAGAAATATTTGCACAACTCTGTGAATACACTAAAAATTAATGAACTCTATACTTTAAAAGGACAAATTTATTATCTATGAAACTGATTCACTCACACATTGCCAGAGCAACTGTAATATTCTACAGCCACTGTAAGAAAAAGTTTATTATAAAACTAAACATTCAGGGGTGCCTGGCTGGTTGTCTTTAGGGCATGCAACTCTTGATCTCAGGGTTGCAAGTCTGAGCCTCACACTGGGTGCAGAGATTACTTAAAAATTTTTTAAAAATTAATAAAACATCCAATTATCCTAGGACACAGCAATTGCACTATTGGGCATCTATCTTAGAAAAAAGAAAACCTATGGGCACTTGGGTGGCACAGTCAGTTAAGCAGCTGCCTTCAGCTCAGGTCATAATCTCAGGGCCTGGGACTGAGCCCCACATTGGGCTCCCTGCTCAGCAGGGAGTCTGCTTTTACCTCTCCCTCTGCCGCTCACTCCCCCTGCTTGTGCTCTCTTACTTGTACTCTCTCTCTAAAAAATCAATAAAAACTTTTTTTTAAATAAAGAAAAAAGAAAACCTATGTTCCAAAAAAATCTGCACAAGTGTTCATAGCAACTTTATTACAACAGCCAAGACTGGACACAGGCCAAATGTCCGTCAACAGGCAAAATGTTGGCCAAACTGTAGTACATCATTCCATGGACTACTACTCAGCAATAAAAATGAACAAACTACTGATACATACAATTTGCATTAATCTCCAGAGTGTTATACTGAGAAAAGAAAAAAGAAAAAAAGGATCCAAAAAGATTATAAACCATACAAGTCCATCTTTGTAACATTTCTGAAATGGTGCAATGTTTAAGATGGTGAACAGATTAGCCACTGTCAGTGGTTAGTGGTGGAAGTTACTGGAAGGGACAGGATATGATTATTAAAAGGATCCTTGCGCAAATGGAACTGTTCAGTATCTCTAGTGGTGGTGGATACAGGACCCTATACATTTGTAAATGTACAAGAACTAAACACACACAAGTCTAGGGAAATCTGTGTAAGATGACTGGATTGTATTAATGTCTATATATCAGTGGTGATGTACTACAGTTTTGCAAAATGTTACTACTGGAGCAAACAAGGTAAAGAACATAGGAATTCCCTATTACTCCTTACAACTGTAGTTATTCTATAGTTAACCTCAATTTTAAAAAGTAATTGCCTCTCAGGGACAGAATTAAGTACAAGAAAGAATATGGCAAGGATTGATGATTTTCATGAGAAACTTCTTTGTACTATTTTATCTTATTTGTAAATGCTTACATAAGCATATTATTAATAGTATTAAAAAAAGAAAGAATGAACACCTTTCTCCCTTAAATAAGATGTATATATATAATATATGTTTATATATTATATATATATATAAATAAAGTACTTGACATACAGAACATCTTTGATAAACGTCAGCTCTCTTTCCCTTCCATTTTAAGGATAACGTAGACTAAGATGTCAATACTAAGTAGTCTAATTCTGAAAAGTGAAACTAGTAAGTCATTCAATGAGATTATCAAGGGCTAAAATCATAACCATAAGGTATTTCTACCAAGATAACTATAAGAGAATCTCTCCCCATCACTGAACAACTTTAAAACTAAGCTCCCTCTTCCTACTCCTTCTTTAGCAAGCTGAAAGAAGTAATTCCAGGGAAATCTAAAAGCAAAGCAGTGGAGGATGTACAATAGGTCTGTCCTCATATAAAAATCCTTTCATTATCATAGTGTTTTATTATCTGCTTTCATTACCACTAACATTGAGTGCTACATCATTTCACACATTCTCATTATTTAACCCTCACAGTAATGCTAAAAGATATGGGTATTATTCCTACTTTACAGACAAAAAAAAACTACAACTTAGAAATGTTAGGTATATTGCCCTAGTCAGAGAGCTGGTAAGCAACATGTCAAGATTTTCCTCGTGTAGGTCTAATTCCAGAAATAACGATTCTAGCTACTGACCCCGCATTTTCTCATTTTGACAAAAGTGCTTGATGTTAACTATAATGTGTACCTTCTACATAAAGAAGGTATGACTGGCTGAGTTTCTGACTGGGTATCTGTGAATTCTCTGAGTATCTGGGAATTCACTGGGACTCTCTTAAGTCTCAAGCCCATTCATTTTATCAGTCACTGGCCTGCTCCCAATCACGATGTCTCCCCTACCATTCTGCACTCTACGGCCAACGACTCCAGCATTGCCTTTCAAGCATTAAGACTCCTTCCCTGCTACAAATTCACTTTACCAACCATCAATCCATAGGGCTAATGACCCCAAAATGAGAACTTCCTTTCTGTTTTATTACATGTCCTCGGGCAATGCTGGTAAACATTCTTAATCATTCCCTAGCTCTCTACTCACACACTCTTACGTACACACATACACACAATCACATACATACATCAATTCCGTACCCACAGTTCCCTTTACCTCTCCATGTCACTGTCATAGTCAAGTTCATCACATCTTTCCCTGAGTTCCCCTTCCCTATGGTCTCAGAAGAAAAATGTTCCTATTCTCCAAAATTAATCCCTTTCTGTAACAGAATTGAATCTTTCTAGTAAAGGGTCCTTATTTTATCTATTGGTTCCATCCCTCCTGCTTCAAAGAAGCAAATATTTTCCCTTCTTGAAAAACACTTTTCACTTGAAATGTAGTCCTGTGTATTCTTCCATTCAAACTGCATTTAATTAATTAAATTGCATTTAATTTATACCTACCATCATACCCTTGCCATTATGCAAGAAGCACCAGAAATAAAGTAAGTTTTTTGATGATAACCCAAAAGACTAAGGAAGGAGGGTGTCATTAGGAAGATACAATTTCCCTTTACTCCCTTTTAGGGTCTTGCCAAGATAGTTCTTCCTCCAGTAGGTAAGTGTGGACAGAACAGGAAGAGTTATATAATTCAGTCTGAGGAGGCAAAGGAACTGTGAGTAAAGGGGAAGATCAGGAAATCTCAAAAGGTAATTTAGCAAATGGGAGAGAAAGGGAGTAATTGTGGTCATTTGTTGGCATTTAGCAAGGAAAGGGAACATAAAGCAAAAGGAAAAAAGAACTTGAAGGGACAGTCAGGGGCCTAAGGCAGGAGGGAGGAAAGAACTAAAATACTCCTAGCCTTTGAGCAACTGCCTGCCCCAATCTCTCCCCTGGGCTGAAGTTTCACATACCTGTACATCCTAATACCAGGTAAGAATCAACGAATTCTCCTCAACCTTTCTATTTTTCAAAGGTTCAACTTCTGAGTCACCATTAATTCTCTCCTCTTCATCCTTCAATTTCCAGGTACCTAAATCTCATCTTCCTCTAATAATTTATCATCTAAGTCCTCTCCCAATACAATTCCCGATTCTACCACTGTAGTCCATGATCTTACCAACTTTAACCTTAAGAGTCCAGAAAGATCTACATAGCTTGTCCAAAATCACAAAATTAGTTGCTTGCAGAGCTGAGGCTGGCCCCCAAGTCTTCTGACTAAGGTATTTCCCTATGTTTCTTCAGAGTTAGAACACCTGCAAATCTTCTGAATTAGTACCGCTTCCATTCATCCAACAGGTAATTATTGGGAACATAATATGTACAAGTGATTATGGCAGATGCTCGCGGGGGACACCGGGTGAAGACATAATCTGAAAACGTCTACATCACAAGGATAGGTTCAAGTAAACCTAGTAAGACATGAAGCTATACGAATGATAAAGACAAAGTTCCACAGGAATGCAGAATAAAGTTTATTTACAATTGGGACGGTCAGAGTGAAGGTGAGATTGGGGGTGGATCTCGACAGATGACTAAGATTCCAATCAGCAGA
Source organism: Canis lupus dingo (assembly GCF_003254725.2). Taxonomy (NCBI): domain Eukaryota; kingdom Metazoa; phylum Chordata; class Mammalia; order Carnivora; family Canidae; genus Canis; species Canis lupus. The sequence goes on from NC_064277.1 coordinate 593,558, forward strand.
AATGAAAGAAATGGCATCACTCCAAGCCAAGAACACGAGCGAAAACCAAGAGGCAAGAAAGTACAGTGAGCACAGTCACTTGCTTTACCTAGAGGATAAATAATGAACAAAGCTGTAAAGTCAAGGAGTAAGGGACGGCCACACCGCGGAAGCCACGAATCACAGGTTACGGGAACCTGAACGAAAGCAAGGTCCCGTTATTTTCTATATGTTGGCACATTGAACACAAATAAAAAATAAATTTATAAAAAAAAGAAAAAAAAAAAAGAAAGCAAGGTCTCCAAGTGACTACCTGGGCACAGAACCTGGCTTCTTCGCCGAATTGCTTTGTGACCTTGGGCAAACTACTTAACCTCTTTGCTGTTGCATTAAGCTCCTTCGTTTTGAGGCAATTCACTAAAAAAGCAACAGATCACTAATGCAATTATTTAAAAACGAGGGGAGCATGGGGGGGGGCCTCAGGGTGTGACCCCAGGGTCCTGGGGAGGGAGTCCCACAGCCGGCTCCCTGCAGGAGCATTCTTCTCCCTCTGCCGGTGTCTCTGCCTCTTTGTGTCTCTCATGAATAAATAAGTAAAATCTTATTTAAAAAAAAAAAAAAACTGGTAAGTTCTTGAAAACTGATAGAAGAGAGCAGAATTGAGTCTCAAGCCAAAAACCAAGATTTCGAAGTCAGGGTGTAACGGGAACGCTGACAGGAACCCGCGGTGGCCCAGGCGCCGCCTCCGCGGCCACCCACCTTGAGGAGCGCCTCCGGTCACAGAAGCAGCCGCCGGTGTTCACGAAGCTCCCTCGTTCCAAACCCTGCATAAGCTACACAACTGACCCCCGAGTGACCTGCTTCCTCCTTCCGGCGCCCTAATTCCCACTCTGACGCCCCCAAACCCCAGCCCCCCCACCCCAGGCTCGCTCCACCTCAGGGCGGCCCTCGGGAGTGCGTGGACGCCGAGCGACAAACTTCTCACGGGCGCTCCGCGGCCCCGCCCCCCGCCCCGCCCCCGGGAGCCGCTCGGGCCGCGCCGCTAGCAGCAGACCCAGCCCGCGCCCCACCGCCACCGCGGCTCCCAGCTCCCCGCAGCCCGCCGGCCGCCGGGGAACACGCGGACAGGGCCAGGGCCCCGCGGCGGCTCACCCCTCACCTTGCGGCCGCCGGGCATCTCCACACGCGCCGCCGCCGCCGCCGCCGCCGCCGCGCGCACACCGCCCCACAGCCGCGCCCCCGCCGAGGCGCCGGAAGGCTGCGCGCGTCCCCGGGCTCTCGCCGCGCCGCGCGCTGCCATTGGCCGGCGCTCGGGCAGGGGGCGGGGCTCTCCGGAAGCGCCGTCCTCCCAGCGCGGGGCGCCACGCGTGCGCTGCGATTGGAGGACGCTCGGGGCGGGGCGGGGCTTCCCGGCCACCGCGCGGCGCGCTGCCTCCGGCTGTGCAGTGAGCATGCGCGGTGGCCGCCTCCTGCGAGCATCGAGCCCGCTGCGCTGCGGCTGCGAGACGGCCCTTGCTGGGGCGCGGGGATGCGGGGGGCGCGGGGGCGACGGCGTGGGCCTGGGGCGCTGCTGCGGACCGACCTCCAGGTGGGGGGGGCTGCTGGGCGCGGCGGGGGGCCGGGGGGGCGGCGGCGTGGGCCTGGGGCGCTGCTGCGGACGGACCTCCATGTGGGGGGGCTGCTGGGCGCGGGGGGCGGCGGCGTGGGCCTGGGGCGCTGCTGCGGACGGACCTCCAGGTGGGGGGGGGCTGCTGGGCACGAGGGGCGGCGGCGTGGGCCTGGGGCGCTGCTGCGGACGGACCTCCGGGTGGGGGGGCTGCTGGGCGCGGGGGGCGGCGGCGTGGGCCTGGGGCGCTGCTGCGGACGGACCTCCAGGTGGGGGGGCTGCTGGGGTCAGCCTCCAAGTGCTGGTCTTTAAAGCTCTTACGTGGTCCGTTCTAAGCAACGCCTGACCTTCAGGAAACCTCGGGCCCCTGGGGGCAATGACACCGGCAGTTAAAGGTACTGCAGATGGAGTTACAGGTAATGAGCAGAGCCAGAGGAGATCCACAGAGGCCCAAAACAGCTTAAATTCCCTTATAAAGGGAGGATTTTGCAGCAAACCGTCACTCTTCAGACCTGGCCCCCCTACCTCTGACCACTTCAGAAAGGCGACTACCACCAGATTGATCTCCAAACAGCCCAGATCCCTCAGCGCCTGCACGGAGGAGGCCCCTCCCCACTGCAAGCGCGATCACAGGGTGAAAGTATCCTTGGGTTTGGAATCCTGAACCTGCTTTATAATTGTGATTTAACTTTGACTTATGATTGAATAACGCTGACACCGTGGAAAGACGCAACTCCTAGGTGTGCACCTTCGCCTCCAACGCTTGATCTCAGCCCAGGTCTTAATCTCAGGGTGGTGAGTTCAACCTCAAGGTTGGGCTCCACGCTGGGCATGGAGCCTACTTAAAAACAACAAACAAAAAAACCTTGAAGTAGCCTACACATTCAGTAACCAATACTTAAGGAATGGTCCTAGCTGCTGAAACCAGAAGAAAGGAGTGTTCTTTCTCCATCTAAAGAAGTAGGGGTAGAGGTAAGGTTAGGTATCCAGAGCAGAAATTCTCAAATTTGGGAGACGTTAAAACCAGCAAAAGGATTTGTTATAACAGGAATCACTAATTTCAGATTCTGTAGGTCTAAGGTCGTGCCAGAGCGCTTGTATTTCTGACAAGTTCCCAGATATTTGATGGGGAGAACAAAGGTAAAAGAAACATAGAAAAAAAAAATTAGACTTCTTACAACTTATACCCATTGAGCAGTACTTGATACCAGGCAGTGTGACCTTCCTCAAGGAGCTTAACTCCCTCCATGTTAATACTTTGCTAGAGGTGAAGGCAACCTTAGCTTCACATTAGCCTCACCTGCAGGATCCTCTAAGTCTTCTAACCTAAAAATCCCTTTGGAAACTTCCTTTATCTCTACCCTCCGCCCAAGATATATGTTAGCAATCATCCTCCAAGCATATCGCCCACTGTTTAGAAACAGTCTTAGGACTAAGGTTTTCCTGGACAATAGAGTAAATGACCTTTTCCTAACAACAGCCCCTCAAGGTGCTGGAAACCTTGTTTCCAAATTCCATAGAGATTTACCCTTTCCCTAACTCTCTCCTTGAAAGTATATAATCAGCCACTCCTCACAACCCCTGTGCAGTTCTTTGTGCCCATGGGTCCTGTCCCTGTGCTTTAATAAAATGGTCTCTGCACCAAAGACATCTCAAGAATTCTTTCTTAACTGTTCACTTCCGAACCCCAACATTTTCACATCGATATTGTTGGTGTTGGTCCTGTAACTCACTTGGAGAACTAGAGGTAATTGCCATTTTCTTATATCCCACAAGTGTCTCGCCACTTTGAGAAGAAGAACACAAAATACAAGGGGAAGAGCTGGGACTGAGTAGAAACAATTAGATCGCAAGGTCTATGTAGGAATATTCTGTAATAAGTGTTGAAATAAAAATTTTAAAAAATTGTAGAAAACTAAAACGATAATTTAAGCAAGTTGGGAAAGTGTCAGCCTGGGGAAGAGAAAATGATTCTTCATCATACCCTCAAAAGTATAGTGGAAGAGTTTGGTCTTGTGTGAATTTATCCATTTGCCATTGTTGCCTCAATTAGGCCTTAGGACACAGTTTGACCTTTTTTTTTTTTTTTTAAGATTTTATTTATTCATGAGAGACAGAGAGGCAGAGACCTAGGCAGAGGGAGAAGCAGGCTCCCTGCGGGGAGCCCCATGTGGGACTTTGTCCCAGGACCCCGGGATCACACCCTGAGCCAAAGTCAGATGCTCAATCACTGAGCCACCCAGGTACCCCGAGTTTGACCATCTTACTGTGTCTTTGCTTTGGCTCTCAATTTTTTATTTCCAGAGGACCGCTCCATGCTGCTCAGCCATAGCCCCATTACACTACCTGTCATTGCCACCTGAATGAGAAGCTCGTCAACCTAAATTTTTCTCATCCCCAAATAGGATAATTCTCCATCTCAGTAGTGGCAGTGACATCCACCCAATAGCTCATGCTCGTGCTGAAACCTGGGATTTTCTTTTTTTTTTTTTTTTTTTTTTTTTTTTTTTATGATAGGCACGCAGTGAGAGAGAGAGAGAGGCAGAGACACAGGCAGAGGGAGAAGCAGGCTCCATGCACCGGGAGCCTGACGTGGGATTCGATCCCGGGTCTCCAGGATCACGCCCTGGGCCAAAGGCAGGCGCCAAACCGCTGCGCCACCCAGGGATCCCTGAAACCTGGGATTTTCATGAACACTTTTGTCTCATCCAAATCCAGCCCGTCCCACCTCCCAGTTGTAAATTTCTCACCTATCCACTCCTTCACTGCCGAAACTGTATTCCAAGCTTCTAAATTCTTTTTTTTTTTTAATATTTTATTTATTTGTGATAGAGAGAGGCAAAGACATAGGCAGAGGGAGAGACAGGCTCCATGCCAGGAGCCCGACGTGGGACTTGATCCTGGGGTCCCAGGATCGCGCCCTGGGCCAAAGGCAGGCGCTAAACCGCTGAGCCACCCAGGGATCCCCAAGCTTCTAAATTCGTTTACCCAAACTACTCAGTAGCTTCTGACCGGTATCCATGAATCCACTCTTGCCCCCAACTTCCACATACATAGACTCCATCCATTCTCCACATAAACATTCCAGCGATGTCTATGCTGTCCATGTTAGTCTTCCTTTCAGTTGCCAAGTGTACCCTGGGGCCTCAGTGTCTATGGATTTGCCACTCCATTTGCCTGAAAGGCTTTGCCTCCTTCTGCCATGCAGAACTATTGAAAATTGTTGACCTTGGGAGATAGGTACATAGAGATTTATTTATTCCTTCTACTTTTCACACATTTGAAAATAATTTTTAAAATTCTAAATTGAGATTTTTTAAAAACAAAAAAAAGGAAAAGAAAAAAAATGAAAAAACCCAGAATTTGATATTAATTTCTCTAAACTCCCAAAGCTGAACCTCCCTGTTCATTTTTACAGACCCTACACTCCTTTGAAGATGTTATAATAATAATCTAAACAGTTATAATATTACCTGGCTCACCTCTGCTCTGTAAGGTTACTGACATATCCCAGCACTTAGCACAATCTTCCAAATATGAAGTACTAAAATTTTTGCTATAAGTGAATATTAATAATTTCTAATAATTTGCTTGAAGTCTCACAACTACAAAGAGTTTAGGATTAGAACTCCTATGAGACACTGAGGTCTGTGTTTTCTCCACTCTGTCATTCATAACATACTATAATTGTGAGGAATTCTCAATTGAACAGAGATTCAGCAAAAGTGAGTTAATTATCCATAAGATAGATAAATGTGGGCTGGAATGCATTTTTTAATACCTCCCGGTCTTGTCAACAAATATTCGATGCCAAAATATAAAAACAAGTGGAGGTTTTCTTTTAACTCCTTTCTCATCAAACTTTCTTTTTGCTTTTAAAGATCGTATTTATTTATTCATGAGAGACACAGGGAGAGGAAGAAGTGGGCTCCCTGCAGGGAGCCCAGTGGGAGACTCCATCCCAGGACCCTGGGATTAAGGCAAACAAATGCTGAATCGCTGAGGCGTCCAGGGGTCCCTCTCATTGTGAATTAAATGACTGGGGTGGGGTGGGTTTCAAGGAAAAACCTACATACACCCTCCTCATTGCCCAAGACCCAAGCAGTTTCTAGAGGAACTACTTTGAAGTAGTTGGATAAAGTATGGTCAAGTGGTGACTAGGGTTAGGGTTGGGTCCAGAGGCCAACCTCCCAGCAGTGCTGAGTTGAGGGCAAGGTTAAGAGTGAGGTTTGGGTGCAGGGGGTGCTGAAATTGGACTGGTCTCATGGGCCTTTCAGATAGTTCAAGCTCTATCTATCTGCCGCTTTCCCAAACGGCACCATTATCAATCGGTGGGTGGCAGAGATTTCTGGTGTCACTCCTGTGTCCTGAATGCCTCAGGAATTAGAACCAAGCCCTGGGGCTGGTTGGGGTTAAACTAGGGTTTAAGTCCTGGAGCATGGAAGGTCCTATCTGCCTCCATGGAGACCTCCCCAGAAGGCTGAGTTTAGGGTGAGGCTCAGGCTCCCAGGCGCTGGATATTGGCCTGGGCTCAGGGAGCCCTTCGTCTATCTGGTCTCCTGCTATCAGCCCTTCATACAAATGGCACTTTTTCCGCCTGGAGAGTTGGCCGACCCTTTTGCTGTCGTTCACTAGTCCCCCATCCTTGGACGTTTGGAGGCAGGCCTTGGGGCATGGTTGGGGCAGAACCCAAATCAGGGTTAGGTTTAGGGCCAGGAGCTCAGAAGGTCCTACCTGCCTGCGTGGTGGAGACCTCCCGGGAGGCGTGATTTGAAATCAAGGCTCAGCGAGAGGCTCAGGCTGGGAACTGCTGTGTTGGGAGCCCGGGGAAGTGCTGACTGGGCTTAGGAGGCCCTTCTGTTTCTCACGCTGGAATCTGCTGAGAATTCCAAATCACACAATTTTATCTGGATACTCGGATGAGCTTTCTGGCGTCAATCCCGTGTCTTCAATCCCTTGGAATTGGGAGCCAAGCAAGGGCCTGGGTCGGGACAGCACCCACGGGGCGTTGCCCTCTTAGCGCTCCAAACTCCTACAACTCGTAGCGGTGGGTCTGTGAGCCGGGGGTCGGTGCCGAAGGCCGCTCACGGTGAGGGTTCGCGAACTGCGGGACACCTCGGTCACCAACACTCCCAAAGCGCTTGCGCCCCAGGTTCCTCCCGGGCTGGACTCAGGCGCCAGCCCCGGGGGTCTTGTCGCCGCCGCGGGGGGTGGGGCTGGGGGTCCCCCTAGGAGCAGACGCGGTGGCCTCCCCGTGCCCAGTCCCCGCGGCTCCCGCCGGGTCACCCTGAGAGATCCTGGGCCGCCTGCGGCCTCGGGGTCCCCGGGTCGTGGCGGCGCGAGGCCCGGGTGCGGAACGCCGTGGGTCCTCCCGGCTGGGCGCCCCTTCCCCGCGCTCGCTGCGGCCCACGGGATGGAGCGGCGCCGCCCCCGCTGCACGCTCCCTGTCCCCCGCTGCACACTGCCCCCGTGCAGCAGGTCCCCGCACCCCCTGCACGAGCCCTGTCCCCCGTTGCACGCTCCCCCAGCTGCAGGATCCCCGACCCTGCTGCACAATCCAGGCCCCCGGTGCACGCTCCCCCGACTGCTGCACGCTCCCCCAATGCACGCTACCCCCGTGCACGCTCCCCCACACACGCACCGCCGCCCGGGGTGCTCGGGTCGTCGGGAGCAGCACCTGTGGGAAGGGCCCAGAGCCGAGGCCGAGCGCGCCGGGGAGGGGTGCGAGGGGGCGGAGGAGGCCGCGGGGCAGGGGGCTGCTGCGGGGGCGGTCCGGAGCCCCGCCCCCCGTCTCCCCGCGCTCGCGGGCCTCATCCACCCCCACCCCGCTCCGCTCCCTCTCCTCCGTCGCTTCTCCACCCTCCTCGCCCAGCAGGGCCCGGGGCGGTGAGAGCGGGGTGCGGGCGTCCGCCGGCCTCTGCTCGGACCGGACCTCCGCGCGCTGCCCCTCCTCCCTCTCCCAGCCTCGAGGCCCTGGCGCCCTGCCCTGGGCGCGCCCTCCCACCGACCTCGGGCCCGACGTGCACCTGCTGGATTGAAGCGTATTAGTTAGAGCGCGGAGAAAAAGACGCTAACCCGGACTCCCTGGGTAACGGGACCAGGGAAGGGCCCAGCGCAGAACCCCCCGCAGGAGGAGCACCTGGGGTCGGGAAGGCCCCCCTCCTCCCTCACTTCCTCCCTCCTCCCCCACTCCCCCCCGTGCGCGCCGCTGGGGGCCCACATCCTGATGGAGGCCCAGCCCAGAGCGATGGGAACCCCGCCCCCAGGAGGGGCACGGAGCACCTGGGGTCGGGAAGGCCTCCCCCTCCTCCTCCCCCCTCCCCTCTTCCTCCCCCCTCCCCCACTCCCCCGCGCCGCTGGGGGCCCACATCCTGATGGAGGCCCAGCGCGGAACCCGCCCCAGAGGGGCACGGGGCACCTGGGGTCGGGAAGGCCCCCCCCTTCTCCCCCCTCCCCCCCTCCCCCACCCCCTCCCCCCGCCGCCCGCGTCCCGACGGAGGCCCAGCCCAGGGCGCTGTGCGGCAGGGAGCGCCCCTGCGGCCCGGGCCTCCCCGGTGGGTGGCCTGCGGACGCAGCCCCAGGCGGTGGTAAGCTCCCCGGAAGGCCAAGCCCCGGCGGGAGGCCGCGGGCACCCAGTGCCCTAAGGGAAGGTTGACGAGAGCTTTGAAGAGACTTCCGGGGCGAGAAACCCCTAAGAGGTAAAAGGGTGGCGGCCTGGCCCTGCGGGTGGCCCCGCGCCTCCCCCCCCGCCCCGTTCCTCCCCACCCTCCCTCCTCCCGGGTGCAGGGGTGCGGGCGGTGGGGGATGCGCCCCCCCGCGTGTTACAGGCCCCGGCCGCAGCCCCTGCTGAAGCCTCCTCTCCCCCTGCCGGGGCCGCTGGGGTGGGGGGCCCTGTCCCCGCGCCCCGGCCCCGCGACGACGGCGACGGTCCCCGGGGCACCCGGCGGGTCGCGCCTTCAGGCTGGGGGTTTCCAGGCGCGCGGGGACCCCAGCGAGGCGAGCGCCCTCCCGGCAGGCGCCACGAGGCGGGGCTCCCAGGAAAGCTCTGGGGTGATGGAGGTGAAGGCGGGGCTGCTCAGGCTGAGGGGCCTCGAGGCCTCCAGTCCCCCGAGGGCGCACCGCCCGCCCCTCGGCACCCGGGGAGGTGGAGCATGGGCGCACGTGTTAGGACCCAGAAGGCGGTGAGCTCTGCCTGGGCAGGCGGCGGAGGGAACAGGTGGAGGTCCTTAAGGTCCTGACGTGCACACTGGTCATGGGGCCTGGGGATGGGGAGGGAACACTGATGGGACCATCTAGTAGCTGGTTCCTTCCGGTTACCCTCAGGAAGCTGGCGCTCGCGCCCGAACCCACGCAGTTTTAGCCCGTAAAGGAATGATTAGAGGCCTTGGGGCTCAAAGGCTCTCATCCTATTCTCTACTTTAAATGGGTAAGAAGCCCGGCTGGCTGGCGTGGACCGGGCGTGGACTGCGGGTGCCTCGTGGGCCACGTTTGGTTAGCGAACTGGCGCTGCGGGATGAACCCAGGCCGTCAGACCCGAGAGGAGGGGTTGGTTCATCCAGACGGCAGGACGGTGGCCGGGGAAGTCGGAATCCGCTAAGGAGCGTGTAACAGCTCACCTGCCCAATCCCTAGCCCTGAAAACGGATGGCGCTGCAGCATCAGGCCCAGACCCTGGGGTCGCTGGCAGTCGGTGACCCACGGGAGAGGGACAGAGCGGCCGCCTGGGTCCCCCCACTGCGGGAGCCAGGAAGCCTGGATGCCGCTGGGGAAGCCGCCGCAGGTGCAGATCCTGGTGGTAGTAGCAGATGTGCAAAGGAGAACTCTGAAGGCCAAGGTGGAGGAGGGCGCCGTGTGCACAGCAGTCGAGCCGGGTCAGTCGCTGCCAGAGAGATGGGCGAGCTCCGGTCCCAAGGGACAGGTGATGGCCTGCGTTGCCCTGAGCAGATGGAAAGGGAGTCAGGTTCAGATCCCCGAATCCGGAGTGGCGGAGATGGGTCCTTGTGACACAACCCATCCTGGAGAAGCCCAGGGAGCCCCGGGGAGGCTTCTCTTTTCTTTGTGAAGGGCAGGGCGCCCTGGAATGGGTTCCCCGGAGAGAGGGGCTGTGCCTTGGGAAGTGTCGCGGTTCTGGGGCGTCTGGTGAGCTCTTGCTGGCCCTTAAAATCGGGGGGAGCGGGTATAAACCTCGGGCTGGGCTGTACCCATATCCGCAGCAGCTCTCCAAGGTGAACAGCCGCTGGCAGGTAGGCACAACGTAGGGAAGGGAGGTCGAGAGCTGGATCCGTAACTTCGGGATAAGGATTGGCTGTAAGAGCTGAGTGGGTCAGGCTGGGGCACCTCCTCCCACCCAGGCCTCTCCCTCCCCATTCCCCTCCCGCCCAGGGCGGCCAGGGAGATCCCTGCAGGGGGCCAACTAGGACTGTGCACAGGAGCTGGCCCTAACCATGGGTAGCCCCAGCTTCATCCCCTGTCTTCACCCGCCCTCGACCCCCTGCCCACCGTGGTGGCCGCCCCACTGGTCCCCCCACCCGTCCGCCCCTGGGCCCAGGTTCTGTGGCGCCTCCCTTCCATGGGCGCCTAGCAGCAGACTTAGAACTGGAGGGGACCTGGGGGATCGGACTAATGAAAGCATCGCGAAGGCCCGCGCGGTGTTGACGGATGTGATTTCTGCCCTGTGCTCTGAATGTCAAAGTGGAGAAATTCAGTGAAGCGCGGGTAAAGGGCAGGAGTAACTAGGACTCTCAAGGCAGCCGACCACCTCTCATCTGATTAGTGACCCGCAGGAATGGGTGAGCGCGGTTCCCACTGTCCCTACCTACAATCAGCGAAACCACAGCCAAGGGGGGCTTGGCGGCATCAGCGGGGAAAGAAGACCCTGCTGAGCGTGACTCTAGGCTGGCAGGTGAAGAGACGGAGAGGTGTAGAGTAAGTGGGGGGCCCGCGAGGGGGCGGGAAGGGGTCCTCCAGCCTGTGGCCCTGGTGAAATACCACGACTCTTATGGTTTTTTCACTGACCTGGGTGGGGGGCAAGCCCGGAGGGGCTCTTGCTTCTGTTGCCAAGCCCAGACCCGCTCCCAGGACAGTGCCAGGTGGGGAGTTTGGCCGGTACACCTGTCAAACGATAACGCAGGTGTCCTAAGGCCAGAAACCTCCCGTGGAGCAGAAGGGCAAAGCTCACTTGATCTTGAGTTTCAGTACGAATACAGACCGTGAAAGCGGGTCTCACGATCCTTCTGACCTTTGGGGTTTTGAGCAGGAGGTGTCAGAAAAGTTCCTACAGGGGTAACTGGCAAGCGTTCATAGCGACGTTGCTTTTTGATCCTTGAATGTTGGCTCTTCCTGTCATTGTGAAGCAGAATTCACCAAGCGTTGGGTTGTCCACCCACTAATAGGGAAGGTGAGCTGGGTTTAGGCCGTGGTGAGACAGGTTAGTTTTACCTACTGATGATGCCATGGTGATCCTGCTCGGTAGGCACCAGGGGAAACGCAGGTTCAGAGGTTTGGTGTGTGTGCTTGACTGAGGAGCCAATGGGGGAAGCATCCATCTGTGGGATTAGGACTGAGCCTCTAAGTCAGAATCCTGCCCAGGCGGAAGGATAGGGCAGCCGGTGGGGCCTGGTTGGCCTGGGACAGCCAACGAGGTCGCTGTGGAGCCCCAGCAGGTGCCCCAACAGCATCCCCTGCAGAGAGCCCCTCCTCCTGGGACATGGGCTCTCGCAAAGGGGGCCGCGCCCTGGCCCGCCAGGCAACCATCTTAGCGGGGAACCTGGGGCTGAACTATTAGGAGACCACCTGCTTCTGGGTTGGGCTTCCTACGCAGCAGAGCAGCTCCCTCCGGGATCTGTTGAGAGTCAGCCCCGGACACTAGGGTATGTCCTTCGCGGTCCTGCGCCCCTGCCCAGGGAGGGGGTGACGCAGCCTCCCCTCTGTCCCCCTTCCTTCCTCTCCTGCGGCCTCGGGGTCTCCCGCCCCCGCGGGGGAGGGGCTGCAGGGCCTCCAGCCCTTGGGGCAGCTGGCATCCGACCCCTCCGACCCCTCCTGTGCCATCGAGGCATTCCGCCGGCTGGGACAGGGAAGGCGGAGTCGGTGGGCCGGACAGGTGCGAGCGAGTCCTTGGGGGGCGGCTGCGCGGACCTTCTCCCAGAGGGGACAAGAGTCCCCCAGCGCGCCGGGAAGCCAGTCGGTGCCCCGGTCCTTCCCCTCCGGGCCGAGGGGGAGGCAGGGGCAGGGCGCAGGCCCTTGCATTCCTTGTCCGCCAGGTGCGCAGTCTCCCAGGTCCCGGGTTGACCAGCAGCCCCACGCCGCACCTGGCCACCGCTGGGTTTCTCCCTGCCGGCAGGCCAGGAGTCCATTCCTCCCTGCCTCGGTGTTCTCACCCTCGAACCTTGTACCACTTGTTCCATCGCGACTGGGGTCTGATCGCCCATACCAGCACCCACCAACTCAGCCCCCAAGCCCACTCTGGTGGTGCCTAGTCCATCCCTCTTTTTTTTTTTTAAGATTTTATTTATTTATTCATGAGACACAGAGAGAGGCAGAGACACCGGCAGAGGGAGACGCAGGCTCCCCACAAGGAGCCCCATGTGGGACTCGCTCCTGGACTCCTGGATCACGCCCTGAGCCCCCCAGGCATCCGGTAATCTCAATTTCAAAGCCCTTCCTCTTTACAATAGGCACATTGGTCTTTGCTCAGCCTGGGATGTCCTGACTTGCCCTTTTTGTTGGCATCCCTTTTACTGGGTGCTGAAAGCAAAACTTTAATTGGACTCATCTTTTGTTCTTCCTTAGCCTTGTAAGTCTAAGCAATCTCTACCAAATGGGCGGGACTCAAAGTCACAGCCCCTTCAACGTTAGTCTGACATCAGGAGCATTCTGCGCATTGAAGGGCATATTGACCAGCTGTGTATTATCAGGGGTCTCTGGATCTAAATTGGTGTATTTCAGATAGACCTAATATATGAACTCTAGAAAGGCAGACAGGTTTTTTCCAGGTTCCTGCCAAAGCTCCTGTATTTTATTTAGGCTTCTTGTTTCGGAACCCCTTTTTTTCTGTCCCTCCAAAATGCAGCACCTATAATGGCCAAGCAAAGCATTTCTTGCTCCTGTGTTGGGGTCCCAATGGGCTCTATTTGTGGTATAGCAATCTCCACACCCAGTGCCTGAGCAGAGTCTTTATCATAGCAATACTGAGCCTCCTTCCTGGCCTTTCCCCTACCAGATGGTGTTCATCTCCTATCAACAAAATATTCATTAAGGATTATATGGCAGCCTAAGTGGGTTGATGGGTAACAAAAGTGGTGGTAAAAAGATCAGCCACTGTCTTGTGATCATCTTGATAAGCGAGATTTTGAGATTTCCGGTTCAAGGAGTTTTAAATGGAGAATGGGCTATAAGTCTAATAATAACAGGCAGGTTGGGGATCCCTGGGTGGCTCAGTGGTTTGGCGCCTGCCTTTGGCCCAGGGCACAATCCTGGAGTCCTGGGATCGAGTCCGGCGTCGGGCTCCCTGCTTAGAGCCTGCTTCTCCCTCCTCCTGTGTCTCTGCCTCTCTCTCTGTGTCTATCATGAATGAATGAATGAATGAATAAATAAATAAATACATCTTTTAAAAAAATAAAGAAGTGGCAGGTTGCCCTTGTCCACTCACTCCAATAGGTAGTTAGCACAATATTAGTTGCCCTACCCCACATCAGCTGAGCCTCATCCAAATTGGGTGCTCCGTAGGGTCTTTGGGGGGTAGACCATATCCATTCCTGGGTTTTAAATTGGGATTTTCTCTCCTTTTTTTTAAAATTTTTTATTGGTGTTCAATTTACTAACATACAGAATAACCCCCAGTGCCCGTCACCCATTCACTCCCACCCCCTGCCCTCCTCCCCTTCTACCACCCCTAGTTCGTTTCCCAGAGTTAGCAGTCTTTACGTTCTGTCTCCCTTTCTGATATTTCCCACACATTTCTTCTCCCTTCCCTTATATTCCCTTTCACTATTATTTATATTCCCCAAATGAATGAGAACATATAATGTTTGTCCTTCTCCGACTGACTTACTTCACTCAGCATAATACCCTCCAGTTCCATCCACGTTGAAGCAAATGGTGGGTATTTGTCATTTCTAATGGCTGAGTAATATTCCATTGTATACATAAACCACATCTTCTTTATCCATTCATCTTTTTAAGATTTGTGTGGAATCAGAAAAGACCCCGAATAGCCAGGGGAATTTTAAAAAAGAAAACCATATCTGGGGGCATCACAATGCCAGATTTCAGGTTGTACTACAAAGCTGTGGTCATCAAGACAGTGTGGTACTGGCACAAAAACAGACACATAGATCAGTGGAACAGAATAGAGAACCCAGAAGTGGACCCTGAACTTTATGGTCAACTAATATTCGATAAAGGAGGAAAGACTATCCATTGGAAGAAAGACAGTCTCTTCAATAAATGGTGCTGGGAAAATTGGACATCCACATGCAGAAGAATGAAACTAGACTCTCTTTCACCATACACAAAGATAAACTCAAAATGGATGAAAGATCTAAATGTGAGACAAGATTCCATCAAAATCCTAGAGAAGAACACAGGCAACACCCTTTTTGAACTCGGCCACAGTAACTTCTTGCAAGATACATCCACGAAGGCAAAAGAAACAAAAGCAAAAATGAACTATTGGGACTTCATCAAGATAAGAAGCTTTTGCACAGCAAAGGATACAGTCAACAAAACTAAAAGACAACCTACAGAATGGGAGAAGATATTTGCAAATGACATATCAGATAAAGGGCTAGTGTCCAAGATCTATAAAGAACGTTTTAAACTCAAACCCAAGGAAACAAACAATCCAATCATGAAATGGGCAAAAGACATGAAGAGAAATCTCACAGAGGAAGACATAGACATGGCCAACATGCATATGAGAAAATGCTCTGCATCACTGGCCATCAGGGAAATACAAATCAAAACCACAATGAGATACCACCTCACACCGGTGAGAATGGGGAAAATTAACAAGGCAGGAAACAACAAATGTTGGAGGGGATGTGGAGAAAAGGGAACCCTCTTACACTGTTGGTGGGAATGTGAACTGGTGCAGCCACTCTGGAAAACTGTGTGGAGGTTCCTCAAAGAGTTAAAAATAGACCTGCCCTACGACCCAGCAATTGCACTGCTTGGGATTTACCCCAAAGATACAGATGCAGTGAAACGCCGGAACACCTGCAACCCGATGTTTATAGCAGCAATGGCCACGATAGCCAAACTGTGGAAGGAGCCTCGGTGTCCAACGAAAGATTTTCTCTCCTTGATTGCATCCTCCTACCACCCCCTCCACCCACCAATGAAAGACAAAGGGGATCTGGAGAAATGGTTTCAAGACTAGTGTTTTCTCCCTGTGACCAAAAGCATGATTCCAGAGGCAGTGGCACAAGGGGCTGACCATAATTTCTATTAAAAGGATTCATTACACTCAAAGTTAGCATGTCCTTATTCACTTCATCTCATGGGGTTCGAGAATCACCAAACACCAGGGGTTGCAATTTTCTTTGCACCATCAACTTACTGTGTGATTGTACACCATCCCTATTATGCAATTGCATACACACCTGTACATATGGAATCTTATCCTCTTTCCAATTCCTTTGACTAAACAACTTCAACTGTAACATAGTATAATAGTTCGATTCAATAGCCACCTTTCCTCACTTTCCAAAACATATATAGGCCAGGGATTATTTCAATAAAATATCATTCTCCTTTTTTGACATAGAATTATAGCTGTAGACTAACCAATCAGCCAAAATTCTCCCTACGGGACTCTTAGGTGGAAAAGAAATAGTGCTTCTCATGTTATTTCACATACAAAAAAATGTGTACCCTGTTCATAAACAACAAACCCCAGACCTCAGCCATCTGGAATTCTGGTTCCTCCCCAAAAGTCTGAGTTCCGCTGACTAAACCAAATGGCTCCCTAGACAAGCCAAGAGAGTAAAACCAAACCCCCCTATTTGGAGGTAACCAAATGGCAGGAATAAATCTCTGGCTTCCTCTGTCCCACTAAGCCCATGACCAACACCTGTGTGGCACCTGTAAATTGAGAACCTCCTATTTCACAGCTTCTCTCAAACTGAAGGTAAGATCAAAGGGGCCTCATTGACCTTCAGCCAAAGACGTTATGACATTTTCCTTTCCCTATGTTCTTTCTTTCCCCAAAGAAATTCCCTGCAACTGGGAGTTTGGGGAGCTGCAAAGAGGGCTAGAACAGGAAGATCCACAAAGTGAAACTGACTCTGGCAGCTGCTGGGACATTCCAGGGATCTGCCTACTCTGATCTCCTCAAAGTTCTCTTTAGGATTTTTGACCAGAGTTCAAACTGGGGAACAATCTACCCATCTGAAAACTAAACTGTCAGCAATCTGGTTTCCATAGGGAGTTTCCAACTATGCTTCTCCCAAGGGGGAGCTGGCATGGAAACAACCCTAGGGGCCTCTAATCAAGCCATGGAGTCCTAGTGGGGGATCATCCAGAGGGTCCCTTTGTGGTTGCCAAATTTGCTGTAAAAAAAACAACCTTTGTGCTTTAGAGCCAAAATATAACTCGGAGTTTTGGATAAAGAGGAAAAAAGCTTTATTGCTTTGTCAGGCAAAGGAGGCTGCAGGAGCCTATGGCCTTCACACACTGCAAGCCCTCCTGGAGGAAGGGGCTGGAAGATTTTTTGGGAAATACAGGATCTCTCTGGTTTCTATCTGGAATTGTGTACTTGCTACCAGCCTCCTCTATCATGTCTTTAGAGTGGTAACTGGGTTCTTGAAAGTAAAGGCTAAGAAAAGAGTAGGGGAGGTTTGTATAAGAGAGGGAAATGGTTACTTTTAAATAGTTATTTGCTGAGGCATCTCTGCAGCCATTTTGATTTTTGTTCCCCTTTGTACTTTTAAGTGGTTTCAAAACTAGAAGTCAACCACAAAAAAACAAAGCAAAATAAAAAATGTGGAAAGACCACAAAAAAACCTTTAACATGAAGGTTAAATAGCAGGTTACTAAACAATGACCTGGTCAACCAGGAAATTAAAAAGCAGATGGAAACAAATGAAAATGAAAACACAGTGCTCCAAAACCTCTGCGATGCAGCAAAAGTGGTCCTAAGAAGGAATTTTATAGGAATAGAAGCCTATTTCAAGAAGCAAGAAAATTTCAAATGTACAACCTAACCTGACACCTAAAGGAGCTAGAAAAAGGACAACAAAAAATCAACATGAGGAAGGACATAATAACAATTAGAGCAAAAATAAGTTATATATATATTATATATATATAAATGAAATCAGAACTGTTCTTTTAAAAAGTACTAAAGTTGATAAACCTAATGATGTATTATATGTTGACTAATTGATAATTTTAAAAAATTAGGAAAATTTCTATGTAAGATAAAATTGATAAACCTTTAACCATACTTATCCAAAAAAAAAAAGGGGGGGAGGGAGGGAGAAAGAACTCAAATAAGTAAAATCAGAAATGAGAGAGGAAAAATGACAACACCACAGAAATACACTTATGGGAGAGTATTATGAAAAAGTATATACCAACAAATTGGAGAAACTAGAAGAAATGCATAAATTTCTAGAAACATATGAACTATCAAAACTGAAATGGGAAGAAATAGACAAAGGGTTCATTTTTACACTAAAAATGGTAAAAAAGAGACCCAGAGGTCATTATGTAAAGATCAAGAAGATATAACAATTGTAAGTAGTTATGCAGCCAACACTGAAGCACGTAAATACATAAAGCACAAATTAACAGAGTGCTAAAAAGTGAAATAGACAGTAGTACAATAATAGCTGGGAACCCTAATATCCACTCTCAAAAATGGTAAATCAATAAGGAAATAGAAATTTGAAGACCAAATGAATCTAAAAGTCATATACAGAGCATTCTCTTTGACAATAGCACAATATATATTCTTCTCAGGCACACATGAAACATTTTCTAGAATAGAGCATGTGTTGGGACACAAAACAAGTTCTTAAAAATTCAAGATGAAATTCACATCAAGTATCTACTCTGAGGGCAAACCCGGTGGCTCAGTGGTTTAGTGCTGTCTTCAGTCCAGGGCGTGATCTTGGAGACCTGGGATCAAGTCCCACGTCAGGCTTCCTGCATGGAGCCTGCTTCTCCCTCTGCCTGTGTCTCTGCCTCTCTGTGTTTCTCATGAATAATAATAAAAAAAAGTATCTACTCTGAAACCATTGTATGAAACTAGAAATCAGTAATAAGAGCAAAATTGAAGGACTCACAAAGACATGAAAATTAAACAGAACCTCTTGAACAAACAATGGATCAAAGAAGAAATGTAAGGGCAACTTAAAGGTATCTTTAGACAAAAGGAAATGGAAACACAACACATCAATGCCTGTAGTATGCAACAAAAACAGTTTGAAGATAGTAGTTCTTAGCAATAAATGTCTACATTAAGCAAGAAAGACCTTCAATAAACAACCTAATTATATACATTAAAGAAATAGAAGAAAGAGAAAGAAACAAGCCAAAAGTTAGCAGGAAGAAGGAAATGTTTATTTCCTTCCTTTTATTTCCTTCATTTATTATTTAATAAAGGTTAGAGCAGAAATAAATGAAATAAAGAATGGGGAAACAACAGAAAATATTAACCAAACTAAGAGTTGATCCTTTGAAAGTATAAAAAAATTAATAAACTTTGAGCAAGACTAAGGAAAAAAGAGGACACAACTCATCAAAATTATAAATGAAAAGAGATTTGAACTGATAACTCAGAAATACAAAGGATCATAAGAGGCTACTGTGAACAACTTTATGCCAATAAGATGACCAACATAAGAAGAAATGGAAAAATTCTTAGAAAACACACTAGGGATACCTGGGTGGTTCAGTGGTTGAGTGCCTGCCTTTGGCTCAGGGCGTGATCCCGGATTCCTGGATTCGAGTCCCACATCAGGCTCCTTGCATAGAGCTTGTTTCTCCCTCTGCTTGTGTCTCTGCCTCCCTTTCTCTTTGTGTCTCCCATGAATAAATAAATAAAATCTTACAAAACACACACACACACTATCAAGGCCTCTGGGTGGCTCAGTCATTTGGACATCTGACTCTTGGTCTCAGCACAGGTCATGATCTCAGGGTCCTGGGATTGAGTCCCAAGCCAGGCTCTGCACTCAGGATCCTGCTTGAAGATTCTTTCCCTCTGCCCCTCCTTTGCTCTCTTTCTTTCTCTCTAAAATAAGTAAACACATTTTTAAAAAGAAACACACATTATCAAAACTGGACCAGGAAGAAATAAAAAAAATCTGATGATATCAATTACTAGTAAGAAGATTTAATTAGTAATAAAAAATCTTCCAAAGACGAAAAGCTCAGATGGCTTTACAGGGAATTTTACCAAAGGAAAATTACCACAAAACTCTCAAACTTGGGGATCCCTGGATGGCTCAGTGGTTTAGTGCCTGCCTTTAGCCCAGGGTATGATCCTGGAGACCCAGAATCGAGTCCCACATTGGACTCCCTGCATAGAGGCTGCTTCTCTCACTGCCTGTGTCTCTGCCCCCCTCTCCCTCTCTGTCTCTCTCTGTGTCTCTCATGAATAAATAAAAATTTTTTTAAAAAACCTCTCAAACTCTTTAAAAAAAATCAAAGAAAAAGGAACACTCTCAAACTCATTTTACAAAAATAACATTATCCTGATACCAAACCAGATAAAAAAGAAATTACCAGAAAGAGAACTACACAGACAAATTAATTACTCATATATTAATAAGTAATATATAATAGTATACACACTGATGAAATATTAGTCAACCATCAAAAAGAATGAAATTTTGCCATTGACAAAAATGTAAATGGAACTAGAGGGTATTGTGCTAAGTGAAATAAATCAATCAGAGAAAGACAAATATCATATGATTTCACTCATATGTGGAACTTAAGAAACAAAACAGATGAACATAGGAGAAAGAAAGAAAAATAAAATAAGATGAAATCAGAGAGAGAGACAAACCCATAAAAGACTTGTAACTACATAAAGCAAACTGAGGACTGCTGGGGGGGGGTAGGTGGAGGATGGAGTAACTGGGTGATGGGCATAAAGGAGGGCACTTGATGTAATGAGCACTGGGTTTTATATGCAACTGATGAATCTACCTCTGAAACTAACAGTACATTATATTTTAATTAATTCATTTTAAATAAAATAAATAAATAGATGCAGAATTCTCAATAAAATGCTAGCAAACCAAATTCAGCAGCATATTAAAATCATCATTCACCATGATCAAGTGGGATTTACACCTGGAATGCAAGGATGGCTCAACGTATACAAATCAATGTGATACATCATATTAATAGTATATGTATTAATAGATACATTAATTCTAAAATAGAACCAATTTGCCATTAGTTCTACTAACTAATAGAAAAAGTCATATGAATACTTCAATAGATGCAGAAAAACCATTTGGCAAAATTCAATATGTGTTTATGATTTTAAAAACTCAACAAATTATGTATAGAAAAAACACATCTCAACACAAGAAAGACCATAAGTCCACTGCTGACATCATACCCAAAAAAAGTCATACTCCTCATATTAAAAAAATTTTTTGTAAGGTCAAAAATAAGACAAAAGTGCCAGTTTTACCATTTCTATTCAACATAGTACTGAGAGTCCTTGCCAGATCAATCAGGCAATAAAAAGAAATAAAAAGTGTCAGAATTAGAAAGGAAGAAGTAAAATTGTGCCTATTTGCAGAATACATGCTTGTATATATAGAAAATCCTGAAAACTGCACTAAAAATCTGTTTGATTTAGTTAGCTAATTACATAAATTTACAGGATACAAAATTAATATACAAAAATCAATAGCATTAAAAATCAGTAGCATTTCTATATGCTAACAATGAATTATTTGGAAAAGAAATTTAGAAAAATTGTCTCATTTATTATGGCATCAAAGATAATAAAATACTCAGGTATACACTTAACCAAGAGGTAAAAGATTTCTACTCTGAAAACTACAAGGCATTATTATAAGAAATTGAAGAAGACACACACACACAAAAATGGAAAGATTTCCTGTGTTCATAGATTAGAAAAATTAATATTGTTAAAATGCCAATACTATAAAAAATCTACAGATTTAATACAGTATTTATCAAGATCCCAATGGCATTTCTCACAGAAGTAGAAAAAGCAAATCTAAAATATATACAGAACTACAAAAGGCCCTAAATAACCAGATGAATTTTAAGTTATATTACGATTTTAAGCTATATTATAAAGCTATAGTAATCATAATAATATGGGACTGGCATGAAAACAGACAAATAGATCAATAGACCAGAATTGAGAGCCCAGAAATAAACGAAAGTATATATAGTCAACTAAAACTTCACAAGAGAGTTAAGAATAGTCAATGGAGAGGTGTACCTGGGTGGCTCTGTTGGTTGAACGTCCGATTCTTGATTTCAGCTCAGGTCATGATCTCAGAGTCATGGGTTGAGCCCCGAGTTTGGCTCCACACTCAGTGGGGAGTCTGCTTCTCTCTCTCCCTCTCCCTCTGCATCTCCCCCTGCCCATTCTCTCTCTCTAAAATAAATAAATTTTAAAAGAAGAATTGTCAATGGAGAAATTATAGTCTATTTAATAAATGGTAACGGGAAAATTGGATATTAACATGTGAAAGAATGAAACTAGATCTTTATTTAACAACACTCATAATAATTAACTTGCAATGGATTAAAGACTTAAATGTAAAACCTGAAGCCATTAAATTCATAGAAAAAACAGGAGAAAAGTTAGCTGACATAGATCTTAGAATTGGGTTTTTGGATATGACCCCTAAAGCACAAGGAACAAAACAAAAAATAAGTAGGACTACCTTAAACTAAAAGGCTTCTGTATATTGAAAGAAACAATCAACAAAGTGAAAAGATAACATACAGAACGGGAGAACATATTGGCAGGTCCGATAAGACTGAATTAGAGATACTGTGTTTGAAGGCAGGTAGACAATGTTGATGCCTCCGATTTGAATTTATGGGATTCTGGGTGGTGAAGGGCAGTGCCCAATATCAAGAGAACTTTTAATTTTTTTAATTTTTATTTATTTATGATAGTCACAGAGAGAGAGAGAGAGAGAGGCAGAGACACAGGCAGATGCACCGGGAGCCCGACGTAGGATTCAATCCCGGGTCTCCAGGATCGTGCCCTGGGCCAAAGGCAGGCGCCAAACCGCTGCGCCACCCAGGGATCCCCCTCAAGAGAACTTTTTAAAAGGTAATCTCTACTGGCGAGGTACTTCCTGATTTCAAAGACAAAGCATCAGTGGAAGCAATCCAGAAAAAGGCTTCCTGTACAGGCCTTCTTGTACAACCTACAGACAGGCAATTGGTGTTGATCTTTTAAAGCTCTGGGCTAAACACCTATTGATAAGGGTGGTCTTGATCATAAGCTCAGCTGCATTTGCACAAAACAGTAGGGTTAATCTATCCTTTTGTGCCTTAAATCCTGGCTCTCATTTCCCTTCTTTACTAATAAGTGTCCTTTGTGACATTGTTCTTTTTTTCCAGAACAGGACACTCTTTTCTGCACTAAGAACTGTGTAAGCAGATGTTCTTTCTCCTCAGTGATGTTCTTAAGTACATCTGGGAACTCTTCTGCTGCCTCTTGGTTGGCAGAAATTGCATCTCTTGTTGTTCTTGACTTTTTAAAATATCCAAACCTTTTTCTAAAATTATCAAACTATCTTAGGCTGACATTCAATTCTCTAGTTTTGGATCATTTACTTTCCTTTTGCTTTATAAATTGTTATAAAATAACTGCTTTTTCTCTAATGCTTTGGAGTCTATAAGGATGTCTTTCTTATAGAAATCCTGCATTCACAGAAAAACTACATTTTCAATATGAGATAAAAAGATATTTTGCAAAAAATGCAAAGTTCGGGGTGGGTGGGTGCTAAGATGGCAATATAGTAGGAGAATCCTATCCTCGTCTCATTCCTAGAACACAACTAGGTATCTATCAAATCGTTCTGAGTACCCATAAAGTTGACCTGAGACTGACAGAACAAATTGCACAGAGGCAAGCCCACAGGGAGGAAAGTAGGAAGTGCAGAGACGTGCTCTGGGAGAGAAACAGATCATGGGTGCTGTGGAGGCGAGGGAGACTCTATCACAAAGGGAAGAGAGAGTGGAGTGCACAGG